>NC_081313.1:102978265-103281296 GCF_026419965.1 Kogia breviceps | reverse complement strand
TTCGCTCGCTCACCCACCACTCACCTCCTGCTGTGTCCTGGTTCCTAACAGGCCATGGACCTATACTGGTCTGTGGCCTGGGGGTTGGGGACCCCTGCTCTAGAGGGAATGCTTCTAATGTTTAGTGAAACATTATTCATATGATTATTTATCATTGAATAAAAACTATTCATATAATATTTTTAGTGCTACCTTTTATTTGGTTGCAAGATCTCCATTCTCTTCATAATTCTTTCTCTAACATGGGTATATTACTGTGAATCATGTGAGCCTGTTATGTATTTATTAGTCTACTTTTCTACTTTCCTTTCTTCCAGTATTCTCCTGGTTTTCTTCCTACCTCACTTCTTTCCACCTCACTTCTTTCCATTTTCTTTTCAGGTTTCTCCTCATTATCTAACCTTTTATTGCAGGAGTGTTCCAGGGCTCAGTCTTGGGACTTTGCTTTTTAGTCTCATTCCCTTAGTGAGTTCATCCAGTCATATGACCTTAAATACTATATATATGCTAGTGGCCAAAAATGCAAATGTACACTATAGATCTCACCCCAGAACTCCAGCTTCTTATTTCTGCTTGTCTATTCATTATCATCACTTCAAAGTCTAAAAGGCATCTCACACTGAACATGTCCATAGCCACATCTTCCTCCAAAACCCACTCTACCTCAGTCTCTCTTATCTCCGTTAACGGCCACCCCTTCCTCACAGTAGCTCAGGCAAAGTCTTTCTCTTACATTCTATAAAATCCAGTTTGTCACAAAATCATGTACACTTCAATGTACACCCAGAATCTGACCACTTTACCCCTTCCCCTGCCATTAGCCCATTCTGAGTTCTCTCTTTTTATTTGGATCACCATAGACATTCCAAAACAATTTCCTGCTTCCTTTCTTGTCTGCATACATCCTTTCCTCAACAGAGCAAAAACTTAGATACTATTTAATCAATTCTCTACTCAAATTCTTCCTGTAACTTCCATCTCTTGCTGGGTAAAATTCAATGGGGATCCTTACATGATTGACCTCCCAATCGCTTTCCTTCACAGGCCCCATCTCATGGTCTTCATTGTTCACTCCGCTTCAGCCAAGCTGGTCTCCTTGCTGTTCCTTTCCTTTTTTTTTTTTTTTTTTTTTTAATAATTTTTATTTGCGTGTACAGTAAGCCCCCTCCATATGAACCTTCAAGTTGTAAACTTTCAAAGATGTGAACATGCAAAGTTCCGTCAACGTCAGGTGTGAGTGAAATTGCAGCTTGCCCTCCGTCTCCTATTGCTGACAGTCCCTCAGCTCTACCATCTCCCATCTCCTCTCCCTCCTACAGTCAGTAACTCTTCTTGCCTGTTCAGCCCCTGTATGCCACCTGTTGTACTGTACTACTGTACTTTTCAAGGTACTGTACTGTAAGATTAAAACTGTTTATATTTTGTGTTTGTTTTGGTATTATTTGTGTGAAAAGTATTATAAACCTATTACAGTACAGTATATATAGCCGACTGTATTAGTTGGGTACCTATGCTAACTTTGTTGGACTTAGGAATGAACTGGACTTATAAATGTGCTCTCAGAATGAAACTAATTCGTATATAGGGGACTTACTGTAGTTGATTTATAATGTTGTGTTAGTTTCAGGTGTACAGTAAAGTGAATCAGTTATACATATACATATATCCACTCTATTTCAGATTCTTTTCCCATGTAGGTCATTACAGAGTATTGAGTAGAGTTCTCTGTGCTGTACAGTAGGTCCTTGTTGGTTATTTATTTTATATATAACAGTATGTGTGTGTTAATTTCAAGCTCTTAATTTATCCCTCTCCCCTGCCCTTTCCACCTTGGTAACCATAAGTTTGTTTTCTACATCTGTGACTTTATTTCTATTTTGTAAATAAGTTCATTTGTATCATTTGGGGGGGGGCATGTTCCTGCCTCAGGGCCTTTGCACTTGCTGTTCCTTCTGCCTAGACCACTCTCCTTTGAGATATTCTCATGGATTACTGAATTGCCTCCATCATGTCTTTGCTCAAATATCACATTCTCAGTTAGGTCATCACTGACCACCTTATTTTATTTTATTTTATTTTTATTTTTTATTTTTTTAACATCTTTATTGGAGTATAATTGCTTTACAATGTTGTGTTAGTTTCCGCTGTATTACAAAGTGAATCAGCTATATGTATACATATATCCCCATATCCCCTCCCTCTTGCACCTCCCTCCCACCCTCCCTATCCCACCCCTCTAGGTGGACTGACCACCTTATTTTAAACTGCAAACCACCTCTCCTCCTCAGTGCTCCCTTTGCCCACCTTTCCCATTTCTTTTATTCAGTAGCAGTTTTCACTTTTGAATATACTATAGAAATTGTTCATGGATGTTGTTTATTACTTAACTTTCCTCATCACCACCCTAATAGAATATAAGCGCCATGAAAACAGGAACTTTTGTCTGTTTTGTTTACTCTTGTATCTCAGTCTTAGAAGAGAGTTTGACAGATAGTGGGCATACAATGAATACTTGGGTTTTTTAAATTAAAGTATAGTTACTGTACAATTTTATGTAAGTTACAGGTGGACAATGTTTTTAAAGGTTATACTCCATTTATAGTTATTATAAAATATTGGCTATATTCACCATGTTGTACAATATATCCTTGTATTTTACTTATTTTATACATAGTAATTTGTACCTCTTAATCCCCTACTCATATATTGCCCCTCCCCCTTTCCTTCTCCCCACTGTTCACCACCAGTTTGTTTTCTGTATCTGTGAGTCTGCTTCTTTTTTGTTATATTCACTAGTTTGTTGTATTTTTTAATTTCCACATATAAGTGATATCATACAGTATTTGCCTTTCTCTGTCTGACTTATTTCACTTAGATTGATGCTCTCCAGGTCCATCCATGTTGCTGCAAATGGCAAAATTTCATTCATTTTTAATGGCTGAGTAGCATTCCATTGTACATATGTGCCACATCTTCTTTATCCATTCATTTATTGATGGACACTTAGGCTGCTTCCATATCTTGGCAATTGTAACTAATGCAACTACTAACATGAGGTGCAAATATCTCTTCAAATTAGTGTTTTTGTTTTTTTCAGACATATACCCAGAAGTGGAATTGCTGGGTCATATGGTGGTTCTTGTTTCAGTTTTTTGAGAAACCTCCATAGTGTTTTCCACAGTGGCTGTACCAGTTTACATTCCCACCACACAATGAATATTTGTTGAATCATTCGTTGAATGAGTCAAGAATAACCATTATAAGCCTATTATTTATTTAGAGTTTAGAAGGTAATTCCCAGAAGAGCTAAAAAACCAAAAAGGTTAAAAATTGTTGCTGGAAATGGGCCTGAGCATGGCAAGGGCTATGTGGGAAAAGGATAGTTTTCTTTATAAACCCCCTTCTGCTATTTGATTGTTTATGTCGTAGGCATGTATTACTGCGATCGTAATTCAAAATACTTTTAAATAAGCCAACATGGCTGGAAAATCATGGGATGATAACAATGTAGGAAGGCTAGCAAACAACAATTTACTTTATAGTAAATTGCTCTAAATCTGTTTTGAGAGCAAACTATTGAATCTGCTAATGGCAGATACAGATGGTACAAAAAATAACCTTCCTTTTGGTGTTGGGTGTAATTTTAAATAGAATCAGAATCTCTCTTATCACACTTTAAAGAGACTTCAATTTACTTACGTGATCAAGCTTTATATTATTACATTAAGTTGCACATGTTTCACAATGAGTGTAAATTGTACAGGGTGTCATCATTCAAGCCTTTATGTAAAATGTGATTTTCTGATTCTTTAAATGTGGGTGGAGAAATGATCAAATAATTTTTCATACACAGATAACTGGTGTATGTGAATGCTTGCTAATTTGAGGAAGGAGGTGGAGAGTAAAGGATGGAAGGAACAAAAATAATTTTGTCTAAGGCTGCAAGTGACATACATTCAAACAATTGCTTTTTCAGAGTCCTCAGGCTTGTTTCTATTCAATGTTTACTGAGCTTTAGAGAAGACTGAATCCCACCATGGCAAGCTGCCATCTTTGTCAGAGCAAAGAGCTGTTTACATTCAAGGCACATAATAAGTGCAATGTGAAGTAAAAAACAGTGTGAGTTCTATTATGGCTGATTAGTCCATTGTACACTGTTTCAACTAACATCTTTCTTGTGCTAAAAATAGTGAGAAGCCACGGGACCTCAGGCAGCATGATCCATCAGTGCTGTACTCTTTCAGGAGACTGCCAACAAAAGCTGCCTCTAACTCCCCAGAAAAATAAAAGGGCCACTTACTAGCTTCAGTGTCCTCCAAAATATGTAGTTTAACTGAGCTGTTTGGAAATCTTTCAGAAAATGAGATGCAGAGAACTAACAACTTCTAAAATGTAGATCTGTCTTCTCAGTAACTTCCTTTTCTTGATATGATGCTTGATATGAATGTCATAAAAGTCCGTTGGTTGCTATTAATCTTGCTTCCTTAGCTGCTTCTTAATCAGAGTAACACTGGCATGAATGCATATACTGATGCATCAGCCACCAGGAGCCTAAATAAATAAATAAGTCTCTCTATTTGAAGTGACAGAGGAGAAAGGAGGAATATGAATAAACTGAGTCCCAGGTCATTTCATCACGAAGTCAATAGCTCTCCACATCGAAGGGGAGAAAACAAACTGCTCTCTATTCTATTGAAAGCCTGGAAGAATTTGCACGGCAGTAATCCCAAATCCAGAGGCAATCTATTAAGAACTCGGGCATTACTGATCCTGAGACTCAACTGATAAGCACATTCTTACCCCTGCCTCCCCCAACATTAATCCTCTTAAAGATTGTGCTAAGTAATGAAAGGGTGCCATGAAAGAGGCCCCCCTTTTTCTTATAACCACACAAAATACTTGTGTAAATGTTTCATTAACACACTGCTGGACTAGTATTTAATATCCTTTGCCTCCCTCCCCGTGGACCCCTTGGTAGGGGCTCTTGCCTGAGCATGACTAAATGTGTGATTTACACATGTTTAAGAGAAACATTCCCACACTTGAATGCTGTTCCATGACAAAGGGAGGGGAGGGGCTGAGAGAGAGGTGTTGAACCTATTGTAGACATTTTAATTTAAAATTCCCTTTTTTTTTTTTAATGGGCTTTAAAAGATGAATGACTTCTACCCACTTATCAGTCTATGTTTCATTCTGTGTTCTTTCTAACTGCTGGTCTCTAGGTAAGTGCCCTTGATAATTTTGAGGCTGGTCGTTTTGGAGGCATAGTGAGATGCTGTAATAATCTCAGAAAAGCCAGATGAATTCCAGTGTGTAGCCATTGTGCAAAGAACCCTTTTCTAAACCACAGAGAGGCCAAAATAGATGACTTATCTTTACTTTGAATATGCTGAAGGATGCCAGATATTTTGTGGAAATATGCATCCTATGTTTTTTCTCTGTAGTCATCTAATTACAATCTGATGTTTTGTGTTCCTCAGCTAATCTAGTAAATCCTAACAGGATGCCTGCATTATCTGATTTTTAAAATATGGCATTTGGATGTAAAAATAAACTTTCCTTTCAGACAAGCGAGATATGTCTATGGCACCTACTGAGTTAGTCAATATCCCATAACAGGATGTATTGATGCAACTTGAAGATACAGAATCAGTCTCTTAAAAGCATAGTTTAAGTTAAATCCTGATACAGGATTCACATCCAGATGCGTGCTATTGGGCCAAATCCTTAGATACAATTTTTGTGTTGCATTCCAAGAGACTCCAAACTTTGAAATTAATATATAAGGAAACCGAACACAAATGTAGCCACTTTTTTATACAGTGCCTTTGTCCGGAGTGTCGTTCATTTAATTTCAGTTTACCATGAGCATCTGGAAACAGATGGGGTCACTGGGTTTGGGTCAGAACCACCTTTGGGTCAGTGTGGATAGTTTGTGTCTCCAGCTGCAACTGTGGTCTGGTCTCAGAGTAAATAGATTCATTTAAACCAACAATGCCCTGGGGGATAAACACTTAAACTTATTCAGCCTTAGAAGAGCCGAAAACATCAATATGTTCATAAAGCCACTTTGATTTGTATTGACTACAGTCATGCTGCCAATTCGTATACATCATTGTTTACTTCACAGTGCTTTTAACATGACTTTTGATTTATAGAAATCGTGATTCAATTTCTACCAAGAAGTGGTGAGCTCAGACCTCCCCCAGATCCTTACTTTCTCTCTGCTGTGACAAAACTGAAAGAGGAACTCTCTTGTCACAGCATTAGTAAATGGTTGTATAGCAGCTTATGTGCACTTTTGAAACAAAATTTTCATAGTAACAGATGATGGCAAAGTAGATTGCCCAAATAAGGGCAATCGGTTATCTAAGCTTGTTGTTAACATGTTCAGAGCAAATCCATTGATTTACACTGGGGCAAAGTCTACAAGCTATATTTCCCACTCAGAAAATCTGTGTTAAGCAAAGGAGAAAATTCACTGGACAAGGCCATGTTCCATCATTTAGAACTTTTATTTACAGGAACCACTAGGGCACATTGTAAAGCTCCATAACTAATATACCCTGTTCCATGCAAATTACGCAATCTGCATCTCATAAGAATTTTAGTTTTGTTTGTTTGATGCTCTGTCAAATGAAGACTGTAAAAATTCTTTTCTAGCAGTTCGTTTCTTTCTAAGCCATTAAAACAAGTGGCTTTAAGCCAAGCAAATGGGCTTCCGTGACCAGAACCGAATTTTGTTTTGTTTATGGGTTAGTTCCCAGACTTAAATCAGGATTGAAATATTTTGGATTTTCTTTTGCTAAAGTCGTATCCAGAGGTGCAGTCAAACGAAGGTGTGGGTTTTATCAAGAAAAATGTTCATTGCTAAAAAGTTGCTTGAAAATAATATTGAAGCAGACAAAGAAATTCAGACCATAAGACAAAATGGTGACAGGAGAACCGGCGTTCCTTTTTCTCAGATACGGATGAGCCAGAACACAACATATCCATGGCTCAGGAAAAATTCACAGTTCTGATGGAGATGAACTTAGAAAGCCTCGAGACAGCCCAGACTCGTCAGCATCTCACAGTTAATTAAAGAAGTGAGTGAAGGCATCAAGGCTTGCTCCCATCTGCCTGAATAATTCACTGCCTGTATCCATTATTAAAACCCGTTACTTCCCCACAATGATTCCCAGCTCGAGATGGATTGGTCTCAGAACCAAGAGATAAAGTGTAACAAGGCCTACAGCTATATTAATAAATTGAAATGAACATTTATTTGCTCCTCTAATTAGAACTGTAGTTTTTCCAAATAGTGTAGTAATGCATTACCTTAACAGGCAGCACTACCTGCCTTTTGTGAGATAAAATGAACAGGAGGGCTTTGCTCCAGATTTGGGGTTTTCTCTGCATAAAAACTTCTTTGGTCGCCACCGTTCTTTTCAACCGTTCATTCCATCACTAATGCTCCACCGATCCTATCTCTCCAGGATCGATAGAAGCTTAGCTTTTGGGGTACTTCGTAAGAGGGCAGCAAAGAATCGTGCATATAGAACACACATTCTTCTTTTGTCCTGTCTGTCTTTCTAAATGGTTTCAGGAGGAAAAAAAGAATGTAAAGGTTTTCCCTACCCCCTCGCCATCTCCACTTCCCTTCATTAGGAGTACAAAGCATTAGAGCTTAGAGGTTCAAAGAACCTGTGCTTGGGGTTTGATTCCTGACTCAGTTGCTAACTGGTGCATAACCTCAGTTTCTTCCTCTGCAAAATGAAACTAATAGTACTCATTTTTGCGGATCCATGTGAAGTTTAGAGAGAATGTCTGTGAAGGGTGGAACTCAGAGTAGGTGCCTATCGTGATAAGTGCTATTATTGTTCAGCCATTCTTACCCTTCCCTGTTTGCAAGTTAGATTTAAAAAGCATTTATCACATTCATGTGGAGGAGTTTTTCTATAACATAGCTAAGCTCTCAATTTCTGAAGTTCAGAAATGAATACTGTGGTATAGCAACATAAAACTTTTTCGTTATGAAGAATTTCCGTAGCAAAATCTGGTCTCCTCCAACTAGGTGATAAAGTCTCAGATGACAGAGTTTGTCTTCGTCCTTTGCAGGCAGAGGGCCTAGGACACAGTAGCTTATAGGACATAGCCTCAATCATTGTTTTTTTTTTTACCATAATGATAAGTGTGGTTGTTACGTGAGCTCCTACGAAATAAACATTTCTCTGCTGTGACCTATGACCCCCTGAGGCTAGAGAAGTCGGGCCTTCTTATTGATTTCATACAATTTCATACAACAATCAGATTCAAATTCATGCTCCTGCAGACTTCAGCCTTGAGTTCCCCTAAGAGGAATGTGCTCTTTCTTAAAATGAGCAGAAATTGTACTTACCACATACTTGTTTGAAATTTGAGGTCCAGTTGATTGAGCACTTTTCATTTTGATAAATGGGGACATTTTTAAAATAAATTTGTGAGTTGTCAAAGTGAGCATCAGCTCCTTTCATCTGTTTTTCACCTTGCAGATAAGGTAGGAAATTACTGACGATTTCTTCCTTGGCAGGTTCTGGCCAGGGCTTCGTAGTTATAAGGAAAGGGATTAAACTTAGTTTGAGACAAAGAACATTTCTCATTTTTCTCCAGTGAATTCCAAAACTGCTAAATATGACAAACTTCACTACGTTTGAAACCCTTTGTGAAAGTGAAATTTAGAAAAAAAGAAAATAATTTGCAAGGTATTAAATACATTACTGAAAGGTCTTATGGTGTGCTTTTACAGTGGCTTTGCTTCTGGGGCAAGAGTACAAATGAAACAAATCAGTATCAGATTTTATATTACCTAAACAAATACAGTAAATTGTCTGGAAGCAGGCTCTTAATCAATATAAAACAAAGGGAAGCAGAATTCAATTTAGACACTTGTTCAATAATTCCTTACGCTGTATACTCTATGCAATGTTTAAAGACCATATACATTGGAACAAAATTATTTTTAGAGGTTTTAATAACTGTTTAAAATTTAAAGCGAATGCACATTTAAGGTAAAAAGTTCAACAAATACAGAAGGTTTATAATGTAAAAGGTAAGAGTCTTTCATTCCTCATACCAGGACAACCAGTCCACTATTTAGTTGTAAACATTATTAATTGCTGCTTGTATATGCTTCCAGAAACCTCCATGTATATAAATTATATGTGTATGTTTCCTGATTTGTTCTGTATTACACAAATGAACTTGAACTATACATTTTGTTTTATAATTTTTTAAATCTTAATATTGTATCTTGAATATCTTTCCCAATGGACCTATCCCCTTATTTTAAGGGTTGCATACTTTTTTAGTTTTTAGCATAGATATACTATATTTTATTTAACTAATCCCCTGTAGATGGATAGGTAAATTGCTTGAAATTTTTTGGTATTGTAAATAATGCTTCAATGAACATCCTTGTAGCAGCATACTTGTTCACATAATGTTTGAATCAATTAATCCATCCCATGTGTGATTTCAAAAACATATTGCCAAGTTTTTCTCCAAAATGTAGGTTTAAAAAAGATTTTTCCACTATTTAATTAGATGGTCCCATAAGTCAAGGAATACAACCTAGTCAAGTCACGGCAAATTATTCCTATTTAACAATTAGCTATGAATTATATTCACTGAATGGCAATTATGCTGTTTGACAAATGGAGTGTTCATTCATTGATTAGAGAATTAGCAATGTACCTCATTCAAAACAGAAGGAAATGTCCCAGGATGCCTGATCTGAACTCAGTCAATGCAATAGAGTTGCCAGGAACAGTATTTCAGAGGCTAATTAGAACTTAATCTTGAGACATTTCCACTATCCTAGATATCTTCAAAAGGTTTTTTAGATTTTGTCTTTCCTGATTGGAATTGCCAAAGAACATTCCAACACTATAACCCTTTGGCCCAATGGAAGAGTGAAATATAAATACAAAGTATTGCTATCTTATTAAAGCTACATTGCTTTTTTTTTTTTAATGTGGAGCATGAAAAATTTAAGATTGGTGTAGGCGGCTTTTCAAAGCTGGATTTTCAGAAGGAGATCAGAGGAGGAAAGCAGAGCAGGGTCTTCAGCTTAGAATGGTTTCCGCTTCAGGTAGAGGAGAAGCTGGATATTCAACCCTACAAGAGAGGCAGTGTCAGTTCTTCCCCCATTTCCATAGTCATGGAACCCATGGCTTTTAGCTGAGCACATGTGGCCCGATTAAAGACCTCGTGCTTGGGAGTGGACATATAACTGAATTCTGTCAAATTAGTTATGTGCAGAAATAATGTGTGCATCTTCCAGAGTATGCCTTTAAAGGGAAGAAGGTACCCTCTCTTTCCCTCTTTCCACTCCCACCTGCTGAAATGCCCAAGTGGTTGAGAGTCATCTTGGATCTTTGTGACAAAGAGATGCAGAAGCAGTAAGGTAGAAAGGGACCGTGGAGCCACGCACTTCACGGCTTCCCTGCTTACGCTCGGCCTATTACAGGAGAGAGAACTAAGCTTCTCTTTAAGTTTTTCTTTTCCATTATATTTTGAGTTTCTTTTCCAGCCGTCGAACATTGATCCTAGCTATCAAAAGGCTCCAGCTTTTGAGATTCTCAAACAACTTAGATTGTAAGTCTTGAGAAAAGCACTTCTCTTAGCAGCGCTGTCTTTTCTTCCGCATCTGTTTGTAGACTGTGTGTGTACTGAATTAGTTCATCAGTCCCTTAGGGCTTTGCTAAAAGCAGCAAGAAGGGTCCAACACATGCCAACGTTCTGTATTACTTAGGAGTCAGTAGACAGCGTTCCTAGAGTCTGAAAAAATGTTTTGCCCTGTTTAATATGGGTCATCAAGCTTTACCCCCTGCAGTCGTGCCCCCATCATCCCACCTCTTCCATTAAGCAAATTAAACATTTTAGGTTCTATTACTTGAAGCATCCTTTCCTGCCCACACCCCCCAATGGTTCTGATGCCATGGTCTGTTTCAATTAGGAATTACATTTGGCTATGCAAATCAGAGAATTGAAAATTACTAGCATAATGTGGAGGAGGAGGCAGGGATGCCTCACATCAGGAGAAGTACAGAGCACCATTATTGCTCTGAATATATGCTTCTCTTCACATTTTTCTCATGGTCTAGTGCAGACTGGCTAGTTGGTTCCGGCTACTATAGGAGAACACACAGAACAAAATGTGTCCCTCTCAGCAGCTTCTGTCCTATTTTAAATAGCTTTGAGTAACTTCCTCTTATATACCATTGGCCACATGTATGTTATGTGACCACCTCTAACTGCAAAGAAGCCTGGAACTGTGGCTTTCTAACCAGGGCACAGAGTCACTTCCACCAAATTAGGATTTGGGCTGTCAAGAAAGTCAAAACAGAAGGTTGTTTTATTTTACCCAGGTCATGATCCATTCTAAAAATTTGATACGTTGACAGTTGATTGCAATGGAAGATTTTGTATTCTCCCAATCCAAAAAATATACATCCCCCTTTGTATTTCTGTAAGTATATAAAGAGCTTTTAAAGGGTCCCCTAAAGGAAATGCTTTCATCAGTAGAATCTCTCATTTGGGCATCTTTACTAAGAAATGCCAAAAAGGCATATATCACCCGGGTAGTACAGCTCGTGATCTGGCGTCAGAAATAACAGTGCAGGGGGGAGGAATAAATTGGGAGATTGGGATTGACATATACACACTACTATATATAAAACTGATAACTAATAAGGACCTATTGTATAGCACAGGGAACTCTACTCAATACTCTGTAATGGCCTAATGGGAAAAGAATTAAAAAAATAAATAAATAAAACAGATATATGTATATGTGTAACTGATTCACTTTGCTGTAAACCTGAAACTAACACAACATTGTAAATCAACTGTACTCCAATAAAAAGTAACTAAAAATTTTTTAAAAAAAGAAAAAGAAATAACGGTGCAGAGTGTGAAAGAGCCGTCAATGCCCAAAGCTCTCTTTCCTGGGAGGTGTCTTTTTTGACCTGAAAACAGTGGATCTTGTGTGCTTAAAGAAGTATGTCAGAACTGCTCTCTGAATGAGAGAGACAAGAGGAAGGAAGGAAAGGGAAAGGGAAAAGGGAAAAAAAGGAAAATATCAGATGAAGTGACATGACTGGGTTAGGTAAGCTAATCACACTTTTTCTCCCTGAAACCCTAGGAGCTGTAGCGAAGAATTTAAATAAAACATGCTGTGTCTCCAGCCCGCTGTTTGTGATGTTCTGTGGTCACTATCATTTTTCTCCTTCTGGGAATTCAATTTGTCCCTATTATGCCAAGGTCACGGATTGAGGGATCTCAGTGGTCATCAGGGCTCTGCCTTTGAAGCAAAGGGTCAGTGCATTAGTACAAAAGGGAATTAATCCAGTGTGCTGGCTCACCAAATGGTGGTTAATTCATTTAAAAGGAATGACCAGCGTTCCTATTCTAGGTATCCATCTGGACAATCAGAAGCCTCCCTTCTCCCAAACAAGAACTTCATTAATGAATATTCAGCAGAAAGTATTACTTCATTGTCAGCTCTAATTGCTAGTTTTACCTTATTAGTAGAAGCATTTCTGTGGCTGAGCCTGACATACATTTGTTTGCACACTGTTATTAGTCAAGACTCAGTGAAGTCTTGTAATTAACACCTCCACATTATCTCATGCAGTGAAAGCAAAGACAAAACCAGATGACTCACTTTGTTTTAGTTTTGCTCTTGTTTTCTGATATAGAAGCACTTAAGGAGAAGTGTAAGCTCATCAGAATGCCATATGGAGCCAACAGAAACCATAAAAGGGTTTTCAGGAAGCAGTGCATGGAAGTTCATTAAGTGAACAACACTACAAACAACATGCTGATTTAAAACTCTACCTGGCACTAATAAATTGCACAGGTACATTAGCTGCACTGCACATAGCAACCATTCCAGGTCACTGATGAAGGATCCACAGTTCCCAAGAATCAGGGGAGATAACATATTCTCTGTAAACATAATGAAGTTAATGATTCACAGGACAATTAAATAGCTTTCAGAAACCTTATCAGTTTAGAGATAAAGCAGACCAAGACAATAACTGTATTTTGATCATTCCTACCGTTCAGAACACTATGTCTGAAAGCTGGCTACCAGCAGAATATAACTGATATTTCCGTGGGAAAAAGGGTGGCAGGGGAGAATGTCAACAGTTCATATTTCAGTTTTATATTTGGAAAGAGATCTTTTTCTAAATGCCTCTGTTAAGAAAAAACATTTAGCAAAAAATATTTTAAAAACCAAGATAACATCCTGTCTTTTTCACTGAATTTATAAAAAGTTTAATTGTTTAATTCGTATTTTTAAATGAAAAAGTAAAACACCAAACCTTAAGAGAGAGATACCATCATCTGAAATTTTAGCAACTGAATCTGCAAAATCTGTCATGGTTTAAAAGAAAGAATTGCTTATTTACTGTTTGCAAATACTTCTTTCCTAAGACAATATAAAAAAAGAAAAGCAGCAACAATTGAAAGGAGGAATAATATATATGCAATGGCATGGCAGCCTTTCGATTAGAAATTATTCCCATAGTAATGAAGAATCTAGCAATTAAATTTAAATTGCTTGATTTACTTGTCCTAGCTGAGTGGTCAGATAGCAAATTGTGTTTTCAAATGAAAACAGGCCCAAAATTTTAATGGACCCCCATCTGTACTAAATTTCCAATAGTACAAAAGTATCCATCAGAAAGAAACAAGAATGACCCATCCATGCTATGCAAAGCAATCCACAGATTCAGTGCCATCCCTATCAAAATTTCAATGGCGTTCTTCACAGAAATAGAACAAACAATCCTAAAATGTGTATGGAACCACAAATGACCCGATATAGCCAAAGCAATCTTAAGAAAGATTGCTGGACTATTTACAATAGCCAGGTCATGGAAGCAACCTAAATGCCCATCGACAAACGAATGGATAAAGAAGTTGTGGTACATATATACAATAGAATATTACTCAGCCATAAGAAGGAACGAAATTGAGTCATTTGTTGAGACGTGGATGGATCTAGAGACTGTCATACAGAGTGAAGTAAGTCAGAAAGAGAAAAACACATATCACATATTAACGCATGTATGTGGAACCCAGAAAAATGGTACAGATGAACCGGTTTGCAGGGCAGAAGTTGAGACACAGATGTAGAGAACAAACGTATGGACACCAAGGGGGGAAAACCGCGGTGGGGTGGGGATGGTGGTGTGCTGAATTGGGCGATTGGGATTGACATGTATACACTGATGTGTATAAAATTGATGACTAATAAGAACCTGCAATATAAACAAGCAAACAAAAAGAAATAAAGATGCCTGGAAGCATCACATTCACTGATTTCAAGTTCTATTACAAAGCTATAGTAATCAAAACAGTATTGTTTTGGCACAAAAACAGATACCTCAATCAGTGGAACAGAACAGAGAACCCAGAAATAAACCTATGTTTATATGGTCAATTAATCTATAACAAAAGAGCCAAGAATATATAATGAGGAAAGGACAGTCTCTTCAATAAATTGTGTTGGGAAAGCTGGACAGCCACACATAAAAGCATGAAACTGGACCACTATTTTATAACATGCATAATAACTAACTCAAAACGCATTCAAGACTTGAACATAAGACCTGAAACCATAACCTCCTAGAAGAAAACATGGGTGGTAAGCTCCTTGACATCAGTCTTGGGGATTATTTTTTGGATCTGACTCCCAAAGCAAAGGCAACAAAAGCAAAAACAAACAAGTGGGAAGACATCAAAACTGAAAAGCTTCTGTACAGTCCAGGAAGCCATCAACAAAATGAAAACTCAACCTACAGAATGGGAGAAAATATTTGCAAATCATATTGAATAAGAGGAACTCATACAACTCAACAACAACAAGAACAAACCTAACCCAATTAAAATGTAGGCAGAGGATCTGAAGAAATGTTTTTCCAAAGAAGATACACAAATGGCCAAAAGGTACATGAAAAGATGCTCAGCCTCACTAATCATCAAGGAAATGCAAATCAAAACCACAATGAGATATCCCCTCATACCTGTTTGAATGTCTATTATCAAAAAGACAAGAAATAACAAATGTTGGCAAAGATGTGGAGGAAAGGGAACCCTCGTACACTGTTACTGGGAGTGAAAATTGTTTCAAACACTCTGGAAAACAGTATAGAGGTGCCTCAAAAAACTAAAAGTAAAACCACCATATGATCCCGCAATTCCACTTCTGGGTATTTAGCCAAAGATAAATGAAAACACTAACTTGGAAAGATATATGCATCCCCATGTTAACTACAGCATTATTTACAATAGGCAAGACATGGAAAACAGCCAAAGTATCCACTGATGGGTGAATGGATAAAGGAAATGTGAGATAGATGATAGATAGACTGACAGACAGACATATGTATGTGTATATATATATAGATATATATATAATATATATATGTAATTCAGCCATAAAAAAGAATAAAATAGTGCCATTTGTGAAAACATGGATGGACCTTGAGAGAATTATGCTAAGTGAAATAAGGCAGAGAAAGACAAATACTGTATGATCACACTTATATGTGGTGTCTTTAAAAAAAAAAAGAACTCATAGATACAGAGAATAGATTAGTGGTTGTCAGAGGCAGGGTTGGGGATGAGTAAAATGGGTGAAGTGGGATGCTAAGAGAATAAATCTTAAAAGTTCTCATCACAAGGGAAAAAAAATTGTAACCCTGTACAGGGATGTATGTTAACTAGACTTACTGTGGTAATCATTTCACAAATATATATTGAATGATTATGTTGTACACCTGACACTGATACAATGTTATATCAATTGCAGCTCACTTTTTAGAAAAGTAACACCGACAAGTTGCCTGGCTCCTCTGGAAACACTGCTGCTGGTTTTGTAAATGACCATGCCGTGAGGAAAAGGCCCTTTTATAATGTACATGCATTTTACATGGTCACCCTTATCCTCCCCGTCACAGCTCTGTATGATATTGGCTTATCATTTTGTGCGTGTACCTGGGCTGATGTAAATGACTGAGTCAGGACTGTCACTGCCTTCATGGGATTTGAGGAAATTATTAAACACAGCAGCTTCATCACTGAGGTCCCAGGGGCGCTCTCCCAACACCAGTAGGTATGTCTCTGTTGAAACTAGCAGAGCTTTCAGCAGGCTGGGCTTTGGCTCTCTATCTGTATTTCACCTCTGCCTAAATATACCCCCATGAAAACATTTTCACGTTCATGCCACTGCGCAGGTTTTGGCAACAGACAGCTACTCTGCCCTCCTGGTGCAACGGTTGGCCCTATTGCACCAGAAGAACACAGTCTGAAAATAGCAACAGGGACTGTTTTGTGGCCATTGAATAGGAAGGCTAATAATAGCAATGCTTCATTGTTTGGCAAGGACTCAAGGCTACCCCGGCCAAGGAGCAGCGCACACTGCAGTAACCAAATCATAAAATTTCTCCAGGGAATGGTGCAGCTTTTCAGAACATGTTTTATATTCTGGGGTTGCTTGGGAAGGAAATAGTTCAGAAGTTGTTTTGACATAAGTGTGGTTTGTTTCCAATTTGAGGGCAGGGGGAGGGGCTGGAGAGATGAGCCAGGAGGTCAGTCACAGAAGGGATGCAAAAATGTGTCGGCAGGGAGTTCCTGACAGGTGGTGAGAGGGCCATGGCTCCGGAGACCAGGCCTGGTGGGGAGTTTGTCCCGGTTGGGTTCCCAGTGCTCTCAGCATCACCTTTCACACTCCTGTTATGTTTATTTCTGTTGAACTTAAAGAGTGACCTCTTCCAAACTGCAGTGCATTGTTGACCCACATGCATTTCTGAGACCTAATTTCCCTGAATGCCTTCCTTGTTCCTGCAGAAGAGAACTCTGTTTGAGAAAATAGGAAGAGGCTGAGGATAAAGAGCATTGGCATGGAAATCTTTGAGGCATTGAATCCTGCCTGCTATTAATAATTTAGAAGTGTTTTTAATGTGCTGATATGGAAGGAAGGTTTTTTGACACCGAAGGCATCTAAATATTAATTTCAGAGGAATTGGTTGTTACCAGCAGTTAACATCCATTTTGTTAGTTGACCTCCCAAGGAAGGTTAATGCACTAAAATCTGGTCATTAAGTATAGTAACAAATGTTTTTTCAGGGAGGTTATTACTATCATAAACTCTAATCCATGGTTCACAGGCTGCAGCCTCTAGTGCAGTGCTCTGACTAATGAAGAATTAACTATTTCTGAGCAGTTAATAAAGAATTTTTCCCCCCACCAATCAACATACTCTACATGATCCTTATAATTACTAAAAGCATTAAGCTCTGGGTATGAGTTGCCCACATGTCAGACCAGAATTCTGCTCTGAGTAAATGACAAATGGCAAACCTAATCCCATTTCACTTAATTTTTTTTCCCTAACATGTTCACTGAAATAAGAAATAATGGAATTCCTAAGTATTAGAAAAAGATGGTCCAGTACAAAGCATTTGCTAAATGAGAATTGATGAGGCCTTTAGTCATATTTTATTGTTATGGAAGATTTTGTACTGTGGTTTAGTTCTAGCTAGAATTGAGAAGTTAATTGGCTACAAACAGGGCTTTTTGGCTCATTTGTTTGTTTTATTTTGTTTTTCCTTTATTAAAGAACATGCTCATCTACAAGAACGCTGGAAGCAGAGACTTGTGTGAGAAACACACGTGTTTCTCAAAACTCATCACAATAAGAGGGGAAAGGTACAACCTAACCTTTCTAAAAAGCCTCGGGGCAGTGTTTCGCTTTTCAACGGAAAGGTCGTCCAGAATTAATTAAAGTCACTTTCCTGCTGAGGATGGAGCATTTGACTTTACTTTGAAGGCTCAGAGAAAGTTGCTCAGTTCTTAGAGACCCGAATTTAAAGCAGCACAGCCAAGCCCTGGGTCAGCCTTTGCGAAGAAGTAATCTTTTGAAATCAAAAGTCTGAACAGTTAATACACTAAGGCCTTAGGTGCCTCTAAAGACATAGGCCAGAGTTGATGGTGTAAAATAAAAGAAGAATCGCCTACTTTTCCCTGGGACAATCACCTCTCGTTCAAGTAGGATCAGCCTTCACATTTACTTATACCCTTTCCCCCCTTATTTTTAACTTCAGCTAAATCATGTCTTTGAGACAGTTGCCCCCGTATTGAACAGGGAAGGAGGGAAACCATACTTAGCCAAAATAAAAGGGACATTGTCTTACAGAAAAGAACATGTATTTTGGAAAAGTTTACATTATACATGAAAGCTTTAAAGGGGTCAAGTACACTGACGGTAGCTCACCATCTCAAAATATTTTTGTGGAAGATTCAGCACACTGTAGCCAGCTAAGTAACCAGTAGGGCTAGGTTATCTGCACACGTTAGGACTATAAGACCATTTGTGTGTTTGACACTTTGCTCGAAAATAACTGCATTCCTTTCCCACTTACTGGTGATGGCAAGAGACTTAGCCTTTCTGAGCCTCAGTTTCTCCATCTGTAAAATGATATTAGAATATCTACCTTGGGAAACAGTTGTAAAGATGAGTGATAATATACATCTGGTATACAGAGGGGCCTAAAAGATACTGGTATGACTTTGCCTTATACAATGTCCATTGCTTTATGTATTTTACATTTTATGAAAGTAACTAGAATCCCCACAAAACCTTTTGGGCTGAAAATTGGACTCAAGGGAGTAATAACACAGTTAGTGAGACTTCTGAGAACTGGGGTTTTACTGAGTCCAGCTCATCCATCACAGCCCCATCATTGGACACAAAGCCTTCCCTGGTTACCTCAGACAGAAATAAACCTCCCAATCTCTGTGTTCTAATTTGCTTTGTACTTTTCAAATACCATTCTTCTCACTCATTCTTTGCTTAGAGTTACTTGTAGGCAGATCTTGGATCTGTGTTCTTAATACTTTAGTGCAACTGCACAATGACTAAAAAGGGTTCATGAATTTCACTAACTTGCATTTTTCCTGCCTAACCCATGGTGGGTGAGTGAATGAATGAATGAATGACTTCGGAGGTCACCTGCTCTTTCTTTATTCTTTTACAGTGTATCCTCCCTCCCACTTTTTTTAATTTTCACTTCTAAACGACGTCTCTAGAAGTTTGCCCTAAACCCTCCCCACTACTTCCCCACGGTTGATCAGTTGACAGTAAAAAGACAGCCAGAAAGCGGGTGTTTGCATGGCTGGGTCATTTCTAAGCTGGGTGTTTGCGGATCAGGGGTTTCCTGCACTTTGACAAGGATTCTAAAGTGAATACGGTGGACAGGAAGCTGCAGATTGAGACCCTATAAAGTGAATCGAGGTGTCTTTTGAAGTCACTGGTTTCCCCATATCCTCATTGCCATAGCCCTCGTGGTTCATAGAAATCACAGAAAAGAGAGGTTAACGTTCCGGGATTACTAGTGATTTGCCATGCTGACCTTTGGCATGCTCTTTAACCTCTTTGGACTTTAGTTTTCTCATCAATAATAATAGCTTACCCTATTCTAATTACTTCATAGGCTTGCTAGGCAAATCACATGATCAGGTAGTAAAGCACTTAGTTGAGAGAAAAGTATGATATAAAAAATATTACCACTAGAACTAGACATTAAAAGAGGATTAGATAAGCTAGTGTAACTTACTTTTCCTTAATGATTAATATCATCTGAATCAACTTATTAATAATGAGAAAAATTAGATTTGTTTAAAAACAAAATTCTATTAAAATCAGGAAGAAGCCATAGAAAGGAAGTTTGATTCATTACTGTAACAGGTTAAGAATATTGCCATAGTCACTGTCATAATGCTCTATGCTCCCCATCCTCACAATGAATATCCAATACGTTTGGCAAAAACAACATGGTGAGATGCTATCACAGCAAAATGGTTTTCCTAGGTAGACCAACAGTGGAAATCGAGGCTTTCCATTTAATACCCACCCCCTTCTCTTCAACATGTGCACGTGATCATTATTTAATGGTGAACAAAGGGTCTCAGTGACTCTTCGTAAACCTGAACACATATAATTTCCATTCCCACCACCAATTCCGGTCAAGGCAGTTCTAAAATGGAGCGAATGCATTTAAGTACAGAGTTGACACTGCATCGAGTTCTGGTACTTTCCTCCTTATAAGGAAGAGGAATGTAAATGCTTGGAAACACACAGTTGAGAGAATAATTGAAAATGGTTCAATGTCTTCATCCTCTGAGAATACGTGTGAGCATGTGCGTGTTTGTAGTCGCTCTTTCATGAAATGTGTATGTGTCTGTTTTGATTCTGAAGCTTCCCTCTGCTGTGGGTAGGTTTCACAGAGGGGTTCCAGCTTGTAAAGGTTAACCGTGCAGAAATCAAGGCTTTGTGCATTTTTGCAAAGGTCACATTCATCAGCAGTTCCGGAAAGACTGCTGGGCAGAGGCTTGGTAACCACCCCATGATTGAACCATGGCTCTGGGTTTCATTTCCTTAAGAACGCTGCTACAGTCCCTGGTTGTGTCACCAAGAGATAAAGAGGCTGCTCAGTCACTTGAAATTCAATTTGTACATTACTTAAATCCAGCCCACCTCTTTCCTTCATGGTGTTTGGCAGCTGCTTGCTGGCACTCTGCATTTCAAATGCCTGAGCTGCAGGAAGCTGTTTAATAAATGGCATAGGTTTTGATTAATGTAACAAGCTGAAAATAGACTATGATGTAATGCATATCTCAGCAGGAATCACAGATCAAATTGGACAGTTCAAGGGACCATGCCGTAGCAGAGAGTTTTCTCCAAAGAAATGTATTTTATGTTTTTCCAGCACCTTGAAGGGTCAAACTGTAGAATGTGTACATTTTGGACCTGGAAGCCTGCCCTGTGGGTCTATGAATAGCAATTACAGTTGACCACACAAGAAGCTCCAGAGAAAATAAGATATTTGACATTGACTCAGGTCTATGAAGGGTCATCTATATTTCACCAGAAGCCCTGGCATTATTTTTTTTTAAACCACAGATAAACAGAAAGGCTAGTAAAATTCTGGTAGTATCTGTAAACTCAGTTATTTTTTAAGTCAGGCATTTAGTTTCATCTAGTGATCTAAAAGCCTCATGTAGCCCTATACATAAAGGCACTGATTTAAACTTTCCTTTCTCAGTGGATAAAATAATTGCAATTCATGTTCCTTGGTTCTAGAGAGGAAGATCAGTGAAAAGGAAAACAATAACCTTGTATGCCAAGGTCCCCTTATATTTGCTGAGGAGTGGTGTATTATGTAAAAGAAATGTGGGGTCATTTTTCTTAATGAAGTGAGTGATATTGAAAGGTTAAAAACAGAGTCTAGAATGTACTAAAAGGAAGAAATAAAGGAAATAAATTCATTGCTTTTAATTACTGCTTACTGAGTCTATACTCTGTGAGTTGCTTGAAATCACTTTGGGTATTTAGTCAAAGTGTTGCGTGTCTGTGTATGTGTGTTGGCGTGTGTGTGTGTGTTGGTGTGGGGTTGTATAATAGTGGTAGAAGGTGAGAGCAATCATTCTATCTTGCTACAAACAGAATTAGACTACAGGAAACGTTTTTACATTTGTATTTTTCCCTACAGGTAAATTTCACTTTGCCACTGTGAGAATTTGTATAATTTATGAATGATCTCACACTCTGGTTGCTGTAAAGCAATTGACTTGTTAAGAGTTATACGGCCTGTGAGGGAGAGCCAACATTAATACTGTTGGGCCTTTAGAGTCATTTTTTCCTGAACTTGCCTGTCTAATCAAAGTACTTTCTCATGGGGTATTCAACTAACACAGCCGAGGTCACAGATTCAATAAAAATAAGTTAATTTCAAGCAGAGCAAAACTCTCCCAGCCACTGTCCACAGCCCTAACCAAGCCAGTTATTTAACACGAGATTATCAACAATTAAGTAAAATCTATCATTATCGTTCCATGACAGACAACAAAAATTGCTTAAACCATACTATCCAGACATACCTTGTTTTCTTGTGCTTCACTTTATTGCACTTCACAGATACTGTGTTTCTTATAAATTGAAAGTTTGTGACGACCCCGCGTACAGCAAGTCTGTCCGGGCCATTTTTTGAACAGCATTTGCTCATTTTGTGTCTCTGTTACGTTTTGGTAATTTCCACAATGTTTCAAACTTTTTCATTATTACTAAGTTTGCTATGATGATCTGTGATCAGTGATTTTTAATGTTATGTGTATAATTATTTGGGGGCACCACATACCATGCCCGTATAAGACAGCTCATGTAATCCATAAACATTGCGTGTGTTCTGACTGCTCCACTGTCGGCTGTTCCCCTGTCTCTCTCCCTCTCCTTGGGCCTCCTTACTTCCTGAGACACAACAATATTATAATTAGGCCAATTAATAACACTACAATGAGCTCTAGGTGCTCAAGTGAGAGGAAGAGTTGCACATCTCTCACTTAAAATCAAAAGCTAGAAATGATTAAGCTTAGTGAGGAAGGCATGTGGAAAGCCAAGATAGGCCGAAAGGTAGGCCTCTTAAGCCAGTTAACCAAGTTGTGATTGCAAAGGATAAGTTCTTGAAGGAAATTAAAAGTGCTACTCCAGTGAATATACGAATGCTAAGAAAGTAAAATTGCTTTATTGCCGAGGTGGAGAAACTTTTAGTCGTCTGAATAGAAGATCAAACCAGCCATAACATTCCCTTAAGTCAAACCTAATCCAGAGCAAGACCCTAACTCTCTTCAATTCTGTGAAGGCCAAGAGGGGAGGAGAAGCTGTAGAACAAAAGTTGGAAGCTAGCAGAGGTTGATTCATGAGGTTTTAGGTAAGAAGTTATCTCCAAAACTTCAAAATGCAAGGTGAAGCAGCAAGTGCTGATGTAGAAGCTGTAATAAGTTATCCAGAAGATCTAGCTAAGATGTTGAATGAAGGTGGCTTCACTACACAACAGAGTTTCAATGTAGACAAAATAGCCTTATCTTGGAAGAATACGTCATCTAGGACTTTCATAGTCAGAGAGAAGAAGTTGATGCCTGGCTTCAAAGCTTCAAAAGACAGGCTGATCCTCTTGTTAGGGGCTAACACAGTATTGACTTTAAGTTCAAGCCAATGCTCCTTTACCACTCTGAAAATCCTAGGGCCCTTAGGAATTAAGCTAAAACTTCTCAGCCTGTGCTCTCTCTCAATGGGACAACAAAGCCTGGATGACAGTACATCTGTTGGTTTACTGGATATTTTAAGCCCATTGTTGAGACCTACTGCTCAGAAGAAGATGACTTTCAAAATATTACTGCTCACTGATGATACACCTGGTCACCAAGGAGCTCTCATGGAGAGGTATGAGATTCATGTTGTTCACATGCCTGCTGACACAGCATCCATTCTTCAGGCCATGGATCAAGGACATTTCGACTTTCAAGTCTTATTCTTTAAGAAACACACTTCATAAGTCTATAGCTGCCATAGATGGTGATTCCTCCGATGAATCTGGCAAAGTAAATTGCAAACCTTATGGAAAAGATTTACCATACTGGATGCCATTAAGAACATTCATGAATCATGGGAAGAGGTCCAGATATCCACCTTAGCAGGAGTCTGGAAGAAGTTGATTCCATCCCTCGTGGATGACATTGAGGGGTTAAAGAATTCAGTGGAGGAAGTCACTGCAGGTGTGGTGGAAATAGGAAGAGAACTAGAATTAGAAGTGGAGCCTGAAGATGGGACTGAATTGCTTCAATGTTATGATAAAACTTTAATGGATGAGCAGTTGTTTCTTATGGATGAGCAAAGAAAGTGGTTTCTTGAGATGAAATCTACTCCAGCGGAGATGCTATGAAGATTGTTGAAATAACAACAAAGGATTTAGAATATGACATAAATTTAGATAAAGCAGCAGCAGGGTTTGAGAGGATTGACACCAGTTTTGAAAGAAGTTCCACCATGGATAAAATGCTATCAAAGACCATGGCATACTGCAGAGAAATCATTCATGAAAGGAGGAGTTCATCAATATGGCAAACTTCATTGTTGTCTTATTCTAAGAAATTGCCACACACCCCAACCTTCAGGAACCACCACTCTGATTTGTCAGCAGCCATCAACTTCAAGGCAACACCCTCCACCAGCAAAACAAAATATCACCACTCACTGAAAGTTCAGATGCTTGTTAGCATTTTTTAGCAATGAAGTATTTTTAAATTAAGGTACATACATTGTTTTTCTCCAACACAATGCTACTGCACACTTAATAGACTATAGCATAGTGTAAACATCACTTTTATATGCACTGGGAAACAAAAAAAATCATGTGACTTGCTTTATTTTGATATTCACTTCATTGTGGTCTGGAACTGTACCCACAATATCTCTGATTATGCCTGTAGTGGTTTGAGTGGTGTCCCTTGAAAAGTTTTGTCCTCTGATACCTGTGAATGTGGCTTTATTTGAAGATGTACGTAAGCTAAGTATCTCAAGATGAGGTTATCCTGGATTAGTGTGGTTCCTAAAACCAATGACGTGTATCCTTATGAGAGGAAGGGAGAAGACAGACTTGCACAAAGAAGTCAGCTTGATGACCGAGACAGAGGTTGCAGTAATATCTCTACAGGCCAAGGAGTGCCAAAGGTTGCCGGTAGACACCAGAAGCTAAGAGAGGAATAAAATGGATTCTCCCTCAAAGCCCCCAGAAGGAACCCTGTGAGAGAGGAGAGAACAAACTGGTGGAAAAGTGGATTGGTGATATGTTGCATGAGGTGTGTCTGCAGTATCAACTTCTTTAAATATGTGTTACTGCTTGTTTATGCACTGTTTGCTTCAAATATGTATATGAGGGCTTCCCTGGTGGTGCAGTGGTTGCAAGTCTGCCTGCCGATGCAGGGGACCCTGGTTCGTGCCCCGGTCTGGGAAGATCCCACATGCCGCAGAGCCGCTGGGCCCATGAGCCATGGCCGCTGAGCCTGCGCGTCCAGAGCCTGTGCTCCGCAACGGAAGAGGCCACAACAGTGAGAGGTCCGCGTACCGCAAAAAAAAAAAAAAAAAAAAAAAGTGTATCTGAGATATCTTACCATCGAAACACAGGTACATTAAGAACAAGGATGATTAACAACGAATAAAACAAAAGGGCAATAACAAAAAAAGAAAGGAAGAAAAAAAAATTTACTTGAAAACCCCACCTGGAACAAAGCAGAGAAGTTGAGAAGAAAACCATAGTCAAGAAAAAAAAGGAAACCAGGATAGCAGTGATCTCAATATCCGATAAACAAATACAGAGTTTTTAGCTAAATTTAGTAAAATTTGTTTAAAAGGCAGTGACCCAAATCAGTAAATGATGATAGAAATATATACACACACTTCAAAGTGAAATACAGTCTACTCTGGTACCACACATGCCTCTCTGAAGGACACAAGTTCATATGCAATTGTAAGTAAGAAAGCAATGCTAACATAACTGGGATGTCCTATTAGTTCTTTTTTTTTTTTTTTTAAATAAATTTATTTATTTATTTATTTTTGGCTGCATTGGGTCTTCCTTGTTTCACGTGGGCTTTCTCTAGTTGCGGCGAGCGGGGGCTACTCTTCATTGCGGTGCACGGGTTTCTCATTGCGGTGGCTTCTCTTGTTGTGGAGCATGGGCTCCAGGTGCACAGCCTTCAGTAGTTGTGGCATACGGGCTTCAGTAGTTGCGGTGCACAGGCTCTAGAGCACAGGCTCAGTAGCTGTGGCCCACGGGCTTAGTTGTTCCACGGCATGTGGGATCTTCCCCGACCAGGGCTCAAACCCGTGTCCCCTGCATTGGCAGGCAGATTCTTAACCACTGTGCCACCAGGGAAGCCCATCCTATTAGTTCTTAACGTGGGTTTTTCCCACTGCATTGTGTTCGTCCGCGTTCTCTAGAGAAACAGAACCAATAGGAAATATCTATTTAATTTATACTTATATTTTGTAGAAAGAGATTTATTATAGGAATTGGCTCATGTCACTATGTAGGGTGAGAAGTCCCATAGTTTGCCATGTACAAGCTGGAGACCCAGGAAAGCCAGTGGTGTAATTCAGTCCAAGTTCAAAACCCTGTGAACTAGGAGTGTGGATGTCAGAGTGCAGGAGAAGATAGATAGTTCAAGCAGAGAATGAATCCACCTTTCCTCTGATATTGTGTTCTATCTGGGCCCTCAGTTGATTGTCCGGTGCCCACCCACACAGGTGAGGGCCATCTTCTCTTCTCCTCTAGGGATTCAGATGCTAATCTCTTCCAGAAGCACCCTCACAGACACACCCAGAAATGATGTTTTACCAGCTATCCGGGCACGCCTTAGCCCAGTCTATTTGGCACACAAAAGAACCATTCCTCACATGACTGTTTTATGTCACCAAGCAGTAGGCACTGAATTCGGCAAACCACCAAGAAACAGGGTTCTCCCAGTGATGCACATCTGCTGCATGGTCTTCCTCTTGGCTCAGTTTATTCTGAACTTCATGTAGGTGCTTTGGGCTTGGCTCTTCCTCAGTCTTTGTATATTTTTCCTTATCTCAGTAATTTAGCAACCTTCGCTCTTCTTTGTACCCTCTTTCATACATAGTCTACTTTTTTTAAAAAAAGATAAAAATCCTATGTTTGCTAAGATATTTACTTAGTAGGAATTTGGAATATCTTTTCAACTGTGTTAGTATTTTAAGATTATTGTTGTGTTCTTGGTGCTCTGGTTACGAAGTTGCATGTTTGAATGATCTGAGCTCTCAACCCTATTTAGCCAGA
Source organism: Kogia breviceps (assembly GCF_026419965.1). Lineage (NCBI taxonomy): Eukaryota > Metazoa > Chordata > Mammalia > Artiodactyla > Physeteridae > Kogia > Kogia breviceps. Next base: position 103,254,567 of record NC_081313.1, on the reverse strand, counting down.
GAACCCTATTATTTTCAATGCATAATTTTTCAGAACAAGGAAGTCTTTCAGGAACATGTGCATTGCATAATAGCAGAAAAGCTTCTATATGGCACCTCACATTTAGACATTATTCTCTAAGACAGGCAAAGCAAGTGTTCTCATTTTAGTTCTGCTACCCCTACCCACATCAATAATTGCCATACTTTCTGAGTAACCGGCCACAAAGACTGTACTTTTTGCCAAGCTGAGTATTCAGGAGCTAATCAACTGACCTCATGTTTCTGGACATCAGAATTATGATTGCAGTAATCATCTGAGTCCAGCTCACTCAGATAAAGTCCCCTCAATATGCCTATGAAGTTGTTCCTTACAAATATCTTTTAAAGGGCAGCAAAACTTAGGAGCTGGGAAGAATTAATTTCATAATGTGAAATAAACTAAATGTAGTTGACTCAACTTTTATCTTAGTCTGTGGTACATGGTTTTAGCGTTAATTTCAGTATTTCACTTGTAAAATGGTGAAATCCTTAGCCACCTATTGTTTAGGGGAAAATAATCTTGTTTGTTGGCTGCCCCCTGGTCCCTCTGGGTCCCATACTGACCCGTGCCCAACAGTGATTCATGCTAGACTGTAGACTTTGTTGTACCAGGACTGGCATACTGATGGCAGAGAATTTGTCTTTTCCTTATTCACTTTAAAGTTAACTTTTAAAAGTCAAAGTTTTCACTAACTATATTAACAAACTCAGATTATCTCAGTTTATATTTGAAAAGCACCACGAAGATGTGGCATCAAATTTGGACAGGCTTAAATTTCCGTCAGTGTCGTTAAAATATTGATAATACAATTACAACAGACAACAGGTTCATGGCAGACAAAGGTCCATAAGTGTAATATTTCCTAATCCAAATCATCTAATAATATAGCTAGAATTTTGAATAAGGATTGCATTCAAATTTTCATGCAAAAAAGATATACAGAGGCTCATTTGTGTGTACGCAAAATATATTTGACTTGATTATAACTCTTTCTTGCTACCAGAATAAAATATGACCGTTTAAGTGGCCTACCTAACCATATAAGCCTGACAAAACAATCCTCAGCCAGAACCAATCATTGTCGCAATACTCATGCACTGTGGACTCAGTCAAAGAAATGTGTATTCGGACTTGATGGCCTTTGTGTTTACTGGGACTTTTCTTCTCCTTCCTGCAGAGCTGACCGTAGCCCCCTTTGAAGTCTGTGGTAACCCTAAGTTCAGAACAAATGCATTGGAGTGGGTTGGGAAGGAAAGGAGAAGAGAGCTCATTAAGTGCTCCCATTTTTAGATCATTTTCAGTGGATGACAATGATTGTTGAAAGACTTCTAGCTCTCCATTCATAGATTTTAAAGTTAACATTTTAAGATACCAACTTATTGTTAGAGTAACTCGAATGCTAGTGTCCTGGAAAGGAACAAAGGGTTTTCCAGCAATAAAAACAATTAATATTGTATCACTGAACTAGAAAAATACAAGTATTCAAAATGTGTTTCATATATCCCTTTCTCCTTTTTGAGATCTTTTATTTATGATCTTGAGCACATGGCTGTGTGTTTTTTTCACCATATACTTACCTCAAAATAGGGTATTACACAGTTTATTGTATTTTATTCATGTAAACAACATTTTTGAATGGCTCTGTGTGCCAGGTTTAGTACACTAGGAAGTTGAGATATAGCAATGTCTAAGATGGTTTACACTATGGTGGAAGAGACAGAGAACAAATAGGAAAAGAAATCTGAGATTGCACTCAGGGTGATGACAAAAAGAAGAGAAGGCAATAGGATGGACACAGAGCAGGAGTGAGCATTTACTTTACATAGAGTGTCCATGAAGGCCTCTCTGGGTGGGTACCATCTGGGCAGAGGCTGGAAGAAGCCAGCAAAGCAGAGGTTCAGGCACCAGGAACAGCAAGTGCAAAGGTCCTGAGGAAAGCACAAATTTAACTTGGTAATTATTAGTTTATGTGCCTCCTTATCATATTACCAGCAAAGGTATTATGTCATCTGGGAAGTAGCCATTATGTGTTTATAATCAAATAAATAAGTGAAGATAAAAATAATATCACCTTTACTAATAGTTAACATCTTTTGCTCATAGTATACTCCAGAATCTATTCTAAATACTTTGCCTATATTACTTAATTTAATTCTCAGAACAGCTTTACAAAGTAGATGAGAAAACTGAGATTCAAGGTGGATGAATAAGTTGCCCCATGTTACACAACTGACATATCAAACTGGCTGATCTGGAGTTTGAACCCAGGCTTTTGAAGTTAACGACCCCCACAGTGAACCACCTGTTATGGACTGAATTCTGTTCCTCCCAAACCTCATATGTTGAGCCTCTAACCCCCAGTATTTCAGAATCTAACTGTATTAGGAGATAGGGTCTTTAAAGAGGTGATTATGTTAAAATGAGGGAATTGGGTGGGCCTTAATCCAATATGACTGGTATCCCTATAAAAAGAAGAAATTTGGACACAGAAACACACAGAGGGAAGACCATGTGAAGATACAGAGAGCTGACAACCATCTACAAGCCAAGGAGAAAAGCCTCAGAAGAAACCAGTCCTGCTGATGCCTTGATCTCAGACTTCTGGAGAACTTCCAGAACTATGAGAAAAGAAATCTCTGGTATTTGTTATGGCAGCCCTAGCAAAATTATACACGCTCCTACGACGCTAACAGAGAAGAGGTGAAGAACATGCGTTTAACAGCAATGTTACGAAAAGAAAGGAGAATTGGCTTGAGCCAGGTCACTTATTTATATATTTAGCTCTGCAGTATACAAGAATTTTTAAAAGAAGCATCGATAATGCTCTATTTCTTTATTGTCTATAATCAAAATATGATGTTAAGGATATAGGAGGACTGATTTAGACTTTTGCAAGTTGGGTGATTTGTGCTGCCTACACAGCTACCCTTTGTGCCATTCCTCTGAGCAGTCATCTCATGAAGATGTAAAAGAGAACAAAAAACAATTCACGGTATAAGAATCATCTCACTGTACAAAGACTCTCAATGTGTTCAAATTTTCAACTTAAAAGATTATGATGATTCTGTATGTATGCTTGTGCCAGTTGTGATTTGTTGCTTCTCAGCTCCAAATTAAACCTTTTTGCCTGCTCTTTGAAAATGGATCTGGGCCTTTTAACTCCCTTTGCTGACAGGCGTGATATTAAGCTTTGTCAGTAGAGAGCACTGGAGAGACACTGCAGGAGGAGAAGGGTTTTCTTCCTTGTTCTCCAGATGTTTTCTCAGCATCTGGCAACTGCAGCACAGGTGGATTCTTCAGGTCCAATGCCTGCAGGGCACACTGCTCCCTCAGTGCCCAGCTCCTGATTCCTCATGTGCCCACCGATTCTCCAGTGCAGTCCTTACAACCTCCTCCAACACCTGCCTCAGGTGATTCTGCACTAGAGTGACTCCAGTGAGACACTTTCCTATGAACAGCTTTCCCTGGCCTCTGAGAGGGCGGATTTCTGGAAAATTCCACCAGCAACTTTTCTTCCATCCGGTGTGTGAGCCATGGCTACGCCCTCTCCAACAAGTTATAGATCTGAGCTCTGGGGGCCTCTTCCTTGGTTTTTCTGTCTCAGCCATAGGGGTAGTAACATATTATATTGTATTCTGTTATATGTTTTCTATTATATATATCATATATTACTACATGCTATTCTACCTGCCATTCCTACTGTCTTTAGAGTTCTCTTTATTTCCTACTAGCCAATACTTCATTACTCCAATCCCCTCTTAAATTAATAGTTTTTATATTAAACTTTCCCTGTTGAGATTCTTGTATGGATTCTCTCTCTTGATTGGACCCTGACTGATACAGTCCTTAAGGTTTTATTTGATGTTCCAAGTTAGATTATCATAAGAGCAAGAATCAAATTTTAACATCACTTTTTACTTCAAGGGCAATAAAAAGTCACCCTCCCTCTCATACTGGTAATCCTGGAGAATATTAACACAGGACCACGGGTTCCTTGCCTGGCTTGTTTCATGTACTCTGCAGCACACGGCTGTAGTCCTTGGTGGACCACAGCTCACAGTGTTTATGAAGTTGATGTTCCAAACACTGAGATGAAACCCCAGTCCTGCTGGTCCACTCCATTTCTCACCCTTCCCACCTAGCGCAACTTCAAATTTCCCCCATCCCTGCCCCCGCCCCTAGGCAGGAGAGCCTTTTATTTCATCATTAAAACTTGAAAAGATTGTTATCTCCTGAACTACATTCTTTTCTGTGATTACCTTGACTACACCAGGAAGGATTTTTTTTTCTCTTCAGTCCTAATTTAGGGCCCCCACTATTTGTTTATCATGAGTCCTTGCTTCATATTCTAGGACTATAAAATTATTTATATACACATACATACACACAGGCATACCTCAGAGATATTGTAGGTTTGGTTCCAGACCACAATAATAAAGCAAATATCACAATGAAGTAAGTCACACAAATTTTTTGCTTTCCCAATGCATATGAAGATTGTGTTTACAAATACAATAGCAATATGTCTAAAAAAAAATGTACATAGAATTACCAATATGTGACACAGAGACACGAAGTGAGCAAATGCTACTAGAAAAAATGGCACCAATAGACTTGCTCCACGCAGGGTTGCCACAAACCTTCAATTTTTTTTTTTTTAAAAACCAATATGCACAGTAAAACAAGGCATGCATGTATATGAATCTTTCAGTTGCTCTCTTTTCCTGCTGATTTTATATCGGTCATCCTTCTCTAGTACTATTTTTTACATCTGTCTGCATTTTTAAATGCTTTTAAGCTAGAGCTGCTAACTTCCTTTCTTTCTTACTGCAGATGTTCACAATTGCAAATTGCTTTAAACATAAATCCGTTATCTGAATCTGAATCAGTCTGTTGGTAGTTCACTGTGATACCAGCACAAGGTTGATCTGAAAGTGCTGTGTCTCATTGCCAGAAGCCACTGGTTTCTACTACGTTTATATGACAATTTTGATATGGAAAAGCTCAGAGCAGAAAAGGTGCTTTTAAGCTAAGTCCGTCTGTACCTCACTTGATCAAGCTCCTGTTCATTGTCAGGAATTGGGTGTGTTTAATACTGAATACATCGATCGCTTCCATCTTTCAGTATAAATTTATTCCACTGAGTCCAGGAAAAAAACAATATAAATTTTCATTAAAGAAAACGCTATATTATGACAGCACTAAATGAATCAACTACAATCACTTTTAAGAGCCTTGATTTATTTCCTGCACTTGGGAGGCACTATGTTGTGAAAATATTTTCACTAACAAGTATGAAATATTGCAATATATATTTTTATACATACTGCATGTGGCTATATAATATGTTTCATTTTTGCGTGTATTTGCACACACGTGCATATCTCTAGTAGGCCCTCCAGGTAATTTCTTGGTCACATTTACTTCTTTAATAAAAAAAGGAAAACAAATTGGCCAAGCAGCCCAGACGCACATCAAATTCATCATAGCTGAAGATAATATTTTCTTGAAGTGATTCATATTCTCACCTTCCTGCAGGAGTTTTCTCCACCCAGTGACAGAGTGACATCGTGAAATGTCACTGAAATGAAGGCTATTTCGTTTAGCCTTGAGCAAACACAGAAGCTGAACTGTGGATACGCAGAGTTCCTTTCCCTTCTAGAAGCCGTGGGTTTTATGCATGTGTAACTGGAGCTAAGCTGAATCCAGAGAGCTGCTGCATGATAAGAGCTTGGTTTGAAAACATGTGCAACGGAATGACTTGAATAACAAAATCCCTGGGCAGAGTGTTTCTGAGCCAACTGCATTTGCACTCTTCAAGGAGATCAATGCTTCCTTCCCCTCATTGATTTTCCTCCATTGCAGAGTCAGGGTTATGCACATTGTGAAGCTGTGTTGCCAGATTCATCCAATCTGATTTCCTAGTCAGCCCTAAAAAGGCATAGTGCTCAACTGTAAACTGGAGGCTATAAAAGTATAACTAGACCATATCTGTCGCTCCCTTCTGCATGAGAAACAGAAGCGCGCTGATGTATTCCTACTGTGATGCAAGGGCTGCCCAGGACAGGAGGAATTCTGTTTGTGTGCAGCTTCTAAATAAATGGCAGAGATGCCGAAGATAAATCTGAGATGTCTTGCATACCTTTGTGTAACTAACTCCCAAGATATTTTCAGATGTGCCAGAGCCTTCTTTCTGGAAGACTTGAAATGCAAAGTAAGCACGTAAAGAAATTTTTCTCTTCCTAAATTCACGGATTGACTATAGTCCTTCCGATTTTGAAATTGCCTTAACAGTTATAATTGGAGAAGGTGGATGGTTAGAAGGCTGTAAATATCGAGGGTCTATGAAAAAACTGAGGGTCCTTTTCACTGTAAACAATCTAATGGTTGGTGGGTTTATTCTGCAGTTAACACAATTCTTATCCTCCTTAACTTCATGGAACTTAATGTAATTCAGTTTAGCACTGACAACCAACTGTAAAATGAAAATACCCAAAAAAGGTGACCTCAGCTCTTCCCAAATTTTAGCATACTGTTAGTAAGGGGGAGAGGGGGAAAGCTGACACCCATATTAAATTTTCCTTTCCTCACTCCACTTTGAGGATAGGCAAGGTGTCACATTACAACTAGAACTTCAAGTTTGCTTTTGAAAAAATGATGTAAAATAAGCCATTTCCTCCCAAGCCTAGATGAATGATTACACAGCTGCTTGCCTTTCAAACAGAATTTTCTCAGGATCTGGGCTTGCCTAGGTGCTCACTTCGTTATTAGATGGTGCTGAGACAGCTGACTGTCCATGTGTTCTGGGGAGCAGGGCGCTGCTCACATACCCACCCCAACGGCTGCTTCCTCTAGGGAAACCATGTCTGGGGGCGAAGGAGGGAGGGCTGCACACCAAAGAGCTTTGGGTAGACCTACATCCAGGATCAACAGTTTCCACTTCCCAGACTTAACGTGTAAATTGACCTGGCACATCTACCCTCCTAGCTAGGAAATACGAGCGTGTTTCCAAGTTACCTAATCAGTGGACATTTTCCTAGTAAAAGATTAACCAGTTTATCAGTTTTTTCAGTGACTGAAAGTGAAAAGTGAGTTCTCTGTTCCAAACCCCCAGACTTAACCCACAGATCATCCTTCCTCCTCTGATTCATCAAAAAGACTTTTTAAAAATTAAATAAGGGTTGCTGTCAAATATAAATGTAAAAGAGACCAATTCAGTCTTACCCACTAAAAACTGACACCTCTTGGTTTGCTTATGTATTTCTAAACTGCCATGTGCAAAATACACATTTTACTTGGTGGCATCGGCTGTAAAGCATATTTTTCCATTTATTATTAACAAGTGTTAGTGATTTTCAATTAACTGTGATGTGGCATTAATTACATTAATATTTAAATGACACTATTCTAAGTATTATTTTTTCATTAAAGTAACTGATATGTCCCACATAGTAATTTTGAGACAGTTGAAACATATCGGAATTGTTTTCGTTGAGTGCAAAGGAACACATTTCCTGTGTTCCTACCCAGAGACCTTTTCTGTTGGAGTGTTCACTTTAATGAAGTCTTCTCAGAAAGTCGTGTATTTATAACTGGTGCCATTGATTCAGTGATAGTAGTCTAAATAAACATCGTGAAGTAATTTGATAATGAATAAGTAGGAGGAGATACCATTGTTTAACCTCCAAACTATGCTAATAAGTAGGGTGATAGACTTGCTGGGCTGAATAATGGAACTGTTATTCTAGCCCAGTGGGACTGTCTCCAGGGCCTCCTGGGAGGATTTGCCCAACGAGCTGTATGTTGTTCCTGAGTGCACTTCGAGTAGCCCCCAGGATCTAGTTACAGCACATTTATCAAAGGAAATCACAATTCGGAAGAAAACTGCATTCCCTACTCTTTCAAATAAGAAGCATCCCTCTATGTTACTTTCCTCTGACTTGTTTTACCTAGGTAAAACAGAAGACTAATCTGGAAAAATAATTGTTAATACAAAGAACTACAGCCTAGAGAGAATTTCATTCCTTTGAAATCTACATTTTAGAGAGACCATTTTAATATGGTCAGGAAAGAGAGTCTATTTTCTTAATAAAGACTGAACATGCTAATATATTATTATACACAGCATAAAGTTAAGGGTGTTTAGACAGCGGAAATGGAAAGGATTTGTAGTTATTCAACCCTGAATACTTAGGACATTTCATTTCTTTTTTACAGCAACCATATTCAGTCAATAAAAGATCAAATGCTTTTGGTTACTGGACTGAAAAAAAATCAAATCCTCCGAACTTTTAGCACTTGATGTTCCCTGAGTACTTGCTCTCATCTATAGCTCATTAAATGAGCTGGTTCACTACTGAGTCTATAAACCGAAACAAAAGCAAAGAGCCCTTATTTTTAAAGTAGATGGCACCAAACTGAAGCACACTTAAATCTGGGTTGTTTGCACTCTTTTCTTGCATGTAGTAGGTATTCTGCAGAATAAGTACATGTCCATTCATCTGGCAATTTTTCTGTAACAACCTAAATAGGACTTTTCTGGGTAGAAGTGATCAAACCATGATTATTGATTGATAACTGTTTGAGATTGAAGGGAGATCATGCAAAAGGTAAAGGAAGCTAGATAAACTGAGTATTTTGTAATGGCATGACTTGCATTTACTTTACAGTTTTTATTGAATTTTATTTATCTCATTTCATGCAAAAATATAGGCACTATTCAAGGCATTTTATAAATATAGTAAACAAACAACTCTATGAAATGGGTATTATCACTTATCCTTAAAGGGGATGAACTGGGCCACAAAACTTATAGAGTTAAGAAGCAACAGAGTTAGGACTTGAACCCAGGAAACATTAGCCTAGAGTTGATCCTCTTAACCAATATACTACACCACCTCTTGCCTCTTTCTCTAAGGATGCTAAGTAAGGAGATTTTTTCTTCTCAAGGTATGTTAATGAGGAGTCCCAAAGAATTTGAAATGGATTGACCAATATACATAAGAGCCAAGACATTCACACTACCTATTTCTTCAATCTCCTTGTATTACACATCGTATTAGATGAGATGTAAATCTAAAATCTTGTGCTTTCTGGTGCAGATGAGTGTTGATTCTTTCAATTCTAACTGAATTTCCACCTCAGAGGTAATACCGGTAATATTACTGATTCTCTATTTCGATCATTATTTTTCCTTTAATTTATATCCTAAACCAAAAGTAAAGGTTTGCAACAATTTTGGGGTCTTAACCAGGCCAAGACGGTATTTTAATAACAGCTCTGCAGTACTCTCTAAACAATAGCAAAACCATCTTGAAAAAGAATAAAGTTGGAAGACTCACACTTCTTGATGTCAAACTTAACTACAAACCTGCAGTTATCAAGACAGTATGGAAATGGCATAAGGATAGGCATGTAGAACAATGGAACAGACTTGAGATATAGAAATAAACCCTCATAATTAGTCAACTGATTTTCAACAAGGTACCAAGACAATTCACTAGGGAAAGAATGGTCTTTTCAAAAAATGGTGCCCCGACAACTGGATATCCACATGCAAAAGAATGAAGTTGGACCCCTACCTTATAGTCTACACCACATACAGAAGTTAACCCCAAATAGATGAAAGACCTAATATAAAGGCTAAACTATGAAACTCTTGGTTGAAAACATAGATGTAAACCTTCATGACCTTGGATTAGTTGATGAGTTTCTTAGATATGACAAGGCACAAGTAACAAAAGAAAAAAATAGATAATCTGGACATCATCAAAATTAAAAATTTTGTGTTTCAAATGACAACATTAAGAAAGTGTAAAGACAGTTTGCCAAATGGAAGAAGATATTTGCAAATCATATTTCTGACAAGGGGCTTATATCTAGAATATATAAGGAACTCTTACAGCTCAATAATAAGACAAATAATCCAATTAAAAGGAGCAAGGGATCTGAATAGATATTTCTCTGAAAAAGATATTCAAGTGGTCAATAAGCTCATGAAAAATATACTTGACATGATTATCCATCAGAGAAATGCAAATCAAAACCACATTGATATACCATTTCACACTCATTAGGATGGCGAGAATTTTTTAAAATATGTTGGCAGGGATGAGAAGCAACCAGAACTCTCATACAGTGCTGTTGGGAATGTAAAATGTTGCCACTGCTTTGGAAAACAGTCTAGCAGTTTCTCAAATAGTTAAGTATAAAGTCGTCATATGATCTAACAATTCTACTCCTAGGTATATACCTGTAAGAATTTTTTAAAATGTCCACACAAAAACTGGTACATGAATGTTCATAGCAGCACTATTCATGATAGCAAAAAAAAAAAAACAAAGTTGAAACAACCCAAGTGTTCATCAACTGATGAATAAGCAAAGTGTGGTTTATCCTTACAGTGGAATATTGTTTGGCACACACACACAAAAATGAAGTACTGATACATGCTGTAACATAGATGAAATTTTAAAACACTGTGTTAGGGACTTCGTAGGTGGTGCAGTTGGTTAATAATCTGCCTGCCAATGCAGGGGACACGGGTTCGAGCCCTGGTCCTGGAAGATCCCACATGCCGCGGAGCAAATAAGCCCGTGCACCACAACTACTGAGCCCACGAGCCACAACTACTGAAGGCCCATGCACCTAGAGCCCCTGCTCTGCAACAAAGAGAAGCCACTGCAATGAGCAGCCCACGCACCACAACGAAGAGTAGCTCCCGCTCTCTGCAACTACAGAAAGCCTGCGCGCAGCAACGAAGACCCAGTGCAGCCCAAAATAAATAAATAAATAAAATTAAAAAAAAAAAAAAAACGCTGTGTTAAGTCAAAGAAGCTGATCACAAAGAACCATGTATGATTCCATTTACAAGAAATGTCCAGAATAGGCAAAACTATACAGCCAGTTGAGTGGTTGCCTTGGGCTGGAGGAAACAGGAAGAATGGGGGTGATGGCTAGGATAAATGGGATTCCCTTTAGGGGCAACAACAGTGTTCTAAATTTGTAATGATGGGTGCACAGTTCTGTGAATATACTAAAAGCCATTGAATTGTGCACTTTAAGTGGGTGAATTATATCACATGTGACATATCTCAATAAAGCTATGTTTTAAAATAGTAAACCATACAAATAAAATCCCTGCCTTCTCGGTACTTACTTTCCAGTAGGGGTAATTCTATGTCAGGTGATGATAAGTGCTATAAAGAAAAATATGAAGTTACAGAGTGATAGGGCAAGGTCATGGTGAGATACCATTTTGTAAAGGGCAGCCACTGAAGGCCTTTATAACGAGCCGAATTGAAGGATTCTGTATGGTACGTAGAACACTATAAGGACTTTGTGTTTTATTTTAGATGAGACGGGAAATCATTAGAGGGGTTATAACAAAAAACTGACAGGACATGATTTCTGTTTAAAAGGGTCGTGCCATCTGCTATGTTAAGAATGGGTTATAGGTGGGCAAGAGAAGCAACAGTGAGACCGATTAAGGAGCTATTTCAACAATCAAGCAAAAATAATGGCGACTTGGATCAAAGTGGTAGTAGTAGAGGTGGTAAAAAGAGTTCAGAGATATTTGAGAGAAATAGAAAGAGAGAAAGAGATTTTGAAGATTGGGCTGGCATGATTTTGGATGTGAGAGGAAAGAAGAGGAGTTAAGGATGACTCCAAAATTTTTTGCCCTGAACTCTCCAAAATATGGAGCACTCATTTACTGAGATGCTTCCTTTGATTGGGATGGGGGTGGAAGAGTGAAGGAAAAGATCAAATTGAAATGAAAAATTACAGCTAGACCATTAATTATGTCATAATCAAAGTGACTAATCAAAGGAAACCAATAAAAGTACACAGCACGCAAAGAAAATTCTATTCCAAAAGAAAACTCAATGACTACAAGACTTGTAAAAATACCATCATATTAGAGCATTGAAATGCTTTAAATGTTTGTAATTCATGTTTTACAAATTACAAAAGTAATACATTTTTTAAATTCAAGCAATATGAAAACTATAAAACAAAATATTGAAGTCTCCCTCGCCCCCCAACAGGGTTAACCACCTTTAGTGTTTTGCTCTTGTTGAACTTTTTATGACCATATATTCAATTGTTACATGAGATATAGAGGGATATTTTACAATGCAAATAAAAATGTTTGGAATGTTGTAGTTTCACCAATGTGAGAAAAACAGGAGTGTATTTACAAATATTCAGTTGTCATACAACTTGTTGGAAAATAACTATTTAATAGAATCAGGTTATGTAAAAATATAAAATATATAAGAAGATATTCCAGTGCTCAAGATCACATCATAAATTTAAATACAAATTATAAAGGTAAAGTTAATTTTTTTTTAATTCAGGTAACTTTAAACTTAATGATAAATTCAGTTCTTCATGCCATTTTCTGGTGAGTTATTTGTCTTTTTTTTTTTTTTTTTTTTTTTTTTTGTGGTACGCGGGCCTCTCACTGTTGTGGCCTCTCCCGTTGCGGGGCACAGGCTCCGGACGCGCAGGCTCAGCGGCCATGGCTCACGGGCCCAGCCGCTCCGCGGCATGTGGGATCTTCCCGTACCGGGGCACGAACCCGTATCCCCTGCATCGGCAGGCGGATTCTCAACCACTGCGCCACCAGGGAAGCCCTTGTCTCTTTTTTTTAACACACTACTTTTAGGAGCACTCCTAGGTTCATAGCAAAATTGAGTGGAAAGTTCAGAGGGTTCCCATATACTGCCTGTCCATCCATATACACAACCTCTCCCATTATTGACAGCTTATACAGAAGTGGTACATTTTGTTACAATTGGTTAACCTACACTGACACATTATTAGCACCCAAAGTCCATAGTTTACATTACTTTTCCTCCTTGGTTTTTTATATTCGTGGGTTTTAACAAATGTATTGAAACATATCCACAATTACAGTATCATAAAGAATAGTTTCACTGCTTTAAAAATCCTCTGTGCTCTGCTTATTCATCTATCCCTCTCCCCTAATCCCTAGAAACCAGTGATCTTTTTACTGTCTCCATAATTTTGCCTTTTCCAGAATGTCATATTGTTAGACTCATACAGTGTGTAGCCTTCTCAGATTGCCTTCTTTCACTTAGTAATATGCGTTTAAGTTTCTTCCATGTCTTTTCATGGCTTGATAGCTTATTTCTTTTGAACAGTGAGTAATATTCTATTGTCTGAATGTACCACAGTTTATTTATTCATTCACCTACTGGAGGATGTCTTTGTTGCTTCCAAGCTTTGGTAGTTTTGAATAAAGCTGCCCTAAACATCTGTGTGCAGGTTTCTGTGTAGACATAATTTTTTAATCCATTTGGGGAAATACCAAGGAGTGCTATAGGGGAGGAAAGTTTTTCTCAACTCTCTTTGGGTCCTTAGCTGGGCCTAAAATTAAGTGTCATAAGACAGATTAACAGGAGAAAAGCTTACACATTTATTTAAGATAAACCTGTATGTGGTACAGGAACCTTCATAAGGAAATGAAGACCCCAAAGAAATGGTTAAACTTGAGTGTTTGTATGCTAGTTTTGAGAAAGAATGGAAAGTTGTACATAGAAAGAGTATGAGGCAAGTGTAGTAAACTGGGGAAATGTACATGGCCTGTTCCTTCAGATTCTTCTGTGTCCTTCCATCTTCAGTGATAAGGATGCTCGTTTTTTTCCCAGTATAGGGAGGGCACCTCTCATAGAAGGGTTTTATGACCTGCCTCAGGGGAAGATCTGAAATTCATTCCTACACTTGCCATTTCTCAAATTCCTTCAGTTTGAAATATTCAATATGCCAGGGTGCCGTATTTTGAGGTAGCATATACTGAATCCCATCAGAATTATTACTGGATTGTGTGGCAAGAGTATGTTTATTTTTGTAAGAAACTGCCAAACTCTGTTATGGACTGAATGTATCTTCCCCAAATTCATACATTGAAACCCTATCCGTACCCCCTTCCCTAATGTGATGACATTGGAAGGGCCTTTGGGAGGTATTTAGGATTAGAAGTCATGTAGATGGAACTCTCAGGAATGGAATTAGTGCTCTTATAAGAACCATATAAGAGACATCTTGCTTCCCCTCTCTGCTCTTTGCCATGTGAGGATATAATGAGAATCGGCATTTTGCAGCGCAGAAGAGGGTTCTCACCAGAACCTAATCACACTGGCACCCTGATATTGGACTTCCAGCCTCCAGAACTCTGAGGAATAAATTTCTGTTGTTTATAAACCATCCAGTCTATGGTACTTTGTTACAGCAGCCCAAATTGACTAAGACACCATCTTTCAAAGTAGCTGTACCATTTTGCTTTCCCACCAGCAAAGAATGAGAGTTCCTGTTGCTCTCCATTCTCATCAACGTTTGCTGTTGTCAGTGTTTTGTATTTTGGCCATTCTAATAGGTATATAGTGGATCCCATTGTTGTTTTATTTTTATTTTTTTTTAACATCTTTATTGGAGTATAATTGCTTTACAATGGTGTGTTAGTTTCTGCTTTATAACAAAGTGAATCAGCTATATGTATATATATATATATATATATATATATATATCCCCATATCCCCTCCCTCTTGCGTCTCCCTCCCACCCTCCCTATACCACCCCTCTAGGTGGTCACAAAGCACCAAGCTGATCTCCCTGTGCTATGCAGCTGCTTCCCACTAGCTATCTGTTTTACATTTGGTAGTGTATATATGTCCATGCCACTCTCTCACTTTGTCCCCGCTTACCTTTCCCCCTCCCTGTGTCCTCAAGTCCATTCTCTAGTAGGTCTGCATCTTTATGACTGTCCTGCCCCTAGGTTCTTCATGACCTTTTCTTTTTAGATTCCATATATATGTGTTAGCATACAGTATTTATTTTTCTCTTTCTGACTTACTTCACTCTGTATGACAGACTCTAGGTCCATCCACCTCACTACATATGAAATGCTTTTGATGCTGAGTAGTATGCGGCCCTCAGTGAGCTGTTTTTATTTTTTGTTGTTGTTGTTGTTTTAACATCTTTATTGGAGTATAGTTGCTTTACAATGGTGTGCCATTGTTGTTTTAATTTGCAATTTCCTGATGACATATGTTGAACATCTTTTCATATGTTTATTTGCCATCTGTATATCTTGTTTGGTGAGGTGTCTGTTCAGGTCTTTTGCCCATTTTTTAATTGGGTTGTTCATTTTCTTGTTTTTGAGTGTTTTAAGTGTTTTTGAATTTGGGGGATAACAGTCATTTATTAGATATATCTTCTGCAAATATTTTCTCCCGGTCTCTGGCTTGTCCTCTCATTCTCTTAAGCCTCTTTATTTTTTAAGTTTAAGGAATTTGGTTTACTGAAGTGACAAACCAATTGGAAAATTTTAAATTTCTACCATAAGATCCCATTTTCTCCCTTACATGTTAATTAGAGTTTGCTATTCCCATTCTCCATCCATTCTCTGAACCTTATTCCTTAAATTGCCTAGAGTCATCTTATACTCACTTCTCTAAAAGTCTGGGTAACTAGATTTCCCACATAAGAACAGACCTGGTATATGTTGCCCTTTGAGCCTTGGATATCTGATGTAAACACAGAGGAAACCTCTTTACCATTATCCATCTATATTCTCTGTTTCATTTTCTTGAACCAGCTTCCCATTTGCTTCAATTGTTCTCCTATTCCCCACAGAGCCATAAAATAAAAATGTACCTTAGTTTCACAACCGAAGGGGAGGAGGAATTGAACGTGATTGTTTTCAGATGGAATGCAGTGCTAGAGCCAGCAGCAAAGAAAATTCATTTCTCAGTTGCGTAACCATTTTCTGGCATTAGCATCTTACTTATTAATAAATGATGTAAGGAAATGGTTGGAAGAAGGGCCTGCATAAGGACATTTATTTAGATTTTCAAGTAGTTTGAAAAATTGAAGCCTACGTTTAAAGCTGAGGATCAAAGCTCTGTGTTTTTGAAAATGCATGTCCGTGGATCAAACATATAGAGTTACAAGAACTCCTGCTCATTTAGGGTGAGGGTGGAAATCATAGAACAGTGGAAACCACTATTGTCCAGGAAACAATGTTGCCTTTGAAAAATCTCATCTCCCAGAGACCTGTCTCTCTGAAATAGATGGAAAAAGCCTCCCTGGACATTGTCGTGAAGCTTAAATGTCTCCTATGCTTAGCACAGGGGAGAAGACGGCATTGCAGTGAAAATGACTAAACCAGCCAAACCAGGTTGGTTTTCAGGTTTTAAGAGTAATCTTCTCATTTGACAGATATTTATATATCCCTATTCTGTGTAATTCAGTTCATACAGCAAGAAAGACATATTCAGATGAACACATAAAAGACACCAAGAGCTAAATGACATGAGAGGAACAAAAGTAATTTTGTGACTTAGATGGAACGAGTACTCTCCATTCAATAGACATGATCAGACAGGCTTTAAGGTGGAGATGTGACATGAACTGGGCCTTAACGAACATGAGGAGGACATTGGCAAGTGGAGACAGCAGGGAAGGGCAGTTTGGATAGAAGAGCATCTTGAGGAGAAGGTGTGGATGTAAAAGTCTGTATCCTCTGGTTCTGTTTGGGGGGAGAAAACCTGTTCAGTTTGGCTGGAGCTTAAAACATATATAAGGATATAAGGGAGAGGAGAAGACAGATGGAAAAGAGCATCAGGTTAGTATTAGTTCTCTTTTTGCATAACGAATTACCCAAAACTTAGCAGCTTCAGGCAAAAAATAATTGTTACATCACAGTTTCTGTAGGTCAGGATTCTTGGTGCAGCTTAGCTGAGTAATTCAGGCTCAGAGTCTCTCATGAGGCTGCAATCACGGTGTCTACGAGTCTGGGCTGCAGTCACCTAAGGCTCGTCTGGGGCTAGGGTTTCCATTTCTCAATTCACACGGCCGTCAGCCAGAGGCCTCGGTCCGCCTCCGTGGGGACCTCGCCACATGGGAGCTGGTTTCCCCTAGAGTAAGTAATGAGAGACATAGGCAGAAAGAGAGAAAGACCAGATCAGAAGCTCTAGTGCCTTTTGTAACCTGATCTTGGAAACGACTACCATCACTTCCACAATATTCTATGGGTCTCGCAGCCCAACCCTCCTGCCATATGAGTGGGAATACACAGGCCTGTGGATATCAGAAAATGGGGATCATCGGGGCCATTTTAGAGTCTGACTAGCACAACCACCACTACAGTTGCGCAGATGGGGGGCCCTGCACATCTCTAAGGGGCTTCATTCATACTGTAAACATGATGGAAGAATTTTTGAGCCATGGAGTGTATGAACAGATAAACAGAACTTTATGCTGCTCCCATCGCACTTAGTGACATCTAAATTCATGCAACAGATAAATGGTAGAATACGTAAACGGCAGCGTGAACAGCTGGGAGGGTATTGCACATCCAGATGAGATCTCATAAAGCCGCAGCTGGGATGGAGGGGGTGGGAGGGGAAAGAAAGGTAGATGTCCAAATCAATAGCACAAGACTCAATCAGCAGAACTTGGTACCTTTCTCCAGAGTAGTTCAAGCAGAGGGCTAACGGTGTCTAATGTGCTTGCTCTATGCACCTGAATATGTGAAAGATACTAAATATTTAATATTTAGGTGGCTGACAAACAGAGAAACAATACCTTTATGAAGATCTATAGAAAAAGAACATAGTTTCAAGGACTAGCAGCTATGAAATCATTTCCTTTTTTGATTTCCTAAGAGGTCATCTAGTTTCATGAAAGCAAAGAAGGGAAAGAATAGAATACAACGTACTGTTTCCAGCCCCGTCACTCATCACCAGCACATTTCACTCCTCATCTGCTCAGGAAAACAATAAGCCAGCAAACCCCTGGGCCAGGGCCCAGAACTGGCATTCACTCTAGCCCTTGGACATGAGTCAGACCAATTACAGGTTTTGAAGACACTGCAGGTCGTTTGAAAATATTAAGTAGGTCAAATCATCCCATGGAACGTAGGCTGCCAACTTCTTTTTTAGTAGGAAGACCATTTATTCAGTTATTCATGTATTTGACATCTGTTTCTGGAGTTCAAGGCAGTCTGATGGAGATTTTGAGTCTTACCAAAATGAGTCAGAGGCCCTGTCCTCTGGGGACCAACAGTCTACAAGGGAGATAGACTCAAAAGGCTAACACAGGGCAGCAGTGTTACGTGCCATACAACACAAATTTCACAATAATTCAGTTTAAACAACCCATTGACATTTTTTTGGATCTCTCACTGGCAGCAAAGTTCAGGAATGGTGAAAAAAATGAAGTAAGACATTGCTGTCAGCTGGGAACCAGTTTTTCCAGGCCAGCATCCAACTGCCAAGCTGGCACATGACACTCTATATAGTTTCAGTGTTCTGAAACCATGCTCCAGGAACTTGAAATATCATACCCCCTTTCTTATCATGTTCAGAAAAATTAGTTAAAATCAAAGCAGCTCCTTGGATGAAGAAAGTGTTAAGACTATCTCATCTGGGATCAGTGAAAGTCATCCACTAACCTAGAGATAGGCAAAAAATACCAAAGTATGCCAGGAGGCAGGCAGAAAGACGGAACATCACGAGGGACTTCAGAGGTCAGGGGCAGGCCAATGCCACTCTGCAGGCTGCCTGAGCAGAGCTTTGGAGACCAGGCTGATGAGTATGGGCAGCTTCTCTCTGAATAAACTGAGCTGCAACAGGGCAGTCGAAGAGTAGAGGCACAGATAGTGGAGAGGGTTGTGAATAGGAAAATGGTCACCTCCACAGAGACACAAGAAAGGGGTAGGGCTGAGTTCCTTCCATTCTGCAGGAACATGCTCTTGGCAGATTCTGAAGGTAGCTTATAAGATGGACAAGCTGAGGGTCCTAGTAAACATGCTGGTAGCCAGACCTAAATAGTGCCGTGGGGTGTAGAAGAGTCAGTGTGGTTTCATCCATGGTTTCATGGATGACCAGAAGAGGCACAAAGGCACCAGCAGGACCATCTGTTCTGACTCAGTCTACATTGAAGGAAGAAATCACCACTACAACTAGGTGATGATTTCTTCCCTCCAGACTATTTCCGCCCCCGCCTCCCCGCATGAACATTCCCAAAGCATCTTGAGTTTACCTGTCTCACAGCACCCGGTTATCATTGCCTGCTTACCTGTATGTGCCCCTGCCTTGACTATAATCTCCTCGAAGTAACCCCTCTTTCTCTATTTTCATTACCCAGCACAGTGCTGAGAATATAGGTAGCATCAAATATTTGCTAAATGAGATCGTAATTAGTTGATTTGCTGTTGGGTTTGGTTGGAGTGTAGGATATAGGAGCGTAAGTTAGCAGGACATGAGATTGGGAAGACAGAGGGAAACTGTAGTGAATATTTTGCCTTTACCGGAATCTAACCCCCACTCCTTTTCTTCTGAGGAATTCCCAGCTTCCTTTATGGAATTCACCATTTTTGAATCATGGAAGGAGGCAGATCCACCTACCATTAAAGATGGCCAATTGCCAACTGTTCTTTCCCAGCCTGCATTGCAGCTAGGGCATGGGCCTGTGACCTAAGTTCCACCCACCCCCCGATTTTTGAATAGGGAGTTCGTAATGTAAGTAGCAGGGAGAGGAAAAAATCCACGGTGGCATTGGTGACAGCTGCAGAATTTCGTGCTTGGGGCAGCAGTAGGGTGATGGCTGCAGCAGAAGCCAGTGCCCATGGCAACAACATGAGTGGTGGGAACCGCCTCTTCCAGCTTTTGGTAGCGGCAGCAGTGATGTCTTCATCCAAACAGTTCCTCGGCATGATTTTGAGAATAAGCTCTGGCAGCATAAAATTCTGAGCCTGGTTCTCCAGCCCTCCCAGCAATTCTGTGAGCTGCCCAGTATCCTTTTTAAGAAATTCCTTTCTTGGTTAAATCAACCAGAGTCGGTTCCTGTAACTTTACAACGTGGAACCCTGACTGATAGAGGACTAAATCCTGGGGGACCAGATTAGAACTTTCCAATATTATCTGCAGGCAGCAGGGAGCCATTTACAAGTTTTAAGGGGATTGTAGCAATCACAGAAGTGCTCTAAGAAGATCAAACTGTCAAGCAGCAAGTAGTACAAACTGGAGAAAGAAAAGTCTGGAAGGGGAGACCAGGTAGGAAGCTTTTGCACCTATACAGGTGAGAAGTAATGCAGTAATGAGGGACTGAACTAGGAGATTTGTTAACTGCTCAGATGGTAGGCCAACAGAAGTAAGTCTGCTTCTGATTCCCTTCCTGGTTTTTCACAGGGACTTTAGTAAAGGAAAAAATGTGCTTCAATGGAAAATGCATTCTTTAGAGCATACCTTTCCAGGTTATCTGATTCTAGTCTTTAATTGTCTTTGAGCTTTTACAACTCTGTAATTTGTAGACAACTGATAGCAATGCAAAATAATTCTTGTCTGCAGATGTATAAATTCTGCCTAGTGGAAGTTCAACTGACTTTCTTCCCCACATGGAAGAGGCCAGTTTTGCCTCCATTTGCGTGTTTATTTCAACATTTCTGATCTAAAAATGTAAACTTAAAAAAAATTTCTCCCTTGAACTGGTTCAAACAGCTCACTAGTTTCCTCATGAATGAAGTAAATAAAATCTTTAACTTGTGTTCCTATTTATATCTGTATAAGACTAAAATTTAATCTTTTTATTACCAATTTTAACAGCTTCATTTCTTTTTTGTAAATGGAGTCTTGAAACCAAAGCTCCAAATGTAGGTAAATGACTGTTTCTATTATCCTAGGTTGGTGCTTAACACTAGAGGTAAATTTCTAGTAAATGATAGAATTTACTTTAAAAGGGCCACTTGCCAAGTGCAAAGGCCAATATTTTGAAAGTTAAGTACAAATAAAATAACAAAGGCCTTGTGCAATCTCTGCCTTCCAGAGAACCCTTCTTGCAGAAAAAGCAACGTCATGTCAGGTGAAAAAGAATCCCAGTTGCTTCCATTTTATCAGGAGTTACCACAAAAAAATGGATATCTACTTTTTAAGAAATGGAAATCGGCAAATATTTCTTGTTGACAGAGCTGGCCTATTCAGATGTAAAGTATTTGTTACCCATGACCTAAGTGCACAGAAATCCCCTACAAGTGGATAAGGGGTTAAAACCACTGTAGCTAGATATCAGTATAGATGGATGGCTGTTTACAGTGCCCATCTTACGGCTGCATGCCAAAGCCCTTTCACTGAACTCCAAGAAAATGACCCAATTCTATGGTTATGTTAGAATTTTGTTGTATGGAATATTACTTAAAATAAGTGGGCCATCGGCTGAAAGTAAGAAATCTTTGAATATATTTCATTGGAATGGAATTTGATTTGTACTACAATCATAAAATGTAGTCTAGTAGAGCAAGATACCCTTCTATGGGTTCATGAATACTCATCTATTTTTTACATAGATCTATCTGAGAAGCTAACATTCAGAAATGTGCTCACGCAATATGTCACAATATGTTGTTTAACAAAAATATAGAAAAAAAGTCATATCTGCCACAAATGAAAAGTGTCATTAATGCGTCAGCTGCAAGTTGTTCACAGGCTTCTGACTTGGTAGTTGGCTGAAGAGAACCACTTACTTAAGCAATTCCTCACGATTAGATTCTGCTTGTTGCTTTTGGCTGCAGCGCAAAGCTGCTTTCAAAAGCAGGTGACAAGGGCTTCCCTGGTGGCGCAGTGGTTGAGAGTCCGCCTGCCGACGTGGGGGACGCGGGTTCGTGCCCCGGTCCGGGAAGATCCCACGTGCCGCGGAGCGGTTGGGCCCGTGAGCCATGGCCGCTGAGCCTGCGTGTCCCGAGCCTGTGCTCGTGACGGGAGAGGCCACAGCAGTGAGAGGCCTGCGTACAGCAAAAAAAAAAAAAAAAAAAAAAAGCAGGTGACAAAATGAATTCTATAAAGGCTCAAGTCTACGGCCTTATTTCAGGTCATTTGTAACTTCACAGATTGTTGGTAAAAAAAAACGTAAGAGCATTAATAGGCTGGTGTGGTTTTCTTCACCCAGCTGAATTAGGTTGGTTCTCAGAAAGACCCTTGCCATCCTTAAAGCCAAACTGCCTGGGTGCAAATCATGGCTCAACCATCTCCTAGCTGTTTGACCCTGAGCAAATTACTTACAGCTCGCCATGTCTTGGTCACTCATCAGTAAATCCTAGAGTCCTTGTGAGTTGTGAATATGTAAAGTGCTCAGAATGAAGTCTGGTCTATAGAAACGCTGTGTAACAGTTGGCTGATATTATTAAGATTTATTTAGTGGTTGAGAGAGCATTCCTAAAAACTACAATGGTTCTAGCTGCTTTCCAACATGTGGAAGAGAGGGAAGCATTCCTCAATGTTGCCAACAGCTGGAGAAGACCAAGATGATCAACTACTCACTTCTCTATTCTCGTATTTCCTCTCTCCCCTCCACATTTCCCACATTTCTGGGAAAAGTGCCCAATGGGGAGAACGATTTGTTTGTAGGAGCCTCCCACGAGATGTCCAAGGGATGGTACCTGGTCAGAATCCCATTCTTCAAGGGAAAGGCCCTGACTCTTCCTCAGCTCAGTGGGAATGATCAAATTTTCTTTGGATCATTTTTCTGGGAATTTCAGCGAATCTCACCCCAGATTGTAAGCATAATAAATGTGGATGCCACCTTCTTTTACCTCTCTTGCAAAGTAGTTAAGGGGTGTGAGAGTGGTTCTTAACATTTTCAGGTTTGTCTTCCAAAGTCGGTCCTAAAAGAGGTAGACTGCCTTCCTCCTCCAGGAACAGAACAGGCTGTGCTCTGCTGGCATGCTGCTAAGAGGGTTAGCATTCCACTGATAACCCCACAAGTGCTCTCTGTAGGGAAATGGGCAGTGCCTCATGGATTCCATCACCCCAAACAAGAGGGTCTGGGGAGGCTTGAGGAGCATTCATCCAGAGCATGAATGGATCATATCACTTTTATATAACTTGCCACACAGCTTTGTTTAACATTCAAGTAAAATTACAGGAATGGGGGGTAGGGGGAGAGAGAGAGAGAAACTTAAGTAAGCTATGGTGAGGACAGCCTAAAGGTCAAAATTGTAATGTTAAATAAATCTTACAAGATTTTATAAACCCTAATTTATTGTCTATGTGCAACTGACATTTTAGCTCTTGGTTTAATACCAGACACTTCAAAGTATTCTTGTAGAAGAATGGTTGATATCCCTCTTACACAGTATAATTGGAATTCTGCATGTTAGAACATTTGGTTTCTGAAAGATTTTTGTAAATGTTAATAGCTGTCTTTTAAAATGGTGTAAGTGTGAAATGCTATGAAAAGCAAAGGTTTAAATGTCACTCTGTCTATAATTTTCATATTGTAAAAACTAAATAAGTTTTTAAAAATGGAAAACCTAAAAGCCTGCTATGAGTTTGAAGACAGCAACGCATTCATTCTTCCTTTTTGACAGGGATATGACATTTAGCCAAATGAGCCAATTTTAGAATTAAAGGTAACCTGTTTTTTCTAAAATTTACTATTGAACATTTAGACTAAACTGAAAAGCAATTATATTTACAGAGTTCCCCACTTCTTTTGCCATATCGCATGAGATTATGGCTAAAGATCTGTCTTTAAAGCATGTACCTGATGAGTCACCCCTGTCTGTGTGGTCATTGCCATCTGCGTTTTTGTTCTCGACACCAGGCAGTCTGGCTGAGGCTTTCAGGGTAGTGGTGAAGCCAGGTCACTTCTCCCCAGGGCGACCAAATGACTGGGCCATTACGAAAATGGAAAATCCTCCCCTCCCTTTTTTCCCCTTCTTTTCTTTTTCTCTCTAGTTAGCTTTCTCTTCCTTTTAAATATTTACTGAGCAGGAGAGAAAAATGTTCATTTTGCTCCCTTAACTCTACTTGGGAATCCGAATTCTAAATCACCTCCAGTGCTACAGCCTAAGTGTGCAGTTCAAGACTGAGCAGCGTATTAAAAAAAACTTAATAAGCCTGGTGCACTAAGAATAAGGTCTGGAATTACTGCTCAGAACCCATTTTTGCCTACATACTGTTTAATGCACTAGTATAGTTGTAAAGAGTTGTGTTGGTTATGTGGGGACCACTGGAAATTTGTTGCTCTTCGTAAAGTACCAAAAGTTGCAGACAAACAATTAATAAAAATGGAAATGAGATGACATTTATGAATTTTCCTATAAAATATCACACTCGTTACTGCATTTCAGTATGTTTTTCTTATTAGAAGAGAAAGGAGCCCAGTTAAAGCTCAAACACCAGAAAGTTTACACAGCTCATCCTCTAACTTCCCTCTGTTCCTATGAGCACGTGCTCTATATTTTTCAGCATCCTTTGCCTTACGCAACAGAAGAAAGCCAGTTCGTAGTACTGGTTTCATTTTCATAGCATCATTTGTAACATTTATTGATTGTCCCACAGCCTTTAACTCTGTGAAGAGAAACCAGTTTTAGGCTAAGGCAATATTAGGGTCAGGAAGTACAGTATTGGGCAAATTCCATCTTTTCTGTTGGGATAAATTAGAGACAAATGTAGTTTGATCCCCTTTCATATTAACTTTGACCTTAATAATATACCATAATGTGATATCACTTGAACCATAAACTGGATATTCTACTTCCTCATTCTCCATAGAGAAGGAAAAATAAGCATTCTTCTATATGAAAAGGGGATTTTGGGTTTTGAGAAGGCAGTCATATCCTGGGAAAGGCCTTAATAGATGATTAGCCCTTTTATTTAATTATGACACATGAGCAGTGATTCTCAAACTTTAGCCAGCATCAGAGTCCCCTTCAGGGCTTGTAAAAACACAGATTTCTGGGTCTCACTCCACAGTTTCTGATTCAGTAGATCTAGGATAAGGCTGAGAACTTGCATTTCTAACAAGTTCCCAGATGGTCCTGATGCGGCAGGTTTGAATTCCACACTTTGAGAGTCACTGAAATTGTGTGCTTTTCCAGCACCCAAGCTGAAAGGTAACTGGGTTATAGTTAACAAACCCACCTAGCAAATCTACTAAGTCACCTAGGGACATATTTTATATCCTGCTTTTCCTGTCTCCTAGAAAGATAAATTACATAAAACCAGACATTCACTAGATGACTTACAAAGATCATTTCTAACAGCATGCGTCATGGAGTGGTCAAACTGCTTTAAAATTTTCCAGCTACATTATTGTGGACATTCCCTCTTTGGGGTCCTTGATTATCCATTCATTCCTTTTTGTTTCCTGAAAGACAAAACTGCTAATAACTTCCATTTGTTCATTTCTTCTTATGCCATCATTGGCTCTGCATTGCTTGGATCCCTTTGGTTTACCTCGTTCAACCCTCACTGCAATCAGTGAGGAAGCTTTATAATTCCCATCTGACAGATCTGAAGACATGGCTGAGGGAGATTTAAAAAAAGGACATTTGGAAATACTGCTTTAGATACTCTACAAGATAACCTTGGAATAAACCAGACCACAGAGAACATTGTCACCAGCTGACTGATCTCTTTTTATCCCCTGTGCTTTGGCATAAGGCAATCAGCCACATTGAGAGACCTCATAAGAAATAACCCTGTAGCTCATTTGCTGCTTTCCTGTAAGGATGTTGTCAAGGACATTATTTACTTCACTACAAAGCACATTCTTTGTGAAGGCCTTCTGGAGAAACTTCTCTTAGCTCTCAGTGCCAGGACGAGTTGTTTCTCCTCAACCCTGGGTTTGATCTACAGACAACGTCAATCACGTACCCAGGCATGTCCTCTTTTGGCTATACTTTTTCATCTTCCAACATATACATAATAATATTTACTTTTTTGAATGCTCTCAACAATGAGTATGACTAAGACAATTTGAGGAAACCGATAACAAACTTTGTGTCAGCTTAATTGAGCTTATTTCCTGCAGGAAGATGCCACTGTTTCCACTGAAATGGAAAACAATGGCAGGAAGTAGGAGTAACTGTGAGGGGAGAAGCAAATGGCTTAGGACCTGTATATTTTGAAAGGGCTACAGAGGATTTATGCACATCTAATTTATGTGAGAAGACTTTGTAAACTGTCATTATCGTGCTTTTAGCATGTATGTGCTCTCCCCATTCTTCTCTCACGCCTCTTCTCTGTTAATAGTTCTTTACACCCCTGTCACCTTCCCTCACAGAAATGGCAGGCAGGGAGTTCCTAGATTATTTTGTCAACAAATGATAAGACTTGAGTTTCGGATAAGGGAAGGGCACTAATTGATTCTGTGTGGGACTGTACACCACAGAGTAAGAGAAAAATAAAATCCAAATATGTTTAGTCAACATGTTTTCTAAACTATTTCAGAAATCTTATCTAGCCTCCTCTTAAAATATGTGAGAATAGATTCTAGCAGCTTGTTGTTCAACTTATCTTAGAGCAAAACCAACTTACTTATCTTAGAGCAAAACCAACAAAGAAAAGGAGATTTTCCCTGAAATTTGCTAATAAATTGTAAAGGGAAAAATAGCAGCTAAACAGTGGAGAACTCTGGCCGGTGCCACCCTACACAACTTAGCATCACTGACAGTGAGATTACAGCATTGTGAAAAAAGGACACAAGGATACAGTACCACTTATCACTTACCTTGTATTGCTTACCAAAAAAAAATTAAAATTAAAAAAAGGAGAGAGATATGGATAGATAGATAGATAGATCCTGAATTTAATTGTAATGGAACATCAGATCAACCCAAACTGAGTGATATTCAGCAAAATAAATGACCTTTACTCTTCAAAACAATATCATAAAGATGAAGAAAGTTTAAAGACACATACCAAATTAGAGAAAAATAAAAGTCATAAAAACTAAACAAAATGCAAGATCCTAAATTGGATTCTGAACCAGGGACAAAATTACTCTAAAGGATATCACTGGAACCATTGGCAAAATTTGAATAAAGATCTGTAGATTAGATAATGGTATTGTATCAATGTTCAACTTCCTCATTTTGATCATTGTACCATAATTATGTGAATGAATATCCCTCTTCTTAGGAAATACACACTGAACTATTTAGGGACAAAGAGACACTGTGTCTACAACTTACTCTCAGAAGCTTCAGAAAAATCATTTAATCATTACATACATATATATATAATGTGTCATTTTAACCCATATTCGTTTTGCAGCAAATATCTATCTATCTATCTACATATATATAGAGAGAGTTTATATCTATCTTTCTATCTACCTAAAGATATATATATATAGAGAGAGAGGGAATGTTAAAGTAAATGAGGTAAAAATATTAAAAACTCCTGAAACTGGATGAAGGGTACACATTGTACTATTATTTGTTCTTTGTACCATTATTTCTGTGTGTTTGAAATTATAAAAGAAAAAGAAGAGAATAGCCAGAATATTCTCCTAAGCAACAGTGAATGAAGTGTTGTTTGTGATGTGGTAAAGCACATAGCTGCAAAATAAGGTCATTCACATAACAAGCATCGTCATCTGTAAAGCATGATACCTAGTGAAAACCACTTTTTTTTTCACGCATAGACTTGGCTAAATCCTTTTTAGAGTTTTTTGAAGCACTAGAGTTTATTGTTTACACTACAGAGTTCTCATGTGATAGCAATGTTATGCATGCCATCTTTAAAACATGCTTAGACCTTAAAAAGCCCTTCCCCCATCCTCTAAAAAAAATCAGAACATACCAGAGCATAGGAGTTACCAGCTGGAGCCATATATCTGTTTTCTCTGGCAGGGTTAGTGCCATTATAATCCAATAGGCCTGTGTGAATGTGCAGCAAACATTAGCTTCGATTTTTATTGTGGAGCTGGATAGAAAAGAACAGTTGTTCCTTTTCATTCTTGAATGTTTTCATGGTGACATTTCTCAGTCTGTGGGTTTAGGGGTGGCATGTGTGTGTGTGTGTGTGTGTGTGTGTGTGTGTGTGTGTGTGTTTACTGCTTTCTTTTTCCTCAAAGAGATCATCTAGTGACCTTGAAATCTGCACTGGCATTTTGCTGGCAGGAAGGGAAGCTCTCTCTTCTCATTTGCAAAATGAATAACAATTTGATCATCCTTAAACTTCTAAAAGGTTAATTATGCTCTCTCCATGAGTACTGAATAAAAACCTGTTTTATCTCTACCCAAATGAAACCCACAGGGCTCACCCTCCCTCTAACTCTGCCAGGAGACCAGGTCCTTCCGGCTGTCAATTAACCACTATCAACTCCTAGATCTGCGTGAGCTGCAGTAGATTTTCTCATCCAAAAACTATGACAGCCCTCATTTGCTAGAGCTGTGTGGTGACTTTAAAAATGTCTCAGCAGGAAAGTGTTATCTGGCTTTGGGCATGATGGAAAGAAAAGAGAAGCAGGAGCAGTGAGCCAGAGAGAAAGAAAGAGCAAGATAAAAAGGTGTTGGATTACTAAAACTTCGTTTCACACAAGAACAAAGCGGCAAAACAAAAATGGACACACAAAGATAATAAAAATAACCACCATTAAAATTAAAAACAAATTTTAAGTCTTTAAGCCTTTTGCTCCCA
This sequence comes from Kogia breviceps, assembly GCF_026419965.1. Classification (NCBI taxonomy): domain Eukaryota; kingdom Metazoa; phylum Chordata; class Mammalia; order Artiodactyla; family Physeteridae; genus Kogia; species Kogia breviceps. Next base: position 103,226,092 of record NC_081313.1, on the reverse strand, counting down.
GAAGCATTAGATTTTTGCTGATCTGACAATCCTCAAAGAGGGTACATGTCCCTGTACTCAACTATAAAAGCACCTGTGGGTCAGCACTTATGGGAGGGGTAGCTGACAAACCTTGTACAGAAAAGGTTCGACCTCTACCATTCCACCATTTAAAATTTCTAAGCTACTACTATTTCTTGGCCATAAACATACATCTTTAGTTACAAGCCAGAAACCATATCTTAAAAAAGAACTCTAAGAGAGTTACATTTCATTTTGTTCCAGGAATACCTCATTTTTCAAAGGAAAGTAATAGCAGAAAATGTGGGTGAGGGGCAGAAATCCCTGCCTTCTACCTGATACTCACGGCTCCTTGTTTTAATAACTTAAAACTTGTAACTTGAACAATTTCACATAAGCCAGCCAACTTTATTATGTGGGAAAACAAAAGAAACAAGAAAGGGTGGAACAAGCAATATGGTTTTTTCTAAAGGAAACATGTTACTATATATAACAGTTGAGATGTTTTAACAGTAATGTAATTATCATGATGCCATGTAGGGCCGGATCTCTTAACCAGACCAAAGTGGGTTACTGTATGTGTATAAAAAGGCCTCTGTGTAACTTTACCCCACACCTTCAGTATGCAGCAGAGTAAATCCTGGTCAGGATGGGGCACCACGGCTCTGATTTCTATAGCAACACCTCTGTAAGAAGATCTAGTGGAGACTGCAGCTTTCCAGTGATTTCATGAAAATGGAAATGATTTTCACCAATAAGCACTCATGCAAATTATACAGTTTTTGTTGTTCTTCCTGGATTTGTGTGTATGTGCATGTACTAAAATACACATAACATAAATTTATCAGTTTATAAAAATAGAACTACCATACGACCCAGCAATCCCACTACTGGGCATATACCCTGAGAAAACCATAATTCAAAAAGAGTCATGTCCCAAAATGTTCATTGCAGCTCTTTTTACAATAGCCAGGACATGGAAGCAACATAAGTGTCCATCAACAGATGAAAGGATAAAGAAGATGTGGCACATATATACAATGGAATATTACTCAGCCATAAAACGGAACGAAACTGAGTTATTTGTAGTGAGGTGGATGGACCTAGAGTCTGTCATACAGAGTGAAGTAAGACAGAAAGAGAAAAACAAATACTGTGTGCTAACACATATATATGGAATCTAAAAAAAAAAAAAAATTCACCAGTTTAACCATTTGTACAATCCAGTGGTATTAAGTACATTTACAATGTTGTGTAACCATTACCACCATCCATCTCCAGAACTATTTCATTATCCTAAACAGATACTCTATAGCCATGAAACAATTCCCCCAACCCGTGCTATGTTCTGAATGTCTGTGTCCCCTCAAAATCCATATGTTGAAATCCTAATGCCCCATGTGATAGTATTAGTAGATGGGGCCTTGGGAGATGCTTCGGGGCATGAATGGGCTTAGTGCCCTTATAAAAGAGACCTCACAGAGCTCCCTAGCCCATCCTGCTGTGTGAGTGTACAGCCAGAAATTTGTGATCAGAAGAGAAGAGGCTCTCACTTGAACAGGCCAGCACCCTGATCTTGAACTTCCAGTTTTCAGAACTGTGAGAAATGAATTTCTATTGTTTATAAGCTACCCAGTCTGTGGTATTTTGTTATAGCAGTCTGAACAGATTAATATACCCCAGCCCCTGGTAACCTCCATTCTGCTTTCTGTCTATTAATTTACCTTTCTAGGTGCCTTATGTAAGTAGAATCAGATGATATTTGTTCTTTGTGTATCTGGTTTATTTCACTTAGCATAATATTTTCAAGGTTTATCTGTATTTTAGCATGTGTCAGAATTTTGCTCCTTTTTTTTAAAGGCTGAATAATATTCAATTACCTGTATATATCACATTTTCTTTATCCATTCATCTGTCAATGGACATTCAGGTGGTTTCCACCTATTGGCTATTATAAATAATGCTGCTATGAACATTCATGTGCAAATATCTGTTTGAACCCCACCTTTCAATTCTTTTGGGTATATACCTAGAAGTGGAGTTTCAAAATGTAGTTTTTGTGTGTAATAGTTGTGTAAGTTAGGCCATGATATGTGAGGTAAGAAAAAGAATAGAAATTTTACTTAGCAAATATTGGGTATTAGTTGCTTTGATTCTAGTCCAAGATCTTTCAAATTGTTGTCTTTCAGTTATTTGAATGTTTGCAGGAAGATTTTGAAACTTCAGAAAATTGGGGAAGAAATGGAATCCATCCTCTTTATAATTTTCTTCTAGCAAATAGTGTAGAGTTGAGGTCCCAACTAAAGGACTTACATGGGTAATGAATATCTTTCTCTGAGTTATAAACAGAGCAAGAACTTGATACATCTTAAGAATAGTTATCATTTGGGAGAGAGAGCTGACAAGAGTTCCATCTCCAGCTTCCTGTGCACCTCTCCTCTCCTACAGTACTGGAAATGTTTTCCACTCCCATCTACAGCGTCCTTTGGCAAACAGCCTCTCTCTTCCCTCTCTCTTCCCTCCAACCCACTGTGCCCCTCATGAACTAGATAACCCCATGGCCTTGCTCCCCTCTAATGCTAATTTTTCTTGGGATAGGCCCATGATCTGAAGAGGGTCTGTCTAGACTGGCTCACTGACCAGTAGCCTATGATCCAGCTTTTGGATTACAAACATGAGCTAAACTAGTTCAACTCCTCTCTTAGGAAATGAGAATCAGGAAACAGAGACTGAATCATATACCCACTGAGGCAGAGGGCAAAGATTGTACTAAGAATGCTATAACGTAGAGTCACATTTGGAGAGAAGGCTTTAAGTCCAAGTCACATGCTGGCTGAAATTATGAGACAGCAGAGAAAGTCGGACATTAGGGGGAAAAAGTGGATCAGATACAGAGAGAATAGAAACATCATGTGAGAAGAACATGCAGCCCGTGAGGAAGATGACAGAGTTGCTTGCAAGATCTGCCTTTGTGCCTAAGGCTTGCCATTTCAAGGTCTCTCCATGTGTTTCTTTTCCAGTGGACCCTTTTGTTGAGTTAACTGGAGTGGGTCTCTGTTCCTTGCAGTTTAACAAGCCCAACTGACAGTCTCTACTGTTGCTTTCTCTTCTATATCTGCCTCCTTCCAATGTCTCTTTTTGTCCTTCTAAGCCCCCTTCTTTCTTTTTTCCTCTTTTCCTTCCCCCGTCTATTCCTTAGACATATTGCTAGGGTCCATCCCTATGCAAGACCCTAGAGAAACAAAGAAAAATAATACAGTGAGGTTTTTTTTTTAATAGCAGCTTTATTGAGATATAATTTACATACCATAAAATGTAATATTTCCAAGTGTAAAATTCAGTGGTTATTAGTATTTTCACAGAGTTGTATAATCATTACCGCTGTCCAATTTGGGAACATTTTTATCACCCCACAAAGAAATCCCATACCCATTAACAGTCTTCCCCCTTTCCCTCCTCCCCCTAGTCCTAATCTGCCAATCTACTCTCTGTCTCTATTGATTTGCCTAATCTGATTTCATGTAAATACAATATGTATAAAATACAACAAATAAATGATGTGACTAGCTTCTTTCGCTTACCATAATGTTTTCAAGATCCACACATGTTGTTGCATATATCAGCACTTCATTCCATTTTATCAAGTAACATTCCATTGTATGTATATACCACATTTGTTTATCCATTCATCAGTTAATGGACATGTGGGTTATTTCCGGCTTAGGGTGAACATTGTGTACAGGCATTTGTGTGGACATGTTTTCAGTTCTCTTGGGCACATATGAAGGAGTGGAATTGCTGGATCATATGGTATAATGCAGTGCATTTAATTGCCTTTTGCTCCCTTTTCCTTTCTATGATATTTTGAGACCTTCAGGTTTTGCTACTATCATTCTCTGTTCTTTTTATTTTCTTTGCATGTCACTGCTTTCAGTACACTTTTCCATTTTTCTCTTCTCATTTTTACTTTTCTGATTATTTGAATTCATTTTTTAAAAAATCATCCTTAAATCCTTTTACTGTATTCCCTTTATCATTCCTTCCTTCTCTTTCCCTGTCTCTGATAGTGCTTGAGGAAAACCTGCTTCACCTAGAGAAAAGTAAGACTCATGTGAAATATAATCCCATGAAGGAGTTATATAGAGTAAGAACTCAGAAACATAAACAGAAGGACATATTCAAGGGTGAATAGATATAAGACTATAATAGCTTGTATTTAAATGACCATTGTGGTCATATTTTTAATCCTGTGTTTGACAAGTCTGACCAAAAAAACTTGATGTTGACCTGCAGCCTCTCCCTTCCATCCATCCAAACAAATTGCAAATATAATGTGACTCCCAGGTAATTGCTGCAGCCGCTGCTGTAGGGGATGTCACCATCAGCAGCACTAACCCTTTGCCTCGGGCACCATATGGACAGTGACAGGCAAATCACCCTGATGAGATGAAGTGCTGAAAGTGGGTTGAGGGAGGCCTTTCACTTGTCCCAGCCCCACTGCTTCCCAGTAGGACGTGCCTCTGTCTTATTCTCACAGTAAACTCAAGTTTGAAGCTGCGAAGCACCAATTTTGCTCAGGGAGATGACTCAGTGTTTTCTAAGTTTCTGACAGCTGACCAATTAAAAACCAGATGACACCGTTAACAAGCTCTAAATAAGCCAGGATGTAGAGCAGTAGAAGGCACCAAAGCACCTACTATACAGCCATTCGCAGCGTGAGCTTGAGAGAAATTCAATGATAATGACATTGATGAAGATGATGCTGATGACCTCAGGGATGCTGAGCAGGATTCAAATCATTAACTGGAAGGCAGCAGATTCTGTTTCTTCCAAACATTTCTAGTGAGCCTTCAATTTCCTCCATTTCAGTACTTTTTTTTGTCTTCAAAATTCTGAAATTTCATCCAATTCCAGTTAATGATTTGAATCCTGCCCAACATACCTAAAGGATTCATCATCATCTTCACCAACATAGCTATCACACTCACATTAAGCATGGCCATATATCAGATGAAGTAATGTGGCCGGTTTCATGTGTAACTTTAAAAGCATAGTTTCATCAATGTTTATAGTCAAACCACAGAGTTTAGACCACTACTAAGATGTTTGTTTATAAGCCCATTGTTTAGCCTTTCAGACTGTGAAAGGGAAAGCCATATAAAGTCATAGTCCTGAAATTCATTAAGGTTACCATTTTGTCAAAGCCTTTGGACGTTTTTCAGGACTAAGAATGACAGAGAGGGGCCTGAATCTGAAATTGATCTGCATTGCCCTTACCTTACAGTTCTGATAAATATTCAGGATGTCAGGTAATGCTTTGTGTCTGTAGTGGATGTGAACAGTAATGGTTTTTATTTTTATTTTCCTCCTCCTTATTGGCCAATATACCAAACCCCCTTCCAAATAAAGAGGTGGAGCCGATAATAATCAGGAATTTTTGCATCAGTGAGTGCATCTTTCTCTCTGCATGATCAGAATTTAGCACAAGAGGTCTGAAACAACAAGCATGGGGCTGCCGGACTTTCTGACTGAGTTGCTATAGAAAGTGCACATTCAGAAAGTTTTGGATAGCACAGCATGATGCAAATTGCTACCATACGCATCACTGACTGGGACCAGGCCAGTCTCAGCAGTGGTGGTGGGCGTGACATCACCAACGCTATGACTTGAACCACCCTCAGGGAAACGTAGCTGATGAACCAGTGATGGTGGTTAGCAACACACACAGACCCAGCAATGCACACCAGATGAGACCAATAGGGAAGCAGCTGCAGAGGTTCTTAGTTTCATTTCTCAAATTTTTTAGCTAACCCACATAAAAAATTTACTGTAAGAGAAACCTGGGGGCTTCCCTGGTGGCGCAGTGGTTGAGAGTCCGCCTGCCGATGCAGGGGACACGGGTTCGTGCCCCGGTCCGGGAGGATCCCACATGCCGCGGAGTGGCTGGGCCCGTGAGCCGTGGCCACTGAGCCTGCGCGTCCGGAGCCTGTGCTCCGCAACGGGAGAGGCCACAACAGTGAGCCCTGCGGACGGCAAAAAAACAGAGAAACTTGGGACATTCTGAGGCAATGATGGGCAGTGGCACTATGAGCAACCTTTTATTTTGTTCTTATCGGGGAAGAAATCAACAGAAATGAAAGCTTTCCTGGTATATGTGTTAATAGCTAACCATCCTGATCACCAGTTCTGATGTATGGGTCTTTCCCCATATCAGGCAATTCTTGAACACCAGCTGGGTGTCCTAGAATTCAACTCAATGCTGACACTGTCTGCCTGGAGGTAGCATCAGATGCCACAGGTTAAGGGCTCAGTCCTACAAGACTGCCCCCCTCCCCCCATTTCAGGTGCCAGTCACAAGTCCAGGTTGTCACCTGTGCTTCTGACCAACCAGTTAAAGACTGGAGATTCCAACCACCCCCTCCTTTGGGTCTGGTTAATTCACTAGAGCAGCTCATAGAACTGAGAGAAACATTTTACTTACTAGATTATGAGTTTTATTTTTGTGTGTGTGTGGTACACGGGCCTCTCACTGTTGTGGCCTGTCCCGTTGTGGAGCACAGGCCCCGGACGCGCAGGCTCAGCGGCCATGGCTCACGGGCCCAGCCGCTCCGCGGCACGTGGGATCTTCCCGGACCGGGACACGAACCCGCATCCCCTGCATCGGCAGGCGGGCTCTCAACCACTGCGCCACCAGGGAAGCCCATATTATGAGTTTTATATAAAAAGATATAACAAATGGAAGAGACACATAGGGCAACGTATGGGGAAAGAGTGCAGGGTTTCCATCCTTTCTGAGTCAGCCACTTTCCACACATCGCCACATGTTCACCAACATGAAAGCTCTCCAGATCCTTTCTTTTTGTTTTTTTGTTTGAAGGCTTCATTATATAGGCATGATTGATGAAACCACTGGCCATTGGTGATTGAAATTAATTTCCAGCCCCTCTCCCCTCCCCAGAAGTCTGTGGTTTATGTCCTTATTATATTTTTTCCCCACTAATGTGCACATTCATGCCAACAGGGAGCTAACTGGGTGAACGCTATGAGGAAAAGCCACAGGGAACAGCAGAGGGAATGGCATTTGGGAACTCCTGAGAAAGCAGAGAGCTTGGTGTGCTGAGCAACTGACAGCAGTGTGGCATTATGATTTATCTGGAACCACAGACGCCTCCAACTCTGAAAACTGAAGCAAGGAGTTGGACAAAAGAATGAAAACACCATTAGGAAAAATAGTCCCCAGTGTGCAAAATAGCCCAGATATACCAAGGAAGGGTAGGAATTGAGAAGGGAGAAATCGACTTCCACTGCTTTGCAAGCCACACAAGGAAACATGTTCTCATTAAATTTCATGATAATTTTTTGTTTTCCATTTTCTTGATAAGGTCAAATGAAAAACACCTGCCTTTACAAAATTCAGTGAGAGAAAGTTGTAAGGAGAGAAGTGAAGCTGTTTTAGCATGAGTCAGCAAATTCTACACTCAACACCTTCACAGTCTTTGCTGCTGTCAGGTACTTGTTAAGCTTAAAATGACATTGTTTGTGATAAAAATTAACAAAAGCATGTCACAGATGAATTATAATCCTTTTACTTAACACATTATTCTCTGGATGCACTGTTTGTTGTACCAGTGTTATTGAGTATGTCAGTTAAAACAGGAAATCACCAAAAAAAAAAAAAAAATACAGGCTTATCTCAAACATTTTAACACTCATTTGCCATTTGTTCTGATATAAAGCTGAGATCAGGGACCTGAACATTGGCTTTCTTTCTGAAATCACATGCAAAATGCATCACTAATTTTTCTGTAGGAGAAACGGAGAAATATGCATGCAAATCACTTCTAGATTCCTAGGGTCAGGATTCCCTCCCCACAACATTCATAGTTGTCTCTACCATACCTAATCCACTGCATATCCTCTATAGCAACTCTGTTAAGTATTTCCAACACTTTCAATTTAGTTTACATTGAAATAAGAAGTTTCTTCTCAACCTCATATGTTATTGGTTTACATAAATTTGAAATAAATTTTATAATTACAACAGCCATTACAACTTGCTTAAATAGGCTTGGGAACAAATGTAACCAGCTTCATGAAGCACACATCTTAACTGGTAGGAGAAAAAGGGTAAAGATGTGTTAAAGGAACTTCTTTAAGCTGAAAAGAAATGGCACTGATTAATAAAAAGAAAACATACAAAAGTAAAAATATTTCTGGAAAACGTAAACATAAAGGTAGTGGATCAATCACTTATAAAGCAGGTATGAAGGTAAAAAGAGAAAAGTAGTAAAATTAACTAAAGTTACAATAAATTAGTTAAGGGATTCATAAAACAAAAAGATATACAATGTATCATCAAAAGTATAAAATGCAGAATGGGGGAGTAAAATGATAAAGCTTTGTAGGGCTGCTTTAGCGGCAGTGAACTGCTTTAGCTCTTGCTTATCTGAAAAACTCGTAATGTCTCCTTCAATTCATTTTTTTTTTTTTTTTTTTGTGCTACACGGGCCTCTCATTGTTGTGGCCTCTCCCGTTGCGGAGCACAGGCTCCGGACGCACAGGCCCAGCGGCCATGGCTCATGGGCCCAGCCACTCCGTGGCATGTGGGATCCTCCCGGACCGGGGCACGAACTTGTGTTCCCTGCACCAGCAGGCAGATTCTCAACCACTGCGCCACCAGAGAAGCCCTCTCCTTCAATTCTGAATGATAACCTTGCTAGGTAGAGAATTCTTGGTTGGAAGTTTTTTCCATTCAGTGCTTTGAATATGTCATGCCCTCCCTTCCAACCTGTAAGGTTTCTGCTGAAAAATTTGTTGGTAGCCTTCTGAGGTTTCCCTGGTAGGTAACAAGTTGGTTTTCTCTTTTAGGATTCTCTTTATCCTTAAATTTTACCATTTTCATTATAATGTGTCTTTGTATGTATCTCTTTGATTTCATCTTATTCTGTCTGGGCTTCCTGGACCTAACTGTCTGTTTCATACCCCAGATTAGGGAAGTTTTCAGACACTATTTCTTCAAATAATTTTTCTGACCCTTACTGTCTCTCTTCTCCTTCTGGGATCCCTATGATATGAGTGTTTTTCCACTTGATGTTGTCCCAAAATTCCCTTAAGTTATATTCACTTTTCTTAATTTTTTTTTTTTCTTTTTGGTGCTCTGTCTGGGTGAGTTTTATTGCCCTGTCTTCCAGTTCACTGATTTGTTCTTCTACCTCATCCAATATGCTGTTGAACCCCTCTGGTGTGTTTTTCAGTTCAATTATAACTTCTGTTTGGTGTTTTCTTTGTTATAGTTCTCACTATGTTTGTCCATTCTTCTCCTGAGTTCAGCGAGCATCTTTATGACTATTACTTTTAACTCTTCATCAGGTAGATTGCTTATCTCTGTTTCGTTTATTCCTTTTTCTGAAGTTTTGTCATGTTCTTTTGATGGAAACATAGTTTGTCTCCTCATCTTACCTAATTTTGTGTTTGTTTCTATGTATTAGGTAAATCAGCTACTTTTCCCATTTTTGAAGAAGTGCCCTTATATAAGAGATGTCCTGTGGGGCTCCAAAGCACAATCCTACCTAGTCACCATAGCCAAGCACTTAAGGGGTCTCCCCTATGTGGGCTGTGTGGGCCCTCCTGCTGTGGTGAGGGTGTGGTAGCTGCTGGATTCTGATGGGCAGGACTGGCCCCCAGAATAGCTGTGAGACCTGGCCTTAGTGGCTGCCAGGCACTGGTGGGTGGAGTTACCACCCAGCAGGTTGTGAGGCCTAGCTGAGGTGCAGGCATGTACAGGGTTCTTGGCAGGGCTCACCGCCTGGCACTAACAGGTTAGATGGAGATTTCCAAAATGTTGCTCACCAGTGCTGGTATTAGCAAGGTAGCCCACAATCACAAAAATGACTTCCTCTGGTGTCTCAGGGCCCAGGAGCATCCCTGCTGGTTCCTGCCTCTCCAGCAGATGTTTCAAGATTAGTAAATGGATACCCTTCACCTACAGTCCATGCACTTTCAATATGATATTTTTGTGCTGCTTTTCAGGTCAGGTGAGTTTGCACATGAGCCCTTTAAGAGTGGGTATTTTTGTTCCCTGTGGTTCCATAGTTTTCCTGTATGTGTTCTCAGTTGGTTTTCAAAGCCAGGTATTTGGGGGACTCATCTCTCCTGTGCAAGATCTATGAGTTGGGGTGCCTGATGTGGAGCTCAAATCCCTTGCTCCTCAGGAAAATTAACCATACCTTTGTGATTGTTCCCAATTGTGGATCGCCGCACCTGAGATGTCACTTTTTTTCTTGGTGTGGCCATATCTCTGTTTCTCCTACCCATCTCTGTCCTTCTACCCTTTGTTGTGGAGATTCTGTTCATCCAGTTTTCAGGTCTTTTTCAGAGAGAATTATTCCATATGTAGTTGTAGATTTGCTATGTCCGTGGGAGGAGGTGCGTTCAAGATCTTCCTCTGCCACCATCTTGAACCCCTCATCACATTATGCTTATTTTAGTAGGTCTTCTTTCCTCAATTATTTTAGAGAACTGGGTGGAGTACTGAAAAAAGAGGATGAACAAAGCAAAATATTAAGTGATGGCTGTGACCTATTTCAAAGACATGATTAATTTAATACCCAGATTTCTTTAACAATGATGGAAAATGTCATCTATTGCATTTACATTTTCATAATAAATAATGCAAATTCATTGTAAATAATTCCAACAATACAGAAAAGTATAAGAGAGAAAACAAAAGCACTAAAATCCCCCAACCCACTGACAACTACCATTAACATTAATTTATATATAGTATTCTGCATGCATAAATAAGATTTTGATGGTGCACTGACTTCTTTCTCTGTAAATAAGTCTGTACTCAGATTGTCACCTTTGCAAAGGAGTATGATGAATATAGATGTGCCATCAGGTACAATCTCCTGATGGTCTTTCAGGGACTCCATTCCACAAATCCAACTGAAAGTAAAATAAATACTGTGATACAGATATAATGATGTCCTGTTACAAACATCTTGGCATTGAGAAGTAGCCTGTCTCATATTTTTTCTCTTGGTGCATATATGTGTATGTCCTAAACAAAATGGTGTCTTTTTACCCCCTCCATAGAACTGGTAAGTATTTAATTAAATTGAATTCCATTGATTTATTGCAGTGAACTGCATTGAGTTGAATTAAAGAGAGCCATATGGGAATTGTTGAGCAGTTGTTAAAACATGTCTCTACTCTTGTGGCAACATGATGCCTTCAGTCTCATGATTTTAACAACAAAATAAAAAGACTTCTAATCTTTTAAGATAGCAAAATCTCTTAAAGTCCCATCCCAGTGAAAAAGGTACTGTTTTATTAAAAATGTCCAAAAATAAATAAATTACACCACCACAACTCTCTCAGTTGTTGAATGAATCAGAGGAAAAGAATTTTTTTTAATTGTCTTGATAGGTATACGTGTTATTTTTATTCTCAGAATTATCACTCCTTCAAACCTTAATCTATTCTCAAAATCCTATCCCTTCAAGGAATAGAACCACTGCTAAAAAGTCTTTTAAATACCAAAATCTACCATTAGAAGCCAGGAAATGTGGAATTAAATAATCCAGTTGTTTAGCCTATTATGACTCCTCATTGATGGGCCACTGTGGGTCACTGGATAGGGAGGTGCTCTAGAATTCTGGCTCTTTGAGAAAGTACCAAGAGGACGTCATCACTCCTTCTGCAATAAGAGGTTCACCTGTGCCTAATAATTGCTACTAATAATCCCTAAGGTGTATTCTTTATCCAGCTAGGAGATATTAAAACTACTTTTCACTGGTTTGGCATTTTTTTCCTTGTCTAGTTAAACACCAGAGCTCTTTAGTACATGTCACGATCAAGCCACTGGAATGGGCCGCTCAAAGGGGTGTACACATGAAGAGCACCCTAATAATATTCAGAAATAAACAGGTATCCAACACGGCAGGGGAGGAATACGTGTATCCTCTCTGAAAAGCAATTCCACTAAATGGAATGGGGCCTGGGAGAAAAAAAAAGATAAATTAGAGCCCTTTCATCTACAGAATCAAGATAAACAAAAGCAGTGGAGAAAACTTAAACCCCTATGGCTGGTAACTGGCCACCATCTGGCTTCCATAAATCCTTGGAAGTGGAGAAAGCATTTCAGGTGCTAAATGAGACAAGGGTTACAGCCCATATGTTGAAATCAGTGCATTTACAAATAGCCATACCGTTAATTACAGTTATTTGCAAATGGCAGCAACAACAGGTATGCTTCCTAGTAATCATTCTACCATTATTTAGTAACAGAATCCTGACTTTATCTGAGTGCATCTAAGAATGCAGATAGAGGGCTCTGTTTTTCTGCCACCCTTTCAGTTAGATGTGACCATGTGATGAAGTTCTAGCCAATGATACAAAACCAAAATGTTATATAGTATTTACAGAAAGTTTCCTTAGAAGGCAGGGACTAAACCTTTCTTTCTTTTTCTTTCTTTCTTTTTTTTTTTTTTTTTTTTTGTCTTTCCTCATCCTGCTATACAGAATATAAAAATGTAAACCCCCTCATAAGGAAAATGGAGCAGAAAACTAGAAGGAACCATGCCAGTCCTTGACTCACTACCTCCAGATTTAGTTTACTTAAAAGAGAATTAAACTTTTGTATTGTTTAAGCCACTGTCCTTTGAGAGCTCACTATTATTTGCTGCTGAAACGAATCCCAGCTAATACAGATTTATAGAATGCCCAAATGTGCTGGCAGGGCAGAAGAATTGGGCAAGGTTGTTTACACAGGTTAATGGAAATGACTTCAACCTAAATGCCCTAGTAAGCAAAAGGGTAAGGAGGTACCAATGGGACATGGCGAGCCATGCCCAAAGGCCAGGAAGACAATCACTGTATTCACCCCGCCCTGGGTCTGAACATAGCCTCATAAAACTTCTCAATTCAGTGAAGATTCAGGCCACTACTACCAATTTTTGAACTGGACATAGGCCGAGAGAAACATACTAAATGAAGGCTCTCCAGCAGTTTTTCTCAACTTTTAATTTGATACCACTTCTGGTAAACATAAAAAGCTCTAAGCCCTTACCCTTGAAATAATGATACATCCCTGAAGGTTATTACCCCCCAAAACACACCATGCCTGTTGAGAATATCTAGAACAGAGCTCCCACGGCTGTCTGGGTGCTGCCAGAGGTACTCATTAGAGGGGGTTGTTCTTTGTGTATAAAGCAGTTCTCAACTTTTTTTTTTTCTTTCTGCTTCAAGAAATAGAACAGATGATATTCACAATGTGAAACACCCATGGGCACGCCCAGAGTGAAAAGAAATTCCCAGCTTGCTCACTGTGACTCCATCATCTTCTATCCCACTGAAAAAAGTATATACGAATTGGGATAAGAACGATATTATTACAAACCATTGACAACTTTGAATTTCCTTTTATATAAAAAGATATTAAGTCATATCAAATTTTCACAAATAACTAGTCTCAGTTAAAGATCATTTGTAACAACTCTCATGAAGACAGCTTCAACATGCTGCAGCACCTCTGAGAGTCACTCATTTATAAAACTCTTCTCTTGCTATAATCATACTGAAGACTCCAGACTCTCCTCGGTGATTTCCAAGCTGGAGACAGGCTTCCAATACAGAAAACCATTCACCAGGTAAATAGCTGAGAAAGCTTCCCATGCAAATGAGTTTTGAATAAAAATCTTCTTAATGATAATAATGAGGATGCTGATCAAAGCCAATTATTCGAAGCTTCATAATTTGTATATTAACTAAACATCCTCATAATTAAGCAAGTTAGCCTAGGGAAATACCATTCATTAAAGGCACTAGTGTATTTTGCTTTTGAATTTTCTGCTCTAAAATATTCCCATGGAATAAAGACGCAGACCTACTAGAGAATGGACTTGAGGGTATGGGGAGGGGGAAGGGTAAGCTGGGATGAAGTGAGAGAGTGGCATGGACGTATATACACTACCAAACGTAGGGTGGATAGCTAGTGGGAAGCAGCCTCATAGCACAGGGAGATCAGCTCGGTGCTTTGTGACCACCTAGAGGGGTGGGATAGGGAGGGTAGGAGGGAGGGAGATGCAAGAGGGAAGAGATATGGGGATATATGTATATGTATAGCTGATTCACTTTGTTATAAAGCAGAAACTAGCACACCACTGTAAAGCAATTATACTCCAATAAAGGTGTTAAAAAAAAAGAATGGATGGGAAGAGAGATGAGCTGTTACACAATTTTTTCCCTTTGAGATGTGACCAAAATGTTAATCATGCTTCAAGTCACCTCGGATACACTTGTACTGCTTTGGTACACGTATCTTGACAATGAATAAATGTAAATTTGAGCCAAAAAAATAATAATAAAAAAATTTTTTTGAAATAAAATATTCCCATGAATAGGAAATAAGCTTGTCTGTAAGTAATAGGAAGCTGAAAGGAGAGAACTTAAACAAATTGATGGCATGATTACCATTATTGTCATTATTTTAATATAACCGGAAGTCTGGAAGTAAGCTGTCAAGAGCTGACATTGTGGCCCCAGTCAGCTAATAGAAATCCAGGGTCTTTTCTATTTCTGTTCAGCACATCCTCAGGGAGAGCCCTCAAAGGGTGCCAAGATGGCTGCTCCACCCCAACTTCATACCCCATTTCCAGCAAGAAGGGGAAGGCCAAGGCCAGCCGCCAGCTGAGTCAGCTTCCTTTCTAAAGCATTTGCTTAGAAGCTCTACCCAGCAATCCCCACTTACATACTGGTGACCCAAACCATCACGTGGCCACCTTTAGCTACGAAGTGACGTGGGGTGAAAAGTAGTGAGAGTGATGGTAAGGAGGGTGGTGAAGAAAGCCTGATGAGAACAGTTTTCAACAGGACAGATATTTTTTTTTTTTTGGGGGGGAGCATGGATTTTTATTTTTATATACCAACTTATAAACATCACTAAGAAGGGATAAAATATTTTCAGCATCTCCACTGTATCCCCTTTTCCAGTTGATATTTATCCACAAAGGTAACAGCTACTTTGACCAATGGATTTGTTTTCCTCTTTTTGATATTATATAAATAGGAATCAATAGTATATTCTCTTTTGTGTCTGGTGTCTATCGCTCCACATTTTGTCTGTGAGTGTTGTCCATGTTATTGGATATGTCAGGAGTTCATTCTGCTCATTGTTGTTTCATATTCATTATATGAATAGGCTACAATGTATTTATTCTATTGTTGGTGGTTATTTCATTGTTTCCAGTATTTGGCTTTTCTGCATGAAGTTGCTGTGAACATACTTGTATGTATCATTTGGTGAACAACCGCATTCCTTTTTCTTGAGTACATACCTAGAAGTGGAATTACTGGGTGATAGGTTAGGTAATTGTACAGGTGTATGCTACAGTTTTCCAGTGTAGCTGAACCAATTTAAATCCCCACCAGTAATGTATGAGTGCTCCGTTATTGCACATCCTCAACAACACTTGAGATTATTTTAGCCTTCCTGGTAGGTAACTTTGACCTTCCTGAGTAAATTATTATGGTTTAATTTGCATTTTCTTGATTAATAATGATGTTGGGCACCTTTTCATGTACATATTGGTCATTTAGACTGCCTTTTTAGGAAGTATGTGTTTCCTTTACCCACTTTTTATATTGTATTGTCAATCTTTTTTGTTATTGATTTGTAGGAGTTCTTTATAAATTCTGGATAGAAGTCCTTTGTTAGATACATATTTTGTGAATACATTTTCCTATCTGTTACTTGCCTGTTCACTTTTTTTTTTTTTGAGAAGACAGAGGGATTTATTTCAAATGAAAGAACAAGGGAAAACACCTGAGAAAAACAAGTAGTAAACAGAAATAGATAATTTACCAGAAAAAGAGTCCAAAGCATTACTACCAAGAATGCTAATTGAATTACAGAAAAGAATACATGAACACAGTGAGAATTGTTTTTTATGCTGACAGTAAGATACATTTTAATTTAAAAATCTGAATACACAGGATTCAAAGAGGGTTGAAATATAAGTGTTCTTTCTCACCGGTGGCCTTTTGTACTATCTTTTGAAGATGTCTCCAAAAGCTGTTGCCTCATTTGCTTGCAAAATCTCCTACCTGAGCATATCATAATTTCAGTGAATTTATATCCCAGGCTGGATTCTTCATTGAGGAAGCCTATGATCACATTGTTAGAATTTTTAATGTTAGCTACATCACTAGCAATATTTAAAGATGTGGGAACTATTATCTCTAATATAGTACTACACACCGAGATGATGTAATTTTTTTTTGGATGACTTGAATAATATATATATATATTTTTTTATATAGCAGGTTCTTATTAGTCATCCATTTTATACACATCAGTGTATACATGTCAATCCCAATTGCCAAATTCATCACACACACACCCCCCACTGCTTTACCCCTTTGGTGTCCATAAGTGTGTTCTCTACATCTGTGTCTCAATTTCTGCCCTGCAAACCAGTTCATCTGTACCATTTTTCTAGGTTCCACATATATGCGTTAATATATGATATTTGTTTTTCTCTTTCTGACTTACTTCACTCTGTATGACAGACTCTAGATCCACCCACGTCTCAACAAATGACCCAATTTCGTTCCTTTTTATGGCTGAGTAGTATTCCATTGTATATATGTACCAAATCTTCTTTATCCATTCATCTGCTGATGGGCATTTAGGTTGCTTCCATGTCCTGGCTGTTGTAAACAGTGCTGCAATAAACATTGGGGTGCATGAGTCTTTTTGAATTATGGTTTTCTCTGGGTATATGCCCAGTAGTGGGATTGCTGGGTCATATGGTAATTCTATTTTTAGTGTTTTAAGGAACCTCCATACTGTTCTCCATAGTGGCTGTATCAATTTACATTCCCACCAACAGTGCAAGAGGGTTCCCTTTTCTCCACACCCTCTCCAGCATTTGTTGTTTGTAGATTTTCTGATGATGCCCATTCTAACTGGTGTGAGGTGATACCTCATTGTAGTTTTGATTTGCATTTCTCTAATAATTAGTGATGTTGAGCAGCTTTTTGTGTGCTTCTTGGCCCTCTGTATGTCTTCTTTGGAGAAATGTCTATTTAGGTCTTCTGCCCATTTTTGGATTGGGTTGTTTGTTTTTTTAATATTGAGCTGCATGAGCTGTTTATATATTTTGGAGATTAATCCTTTGTCCGTTCATTAGTTTGCAAATATTTTCCCCCATTCTGGGGGTTGTCTTTTTGTCTTGTTTATGGTTTCCTTTGCTGTGCAAAAGCTAACAGGACAGATTTTTTTTTCCCCAAACAAAATCAGGGTTCTATTAGGAAGGAAGGTGGGAACATTGAACTTCAGTAAGCAACCAGCATTACCAGTTATAGCCAAGCACTCAGAAAGGTAAAGGAAGATCATAATTGAGGAATTCCAAAAACCTCTTTAAAAAAAAATTGATGGGGACTTCCCTGGTGGTGCAGCAGTTAAGATTCTGCCTGCCAATGCATGGGACACAGGTTCGAGCCCTGGTCCGGGAAGATCCCACATGCCACGGAGCAACTAGGCCCGAGCACCACAACTACTGAGCCTGCACTCTAGAGCCCGCAAGCCACAACTACTGAGCCTGCATGCCACAACTACTGAAGCCCGTGTGCTTAGAGCCCATGCTCCACAACAAGAGAAGCCATAATTAATTAATTAATTAACTTTAAAAATAAAGTTTAAAAAAATTTGATGTTTGAGTCTACCTATAGAAGCCATCAAAGTCATACATGGGATACTTCCCTGGTGGCGCAGTGGTTGAGAATCCACCTGCTAATGCAGGGGACACAGGTTTGAGCCCTGGTCTGGGAGGATCCCACATGCCGTGGAGCAACTAAGCTCATGTGCCACAACTACTGAGCCTGCGCTCTAGAGCCTGCGAGCCACAGCTACTGAAGCCCGTGTGCCTAGAGCCCGTGCTCTGCAATAAGAGAAGCCACCACAGTGAGAAGCCTACACACTGCGATGAAGAATAGCACCTGCTTGCTGCAACTAGAGAAAGACTGCATGCAGCAACGAAGACCCAACGCAGCCAAAAATTAATTAATTAAAATTACATTTAAAAAAATCATACATGGAAGACAACCCATAACATTGGGATACATACTTGTCTCACTTTGAAACCAGAGCATAAAGTTGGAATCTGTGCCTGTCTGGAAATGCCCACAGACCCAGAGAAGATGACCCTAAAAAGTTCAACTGTCTTTAGCAATGTAACAAATGTGAGGAATATTGTATTTCTTTTAGTAAAAGAGCAAGGAAGACTGAAATGTAATTCTTACTAATTGAACCTTTGTTTTTTGTTTATCCTTAAAGCATCCTTGTTATTTTTACTTAGACATCTGTTTTCCCCTTTTTATGATTAAAAAAATTCTGAAAAGGTGCATAATCATGTTTTTTAATACTTTTTCCTAACCTACTCTGTTCTGATCAGTTGGCCCTTCTTTACAAGTCAAATGGTACGGGTTTTTATTTGTCAGTAGTGGAAACCAGCTTGACATCTGACAATCAGGCTCAGTCCTTTCCACTCTACACGTCAGTAACAACTGGAACAGTTCTGGAATTAGCGCTTCACTGTCAGTTTTGTTAATGATGTTTGAGGCAAAGAGGAATACAACCTTCTCTTCTGGGGATATGATATATTGACTCTGTAGAGCTGGCAAAAGTAAAATGTTGGTTTCATGCCAAATTCACCATTCAGGTATGTCATAAGTTCTCAACATCTGAAGAAAGAATTAATAAAGCTTAACCCTATATTAGCAAATTGTGAAAAACTGAATTTAAAAGTTAGCTTAAGAAGAGATTTTTTTTAAATTATTTTTAAAATAAATTTATTTATCTATTTATTTTTGGCTGTATTGGGTCTTCGTTGCCGCACACAGGCTTTTCTCTGCTTGCAGCAGGGACTACTCTTTGTTGCAGTTCGTGGGCTTCTCACTGTGGTGGCTTCATTGCGGACCAGGGCTCAAACCCGTGTCCCCTGCATTGGCAGGCTGATTCTCAACCACTGTACCACTAGGGAAGTCCTGTTTCCCATGTATTTGTAAATGGGAAAGCTGAGTACTGGTGTTTATTTCATATGTGGGAGGAAAAAAAACACTTCAGAAATATTCAGAAAAAAAATTCAGTCTAGTGGGTAGCAGAGCAAGAACAGAGGATGGTAGAAAGGATAGACTCATCTCTGTGACTTCCCAGCTTTGTGAGCAAATGACCTTACGAGAGACATTTTAACTGTAGTTTCCTCATCTGTAGAATAAAAACGTCTAATTATGTGATTAAGTCTCCATTTCATTTCTATAATTCCTTGGTTTAATATGTCTAATCAACCCAGGACTTCTCACCAAAGCTTAAGTGATAGTTCGTGATGCTCCAGGGCCTGATGCAAAGTTTGAGGGTTTTATTGGTTTTTAAGTTTACTTTTAAGCTCTGAAATTTCTTTTCCCACTTGTAGGGAAGGAGAAACAAGACATTCATATGAAAAGCAATTGGCATTTTTCAGAAGAAGGAGTTAAGAGAAAAATGAGTGTTCCAGGGAATAATCCTTGTGGGTTATATTCTTTCTGAAAAGAAAAATGTATTCACTTGTAATATCACTGTAAGTGTTGTGAGAATTTGCAGCGTATTATAGTGTTATTTTTCAAAATTGTCCACTGATGTGCTCTTCTTAAAGTGCAGTTTAACTGAAAGAATCTCAACAAATCTGTTATCCAAGTGAGGTTTTTTCCAATTACATTTTATTCAAACAGGGTTATGTGCATGTGTGCCAGGGTGAATGTTTTCCTCTATATTGTGCAGTGAACATCTTCAACTCTTTCCCCCAGTTTGGTTCACGGCTGAGAGTCGGATTACCAGTTTGGATGACTCCTTGGTTCAAATAAGCTACATAATTGCAAACTTTCCACTTCATTTTCTGTTGAGTGAACACAGAGCTTGTGTTAAGGCTATGGTTTTGCAGTCCAACGGAGCCCACTCTTCCATCCTGGCACAGAGACCGCCGACCCCCTGCCTCCTGGGCCTGGCGGAGCACCAGGACCAGCAGAAGGGGCTGGCGGTGGTGAAACAGATTCAGGCAGCTGCTTTTCTCAGGGTTGCGAGATGTGGCAAATTGCTGGGCTGTAGGCCTTTCCATTCTGTGATTGGTTAGCGCTCTGACGGGAAGCGTGTAGGAGGCATCTGATTGGAACAGAAAGTTAACCTTTATGCTGGATACTTTATTTCTGATCTACATACACAATTCTACCTCTTGCTCCTCTTCTATTCCTGTGAAATTCAAGCCTGCAGACAGCTCGCCTGCATGCCCAGCCATTGAGCCTCTGCCTAGTGATCACTGTGTGCCTCCATTTCTTCATCTGTAAAATGGGCATTACAAAGTACTACCCCTTAGGTGGGTTTCTGGGATTAAATGAATTAATACAGTCCAGATGCCAAGATCTGTGCCTGGCATATGCTGAGCTCTGGGCATATGTGAATGAGTAGTAGTATTATTCCCTACCTTGGGCTCTGGCCCCTGACCACCTCCACAGTTTATCTCACTGCTTTGATTTTTGCATGGAACCCACATGTGTGTTCTGATTCTGGGTCTCTTCTGTGGCTCCAGGCCCTTGCAGCTTGCCTCATGCTTTGGGGCACTTATGCCTGCGTCTGGCCCATTTGCAAACCTTTCTTATCACACTCTCCCAGGCCTTTACTCTGCTTCCATGACCAGCTGCCCTACACAGTTCCAACATTAACAATATTCAAGGTTTGGTCTTGATGAAAAGCTCTCTTTTTACTGCCTGACCTGAGGGGAGATCGGCAGGGGCACATGTGGCTTGGATGTTGTCTACTGGATACCCTTCTAATCTGATGAAAAACGAGGATGTTGGAGCCCCGTACCAACCCTTACACCCATCTCCCTTCAGGTCCTCCTGGATAATGAACGTGGGGTTGAAGCCGTGTCTCTTGTCCTGTATCACACGGGATGTCAGTAACAGAGCCAGGAATCGGGGCCAGCTCTAGGCTTTCCCATGGTTATATTCTACCCACTCAACTGTAATGCCAAAAAAAAAAAAAAAAAGATACCACAGGCATTTCATCAACCTGTCTCTTCTGTCAAATTGCGTTATTCTCAAATTGTGTAAGCCTTATGTAAACAATATCACGTCACACATGGGGTTCCATAAGTACATTTTCTGCATGTTTCTCACATAGCAGGTTTTCTATGGATGGGTATATAAAAAGTGCCAAGATTTCAAACTTAAGGAAACACTTAAAGGGCAGCCGTCCAGCAGCATTAGAGTCATTTTTTGCCCCAAGGCACAGAAGCATAAGTTCTCTGCAGCTGGGCTGTCATAGGTGGTACTCATTACCCCTCACTTAGAGCCAGATTGGGTCCTGCTCTGCTGATTCACTGAGACCCAACAGCTGATGGATTTGAGTGATTTTTGAGGCACATTCTTTTATACTTTCTGGCTGCATTTTTCTTCTTTTTGTTGCACTTCTGCTCCCTCACTCTCTCATTCACCACTCAAAATAACCATTAGCTCTCTCCTCTCCATCCCCTCTCCCATCCCCCTTCGCTCTCTTAAATATCCTATAATACTGCAAATTCACACATGTTTATTTGAAGTTATCATGTCTAGGGAAGGAGAGTTTCTTTTAAAACTCCCTTAAAACACCCAAATTCATTACATAAAAATGGTCCTCCTATCTTTCTGATTTGTGTTTATTAGGTTGCTGAATTTTTATTGTATTTTGTGTAAAAGATGGAGTTTCCTCCTACTAGTTACTAGCTGCAACTTATTAAATTAACTTTAACAATAATAAAATGAAAGCATTTAATTGATTGTTAAATAATTTAAAGCTGGCTCACTAAGGTATATTGCCACAATTTAATATGTTGTACCATAAAATGAAGATGCTAAAACTCTGACAAAGAACAGCTTTGGAATTCAGCAGCAGGTATTATAATTTATATATATATATTATGCTAATTAAGACATTATTTTAAGAAAACAGATTTTCCTGCCTCCAATCCTTTCTCTATCCAATCTATCTCACCCACAGTTGCCAGCTTAATCTTCAGAAACACTGCTTTATAAGCATTACGTTCCTTTCGGAAATCTTCCCTGGCTTACAGTAATTTAGAGCATTGGTTCTCTACCCGGAGGGAGGGCTTGTTAAAGCAGATTGTTGGGACCCTCCCCAGAGTTTCAGATCTGGTAGGACTGGGATGGGGCCTGAGAGCTTACATATATAACCTGCTGGTCTAAAGCTCAAGCTTTGACAACCACTGACATTAAAACTCAGATTTTATTTTATTATTATTGTTAAAAATTATTTATCTATTTTTTCCACACCAATGGGACCTTTTTTTCATTGAAGTATAGTTGATTTACAATATCATGTTAGTTCCAGGTGTACAGCATAGTGATTCAGATATATATATACTCTTTTTCAGATTCTTTTCCCTTATAGGTTATTACAAAATATTGATTATATTTCCCTGTGCTATACAGTAGGTCCTTGTTGGTTATCTATTTTATATATAATAGTGTGTATATGTTCATCTTAAACTTCTCATTTTTTTTCAATAAATTTATTTATCTTATTTATTTACTTTTAGCTGCGTTGGGTCTTCGCTGCTGCACACAGGCTTTCTCTAGTTGCGGCAAGCAGGGGCTACTCATCGCTGCAGTGCACGGGCTTACTGCGGTGGCTTCTCCTGTTACAGAGCATGGACTCTAGGCACGTGGGGCTCAGTAGTTGTGGCTCGCAGGCTCTAGAGCACAGGCTCGGTAGTTGTGGCGCACGGGCTTAGTCGCTCCGTGGCATGTGGGATCTTCCTGGACCAGGAATCGAACCCATGTCCCCTGAAATGGCAGGCAGGTTCTTAGCCATTGCACCACCAGGGAAGTCCCTTAAACTCCTAATTTAAAACTCTGCTTTTAGTATGACTTTCAAAGCCTTTTCTTATAGTAACATGACCTTTATTTAACTCTTCAAAGGGTCATCCATGAGTCTCCTTCACAGGAACCTTCTATTTTATTGGAATTTTTCTATTTGTTATTTCCAAAATTGATGCTCCCATCTGTATTGAAATGGTTTCTGCTGCTTATAACAGATGCCTACCCTAGCCATAAAACAATTCCACCATCTCTGTGAAATCTCCACATCCCACTGGATTTAAGGATTTCTTTGATCTCTGATTATAGTAAGCGTTGGTTTTTCTCTGCTGTGTTTTGCCCACAATACAAATTACCTTGTATTATTACTTATTTGTCCATAAATGCAATCAAATAAAGTGATTTGCTGTGTGGTACAACCAAAAAGTTTGAAGATCTTAGATGAGGTGCATATAACAAAACCAAAATTAACTGTTTTTTAATTTTTAATTTTTTTTTTAATAATCATGATAATGGTCAGTCACCAAGCAGTCCTCCTGGTAGAAGCAAATCAGTGATGTGGTGATCCCACAAAGCTCTCTCCATATGCTTAGCAAAGATCTTTTACCAGTCCATTAATATAGACACATGATTTTTTTTTCTTATAATATGACTGAAAGGTAAAACTGATTTCCACAAGCCTTACACAAATCAATCACATTGTGATTTTGATGGGTAGATTACTTCAACTTCATGTCCCAGTTCTGCTGTGTATATAAGTCCAGAGGTGGATTTACTGTGAAGAGAATGAAGCTTAAACTTCAAACTCATCCCTTGCATGATGGAATGGGCCCCTTCCACGACTTGGTGAGGAGCCCTAATCAAGTTCATGAGATCATCTATTTCTGTAAATTTTGCAGAAGGAAAATATTTTTTAGACTTTTTTCCTAAAAAGGGTTCCCAAAATTGTATAAGCATCAGACCCTGGGTTTGGTCCTGAGACCATCCACATTTGTAAGTCTAAAATGAGTAAGGCATACAAATCAGAAGCAAAATTAAGCCCCTCAAAAATAAACGATTATGCCTTCCCCTGGTTTTCTACTTTGCTTTCAATCCATAAATACAACTCTAAAACTGTTTAATCAAATGAAGATACATGTTTTGCTATATGAAAATTGGCAGCCATCCTATTCATTTTTGAAATCAGACAATATTAGTTTGTATTCTCACTGATTTTATGTGATCACATTATACATAACATTATTTGAAATACAGGCAATTATAATTTTAACAGCGGTTATCTTTGTTAAATCAACGTGGAGCCCAGGGAAGTAAAAATCGTATGTTTTTTTACTTATTTTTTTTTTTTACTTTTTTTTACTGGTTACAATCGTATGACCAGTGTGAAGAACTAAAAAGCTTAAACCAATCAACAAAGCATTGCACATTTGCATAATAAGAACATGTGAAGGAGTGATGTTTCAGTAGCAGTAATAATACATGACTCAACTCTTTGCTGCTGCAAAGAACATAGGTAGATGATTTAGAAAGCTCTGAAAAGCACAAACTAGAAAAGGTAAAATTGGGGTTTTTTTAAGTTTATGGTCAGAGAAGATGATTTACAGATATTGGAATATGTCTAGTACTTACACAAACTTGTTTCAAAAACAAAAACTGGTGTTTAGTGTTTTCTTCCATAGCAATTCATTGTGAGCAATTTGTCATCACAAACAGCTCTGGCACTTGACCAGTTCTTTTCAGAGACTTGCTTTAAAACAAATGGCCATTAAAATCTTACAATGTCACAATAGAAAATTCTTACGATGATTCATTCTTAATGCAAAATTTGCTTAAATTACTGTATTCATTGAGATTACTAAACTTCATTTCATAGACAAAGTCATTTTCATAAGCAGTAAATCATAATTTAGATTTCTCTTTATTTTCATTAGATACATTTTTGGTTTTCCATGTAGAAGGTCCTAATTGTTTTTCTTCAAACAGTAAGTAATTGCTAAGAACAAAGATTTTCATTTTTAACCCTCATTTCTTGAAGAAATGATGGAAAGGAAGTAAAATTTACATTATTTAGTACATTAAAAATTAGGCTTGTATTTTTAAAGCCAAGAGACATGAAAGTTGAGGATCATTAAAAGTATTTAGTAAGATGCATTATAATCTATTTTTTAAAAAATTTTATTGGAGTATAGTTGATTTACAATGTTGTGTTACTTTCTGCTGTGCAGCAAAGTGAAGCAGTTATACATATTCATATAGCCACTCTTTTTTAGATTCTTTTCCCATATAGGTCATTACAGAGTATTGAGTAGAGTTCCCTGTGCTATACAGTACATCCTTATTAGTTATCTGTTTTATATATAGTAGTATGTGTATGTAAATACCAATCTCCCAATTTATCCCTCCCCTCCAGACCCATTATAATTTAGATTAAATAGGCACTATTAAATAATCACTGTGTGCACAAAGCACAGAGAAATTGCTTCATGAATGCTGTTTAAACGAATGACAGATAGATGTGTAAATTACCAAGGATGAAAGTAAGAAAATTTTGTTGACCATATACAACTGAAAAAGCTCTAACACTTTAATAATTAAAAGATGGCTATTCACAGTGTATTTAAATGAAAATTTTCTGACTCTTATCATTGCAGACAACTTCAGCTGCATAACAAACCTTACTAAACAATCCTTATCTACCATACATTTCCTAGTCACCTTCCCCAAATTTACTGCTCCTAGAAGCCCAAACCGTACCCCTCTTCTCCTTTGTCTACTCATTCTCTGAAATTTATTGTCCTTCGTTAAAATGATACATAAGCCACTGGGTCTAACCACCTCTTTGGGTTTTTACTTCTTTCTTTTGAAGTCCCCATGCATGTAAAAAATGTTGACAAAATTTGTATGCCTTTCTTCCTGTTAATCTGTCATTTTAAGTTTAATTCACAGGCCCCATTGAAAGAATCTAAGAGAGGAGAAGAAAAGTTTTTTCCATCCCTACACTGCTTTCGGGGATGAGTTTGTGTCTTAGGCGTTTAATGACAGGGAACACTTTTAGATTTGTTTGTTTAATGCTTTAAACCTGTGCCACTTAGGAGAACAAAAAATGTTTGTTTCTGATCCACTGCATCATTGTTCACTATTTACTATGAAATTGCTTCCCACATTGGAGCACAGTGAGGATTTCAGCTGAATGTATGCACTTAGCTTTCAAGCAGACTGAGACCAGGGTCCAGGAATCAGCAATAATGGTACTATTTGAACAGAACTCATCTCTGAATTTAGAACAGAGGCTGCTGTCTTTCTCCTTTTCAGACTTCCTCCTGGTATAGAGCATCCCTTGGTCTAGAGATATTGATTACAGCCAGAAAAAAATCAGAGACGTCTGTGCCTGCTTGTGTTAAGAGAAATCAGACTCCATACTCTTGACAGCTCTGCCTGGGCTGAGGTCTGTGCCCAGGCAGCACGAATCATTTATAAAGAGAAGTGGGAAGCCACTCTCCCAGTATAGCCACGGTCATTGAAAGCATTAAGCCAAAGCAGTGGCTCAGTCCCAAAATTAGCAGCATCAGTATCATCTAGTCACACCCAGACCCACTGAATCAGAAAATAAGGAGGTTGGGTCCCGGTAATTAGAATCTCAACAAGTCCTACATGTAGTTATGATACAAGTTAAACATTGAGATAAAGGAACACTCTTCCCATGTTTACTGAGCACTTCTTATGTACCAGGCACATTTCTAAGCCTATTAACTCATTCAGTCTTCACACCAACCCTATATGGTGGACACCATTTTTATCCCATTCTACAGATGTCAAAAGTGAGGCTCTGAGCTCCGTTTTACTCCCTTTAACAAAACTGAAACTGCGAGTGCCTGGCCCTGTGCTATATTGGGTACTTGAACATCATAAGGATCAAAAATGGGTATGTCTCTGTTTTAATGGAATCCATAGTCTAGAGTATCCACTAAAGACTTAAACAAATCAGAAGTGAGGCAAATTTTGTTACATAAAGAGATACCTGAAGCATAAAAGTGGTTCCAAGGTGACTCTCTGACCTAGGCAGCAAGTTGGTGCTGACCAGTGGTAGGAGGTCTCAGTCCCTCTTCACGTGGGCCTACCCACCAGGCTGCTTGAGCATCCTCACAAGATGATTAACAATCCAAGAAAAGAAGATAGACGCTGAACTGCCCTTCATAAAAGGGTTGCCAGATTCAGCAAGTGAAAATACAGGACACCCAGTTAAATTTGTATTTCAGATAAGCAATAAATAATTTTTTAGTGTTAATATGGCTCATGCAATAATGGGGACATATTTATATGAACTTTTTTTGTTGGTTTCTGAAATTCAGCGTTAACTGGGCATACTCTATTTCATCTGGCAACCCTGCTTGCATGATGCAGGTTCAGAAATCATCCACCAACACTTTTACAGTACTTTTTGGCCACACAGAGCAGCTCTGATTCAGTGTAGGAGGAGACTGCAGAAGGATGTTAATACCAGGAGGTAAACATCATTGGGAGCCATGTTGGAGGCTGGCTAAGACACCAGATCTGCAACCTTGTCACCAAAGGTTTTTCTCCAAGGAGTCATTCAGTTTTCTCACATTTTTCCCAAAAGGAAGAGTGAACTTTCAGCATCCGTTATCAGAATTTTATAATATCAAGCACAAAATAAGAATAATAAGAGTAATTTCCCTTGAAGGAAGGAGGTGAATAATATAAGCCTTGGCTTCCCTGGTGGCTCAGTGGTAAAGAATCCTCCTACCAACGCAGGGGACATGGGTTCGGACCTGGGTTCGAGCCCTGCTTGGGGAAGATCCCACATGCTGCAGAGCAACTAAGCCCATGTGCCACAACTACTGAGCCTGCACTCTAGAGCCCACGAGCCACAACTATTGAGCCTGCACTCTAGAGTCCACAAGCCACAACTACTGAGCCCACATGCCACAACTACTGGAGCCCGCCTGCCTAGAGTCCCTGCTACACAACAAAGAGAAGCCACCGCAATGAGAAGCCCACGCACTGCAATGAAGACCCAATGCAGCCAAAAATAAATAAATAAAATAAATTTTAAAAATAAATAAATAAAATAAAATGAAAAACAATATAAGCCTTATCTTGAAGCCACTTCCCAGCAGTGAGATCAATGGACGTTTGCATATGTGTCTTACTTTAATGTCTATTCAAAATTATGTCTGTACCCGCATATGTAAAAGGCTTTCAAACAACAGTGATGCTTTACTTATATTCCATTTATAGTTTTAAATGCCCACTGCCGGTATTTTAATCAGCCTCTCTGTGGACTTTTTCATCCCCCAGAACAAAACGTTTTGTTTCTTTCCTTTTCAAGATCTTTAAGTTATTTTGAACCTTTATTCTCTAGCCTAATAACATCATTAAATGAAAGGCTTTCACATTTTCACAGTATCAAGAACATACTCAATGCATAACATTTTATTGGCTGTTTAGACTTTGGAAAGCAACTAAGCAGAAGTGGAAATATTATTTAGCATTTCTCGAGTACCTACTAATGTTTGGGAACTTTTCATACCTTTTAAGCCTCACTGAAAATCTGCAAAGTATGTATTACATCTTCCTTTTTCCCAGTGAATTTTATTCCACCGATATACAAGCTGAACACACCATTCTATTGACAGTTTTCAGAGACTTGGATTTAAATACCTGCTTTATCCCGCCCAGCCACAGGCATTAAAGAAGAGCAGGCCCTGAGCTAGTTAGAGCAGAAGTGGAAAGGGGTAACTTGGTTTTCATGGTAAGGTTGGTAAGGACCTGAAAATCAGTTTGTCAAATTCTGGAAAACAATATAGTAGCATCAGAAGGCAGGATATAGTTTGATAATGGGGTAAGGGCAGTTTGCATTCTAATGGTCAAAATCAGACACTGCCTTTTCCATTATACCATTCTAAAACCTTCAGTTAGAATCTATAGTTATAATCTCAACTCCTACAAAAGAGTTCTTTACCTCTTTTATTCTGCATTTTATTATGAATAGTAATAAAAACTTTCATTGAGCATATTACATACGTGGGACAGTGTTCTAATTACCTACATGTATGGGCACACTACTATATGGGGTGCCCATATAACCCTAATCCTGACACCAGTCCTGAAAATTGGCTTTCTTTCCCCCATATAAGGGAAAACTGAGGTTCAGAGATATAAAGTAACTAGCCTAAGTTTTCAAAACCATTAAGTGTCACAGTTGTAGCATGACCAAATGTTTCAATTTGAGCAGGACAGAATGGTTTCCTGGGATGCAGGACTTTCAGTGCTAAAACCAGTACAGTCACAGGAAAAGCCCTGAGGTTGGTCATCCTACACAGTTGGGTTCAGACTCCAGATCCTTTTGAATCCAAAGCACATGTTCTTTCCATGACTAAGCATTTCTCTGTTGAGTTGTGTAGTGTATATTCCATTACAACAATGTTTAGCACAGTGCTTTGTACTAACAGCACTAAGTAATATTTATTGAATGAATGAATGAATGAATGAATGAAGGGATGGGTAGGTAATTCCTCTAAGTATGGTTGTATAATGATAATGCCTATGGTATGGGTGGGAGAGGCTAAAGTCATGGGACTTTTTTTTTTCTGGTCCAATTAACTTTAAATATAAAGCTGCTAAATGTGTTTATGAATGTTTAACTCTTGGGGGCAGGAAAGGATGAGTGTATGGGAGAGGGAGTGGGTAGGCGGCTCTAAATTGTAATGTTTGTTGATTTCCTATGATGGCCAATTTTAAGTTACTCAGACAATGTCACTGAACATAGAGTTGGGAAGAGATGAAATAGCACATCATTATATTTCCATCCTACAGACATGTCAAATGTAAATAACCTCAAAAGGATAGGTAATAGGAAATAATTAAGAAGTGGTAAGTTTTGAGGTATTACCTTTGTTCAAATATAATTCATTCAATTGTAAATTTACATATCTTAATTTTTAAGAATGACTATGTTTAACAACCAGCTCACCAAAATCCTAAAAACTGAACCATCACTTCTTAGAAAAAATTGGTTCCACTGGCTGGAATGCTCCTGGCCTGTGTGGCGGCCCCAAAGATTTATCCCACTGGAGAAATTATTAGTAAATAAGTTGGGTTAGGCCAACACCATCATCATGCCTGGACTAAAAAAAGAGACAATTCAGAGCAGATATCTCTCTGACATATAAAAAAAAGCAGGACATATTTTCCAGAGATAAAGTACCAAAATCACTGAGGTGGGACTTTAGAGGATTTTAGAAATTTGGTGGACAGTTAACATTTATGAAAGTATTTCTAAGGTCGGCTAAATTTCATAGAAGAAAGCAATATTCCCACATAATTTTAGTTGACTGATGAAAACAGACTTCAGCCAATTTCCTGGAGAAAGGTTATGATATAGCTTAACCAATATGTATTTATATACATAGTACAAGTATTTAGTTATAATATTGTTACATCTACATACTGAAATATAAATAGCTGGAGAAATCCATAATGCTTGTGATATTCTGTTAGTTTTATACAACTATTTCTTCAAATGAATTTCACATAGTAATATAAATTCATAATTAGGAAAAGAAATAATTAGGAAGGAGACCCTATAAATACTTCTGTAGGCTGAAGGAGATTTATCTATCTTTGTCAAATTTTGACTTCAGGTATAGTACGATTTTTTCATTGTTGTTAAGAGCTGAGCTTTATTTTGAAGAATAATTAATTGTAAAATTATGTCTCTGCAAGTAAAACAAAATGAATCCCCAAAGCAATTATCCATCACTAGCTAAACAGGAGGAACAATGATTGAACAAACATGCTTTTCCAGGTAGATCAACTTTGCGCATCATTTTTTTCCAGGCTAGACTCAAGGTACACATGATTTTGTGTTTGGTGAAAGTTATGTCCCAGTTCTCAGCCAACGGGAAGATGAGCTTCTACAGCATTTCTGTGACTACTCTCAGGATGAAAGAGGATCTAAAATGTCCATTAAGTTCAATCTAGATCATATCCTGGTAGTAAGCAATACATGACCAGTGCCACCAACACCTGTAAAGATCTTTAGGACCCTGAGAAGCAGCCCGGTTTGTAGGGTAGCTTTGGCTCAAGAAGACCTAGAGCTAACAGGTCCATCTGGGCTGTGCCCTGCTGGACTAGTGGGGATCTCCACGTATTCCATCAGTCTGTACAAATGAGGCCCAGACACATGCCTGATGCTCTTCTAGGCACTGGGTTTCCATCCCAAATCAGTCACATGAGTACCCCCACTCTTTGCATTTCAGGGAAACAATCAGACCCTGCCTGGACTTAACATTTTTCAAAGGAATCAAACATAAGCTTTTAGTGATATCTTCAAATAAGGTTATATAGTCACAGGAATACCCTGACAAGATGGCAACCTTTTTTAAAGTTGGGGTTATTGAGATCATTTTTATATTTAAAAAAATCACTGTTCTTGAGTGTCCATTTGGTGAATTTTGACAAATGCATACAGTTGTGTGACTATTACCATCACATTACTTTAAGCTTACTTCATGTTACTAGACACACCACCCGTGACTGAAAATATTTTTCATCCTGATGAGTTTCATAAATAGGATCTGCATTTAATAATTTGAAGGTAGAGGCATTAAATGTGTTCAGTGTAAGTCTCTAAATATACTTTAAGGTTTTTAAGCCTATTTTGGCCATTGTTCATTTTTTAAATTATACCTCAAAAAAGCGAGGTACTCCTGGTCTCTCTCTTCTGCTGAGAGGACTGGGCCTAACTATGTGGTAGTTTTTGTGGACAGCTAAGAAACTGTGAAAATAAAGGCTGTGCACACAACCCTTTTTTACAGAAAGTTGAATTGGATTTCTCTCCCACTATCCTTGTTTTATCCCACTTCTCTCATCATCACCTTCAAGTGTAATAGTGGCAAGAAGTTAAGTTTCATAAAGTAGTATCCAAAAGCTAGTGGTGTTATCAAGTCCAAGCCTGTACTACTCGCCACACAACATGTTGGCCAATAAATCGAGAGATGGTGGACTAGTGTCCCAAAGAACCGCCTTACGCAAATTAGAATCCAGGCTTCTTTTATGCTAAAAGGGGAGGGGGGTGTGGCTGGTTGCTGTAAAATTCTCCATGCAGGTATCCTGTGTTCTTGCAGCTGCCCAGGTAGGTCTGATCACAATGTTCCTATAAACCTCCAACAAGACAATTGTTATTTTCTGTGCTGCAACTTTTTATCTCTGTATGAGTGGAAAAGTGTTATACCTTTAAATGTCAGAGCCTGAGAATGGGCTATCCTGTATATTTCAGGCTATCTGCAACATTCTTTTACAAAAGGTGCAGAGTCAGCATGACTAAGCACAGGCAACAGAGTCCAAAGATTAGGGCTAAAGGACTAGATCCAATATGGAGTCAGGTTTGTTCTTCTCTGTTACAGTGGATCCATGCATTCTAAATATCTGAGACACTGGGAGGGGCCTATCAGCTTCTCCTCCCCTCTGCCTGCCCCATCCCACTTTCACCTCCTTGCAACTAAGTGAGTCCATATTACTGTGTATTATTGAGGATTTTCAGGCCTGTTCCAAATCTACATCATAGCAATACTCTCTACCTCAAAGAAACTGGCCCCAGCATAGGGGAGAAAATCAATCACTCGGGCAAATGTCCAGGCAAAAATCAGGCAAAACATTTGACGAAGAGTTGCAGTATGGATAGTAGTAGAAAGACATGACTTTTTGGTGAATCTTTCCCCGATTCAATTCCCAGTGACTCACTACGTGAATAGGTGCTGTGGACTTTATCTTTCCATGCTTAGATGTGCTCATCTGTAAGATGTAAATGGGACATAACTTGCAGGGTTGTTGGGAAAATTCAATGAGAATAACCTGTTTACCAAGCAGAGCCTCTAGCACATAGAAGGTGCTCAATGATTTTAGTTCCTTCCTCCTATCCTACTTAAAAATTAGTAACAGGGCTTCCCTCGTGGCGCAGTGGTTGAGAGTCCGCCTGCCGATGCAGGGGACACGGGTTCATGCCCGGGTCCGGGAAGATCCCACATGCCGCGGAGCGGCTGGGCCCGTGAGCCATGGCCTCTGAGCCTGCTCATCCAGAGCCTGTGCTCCGCAGCGGGAGAGGCCACAACAGTGAGAGACCTGTGTACCACAAAAAAAAAAAAAAAAAAAATTAGTAACAAAACCCACTTGAAATATTCAAGGCCATTTATAGGCCCCAAAATCCACATTTAAAATAGAATATACTTAGTAAGAAGATTCTCAGTAATGCTGACCCTTAGCAAAAGTATGAGACTATTTTGAAAGTACAGATCCCCTCTGGGTGGATTTTGTGTCTCATAGCTTCTTACTTCAAGTAAACAAGAGCCTTTTGTGGTAATCTCTCCCACGTGAGCAATGGGAACAGATTGTCTTCAATCTAAAGCAAACGAGAAGTTGCTTAAATAAAGGTAGTGACTGTATGAGTCATAAACCACTTTCTCAGATAACAGCCATTAAGTACGTCTGTGTACAAATTTGACAATTTTTATTTCACTGCCTTTTGACAGGCCTTTAGAAGGGTTTAAGAGAATAAGATCTGGCTACAGCTTTCAAAAATTCATCAGTGAATATTTGTTAACCTTGCTCCCTGTGATAGCTGAAGAACTAAGATAATGCCCTTCAAATGGAGATAAATTACAATCTTTCAGAAGATTATCACGGTCTTAATCGAGTTTGTTCCAGCAGCTGAACAGCCTGTGACCTTGTTAGTTATACAACAAACATATCTGTTACTTTATGTTCCTATAGGTATTAGGGTAGAACTTTTACTCTGTTTTCTTTATACAGAAGGATGGATTTACTTCTGTCAATGATTTTGGAGATAAAAACAGAAGATTCGGCTTACTTAAAAAGAGTGTATCAAGCTAGTGCAGATACGATTCCAATTTTTTTTTTTTTTTTTGCGGTACGTGGGCCTCTCACTGTTGTGGCCTCTCCCGTTGCGGAGCACAAGCTCCGGATGCGCAGGCCCAGCGGCCATGGCTCACGGGCCCAGCCGCTCCGTGGCATGTGGGATCTTCCCAGACCCGGGCATGAACCCGTGTCCCCTGCATCGGCAGGCGGACTCTCAACCACTGCACCACCAGGGAAGCCCCCAATTTTTTTTTAATGTTTCATGTTGACATAATTTCAGAATTACAGAAAAGTTGAGAGAATAATACAAACATTATCTGGATACCTCTTACTCAGATTCCCCAAATGTTACCATTTTCTAGATGTGTAGTGTGATTTAAAGGAAGAGGAAGATAATTCCATGTTCAGAAACAGGCATTGTCTTATATAATTCTGTGATAGTATGCTCTTTTATGTATGATAAAAGCATAGGGATTTCACAATTAAAATATTCAGGAGAATGTTAGAGAATCCACATCCTAATTTCTTTGAAAGAAATCATTTGCCAGTTTTTATATATGTGTAAGTAACTGCAGGTATGTGAACAGATTCCAACATATGGCCCCAGTTTATGAAGACTACAATGATTACATCTTGGGAAATTAAAGCACTTTTATCCTGAATAGCATGTTCCAATAGCATGCAACTCAGCAGGCAGGGTGTTCCAGGATGTCAGCACATCAGCAGTTATGCCCTAGTGCCAACTTTAAACAGAAGGGAGGGAGAGTTTGAATGGTATTAATTATTAAATGGTAACATTTAATCCTAGATCCTTATTATCGGTGCCAAGAGAAAACATCTGTGGGTGCTTAGATCAGGCAGATTTTGGAGCATCCATGCAGATTCTGTTAGGTTTTGATGAAGCCTCCCAGGGAACAAGGTAATTTGGGAAGCTAAGCATTTATTCTGCCACTTACTCTCTTAACCTCGCAAATACATGACTCTGTGTTACTGAGAGGGACTTTATGACTTACCCCTTGTGGCCGAGAAGAAAAGGAGAGGCGCTTCCTTTCTGTTTCTGCCCTGTCAGAGCTATTTGAAATGAGTTCACTGTCAATCATCACATGAGAGAAAACTCAGTATCACTTGAGCAGTTGCCGCCATCTGTATGACAGTATCCATTCATTCTGTTTCCTGCTGCCCCTTGCCTCTCTGTTTTAGTGTTCTTTTGTAAGTGTTCCTGACATTTTGTTTATCTTTCTTTAAAACATTCTGCCAAGATTATGTCTGAAAATGAGAAAAAAAGAAAAGAAAACGCTCCTTTTTTGTTGTTAAATCTGTTGCAAAGGAAACAATTCAGCACCCTGCTCAAAACACTAAGAATGTTTCAAGGCACTAGAAAGTCTCCAGCAAATGGCCGGGCACAGTCAGGGCTGGGGTACAAAAGGGACGAAATGAATTCTCATCCTTCATGTTACTTAGATGAAATCAGACTTTTAATTGATATTCTAGTTTGTCCTTTGTTGAAGTGACCAACAGTCTAAGGAAAAACACATTTTCCCTCTTAGCCTCACATGTAGACACATCCATAAGGCCCTCGCCCTCCTCTTTTGAAATAAATGTATTAATGTTCATTTTGTTAGATTTCAATGACCTGCCTAGCAATGGATGCCCCCAAATGGAGCACTTAACAATTCTATAATAAAAATGTTGCAGCCTATCAACAGAAGAAAGTTTATGAGGAAGTAAAAAAAAAAAAAAACAACACCTGTTTCACAAGAGCGTCTAAAGACTGCTTTTGAATTTTAGACTCAATTCACCCACCACTGTAAATCTGATTTCCATGTTATCAGGTTTCTTGTCTATGCTTTTTTCATTTGCTGGATTACTTGAGTGCCCAACCCCTCCCCCGTTTCTGACCTTTCCTTGATCTTTTCACCTCCTAATATTTGAATCATGCTCTTTTCCCCCAAGATTTGGATAATACGTAGAAGATACAGAACTTCCAGCACGATGTGCAGAATTTTTCCCTAATTTCTGTATAATCTTTGTATCATGTCTATAAATCCATGACCAAAACTTAGACCACTTTTGCAGATGTATCTCAACTAAAGAGGCACACCCACAAAAGTAATTCCTAATCTTTATTGATATCCTTACCAACACTGAAGGACATGCAAGAGTGTAGTTTTAATTAATTCGCTTAAAATCTCCTACTCTCATTTAAAAAGCCTGTAAACACCTGAGAGCCTTTCTCTTCATTGAGTTCTCTGTCATCACAGTATCTCGTCATTGTCATCTTTGTCATTCCATCTTCTCACCCTTCACACCATGTGTTGTCCCATGTGACATGCTTCTCACCCTTCACACCATGTGTTGTCCCATGTGACCCCTGTCCCAACAGAGCCCTTAAGACAAGGTTCTACTGCTCTAGTTGTTCACCAAAAATGTTCATGTGGCTTTTATCATTTCTGCACTACCACACCTATTAGGCAGGGGGCCTCAAACAGAGCCACATTAATTGTAATAAACTGTTTCTCCAGCTTCCCTTTCTACCTGCTATTATGAGACCTAGACCCGCATGCAAAGTTCACCACTTAAGTATGTGAGCCCCCAAAGGTTGCTCTAAACTTCTTATAAATAAGACTTAGTATTAAATAAATATAGTTGGTAATTAGATCTTGAGCCCACATAGCTGTGTGATCTTAAGCATACTATTTCCTGGCCTGCTACAGTGGGTTGAGTAGTGTCCTTCAAAAATTCATGTCCACCCAGAACCCCAGAATGTGATCTTGTTTGGAAATAAGGTCTTTGCAGAAATAGTTAAGGGAAGAATCAAAATGAGATCCTACTGGATTAGGGTAGGCCCTGAATCCAATGGAAGAGTCCTTATAGGGACAGAAGAGGGTACACAGAGACACAGGGAAGAAGGCCATATGAAGACAGAGGCAGAGATTGGAGTTATGCTACCACAAGCCAAGAAACACCAGGAGCCACCACGAGCTAGAAGAGGCAAGGAAGGATTCTCCCCTAGAGCATTTGAGGGGAGCGTGACCCAGCTGACACCTTGGTTTTGAACTTCTGGCCTCCAGAACTCTGGGAGACTAGTACATACCTCATACAAATGTCCTGTAGATTAAATGAGATGATGCATGTGAAGAACCTGGTATTGATACAAGAGCAAGTTCTAGTCTCTACTTAGTCACTCGCTAGTGATGGTAGGGAACATTACTCAAATTCTCTAAGCTTCAGTTATCTTCACTGTAAAAAACGGAGCTTATAATTTCCACCTACCTTCACTGAAGAGGATTTGTGATGAACAAATGAAGTATAAATATGAAAATTCCTGTCATACAAGAAACGATCATGAAATGTGGGAATCTGTGTTCTTCCTTCCCCCTTTCCCCTCCAATTACAGGACGTGTTGGATTGGGGGAAGAGACCAGATGATCAGGATTCTCTTCAGTTATTTGCTTCAGTAAGAAGAATGATCATCGGCACACTGCAACACCAAAAGGAACTCTGGCAGTATCTTTGGGTTGATTTCTGGATCTTCTTAAGCTATTCTCCTCTAAATATGGTTTTCATTAGTGTTGATATTGACATCACTAAGCCACAACCACCTCTATGCGGGTATAATTGGTACATATCTTATCAGCGGTACCATCAGTTTAACCAGTCCACATCTTCCTCCTTCCCTCCCTCTCTTTTTTCTTCCCTTCTTGAAACATTTCTTCCCATCCACTCTCTCTCCATATTATCACACCTCTCTGACATCATGACTGGGGACAATGCTGAAAAGAGGGCAGCCCCACTCTGCTCACGGTGATTCCTCATACTCTAAGCTTGACTTGTGAGCGAGTACATAGATGTGTGTACCTGGGAGCTGTAGCAGCCTTCGCTAAGAACTGGGACAGATTGCCTGAGAGAAAATATGCAGCATAGAAACAGTGTAGTAGGTATTTGTGAACGATTCAGTACATCGCAGTGATCCACAAGAACAGGCTGGTAGCTATAGCCAGGACTATAATTTCACATATGATGACCACAAGACCACCAAAGTATCATAGAGGAATCAAGCCAGGGAACTACACACACTACAGGTGTGCTCCTGTGACAGGAGCACAGCCTCATTATCAGCCATTTATTCAATGACCTTGAGTTTACCTCAGTCACCTGTGAGAGGGGTAGCCAGGCACAGGGCTGGCTTCTGAGGGCCCTAGGAGAAGCATGAGAAATACCCAGGGGAGGAAGCCCAACAGCCAGATGCCAGAAGGCTGCCCAGGTGATGCTACCACCTGCTCAGCAAAGAGATGGTCTGAGGGGATTGCAAAAGTCCAAAAACCTTTCCTAGGGGATAGATAAAGGGCTAAAAGTGTTTAA
This sequence comes from Kogia breviceps, assembly GCF_026419965.1. NCBI lineage: Eukaryota > Metazoa > Chordata > Mammalia > Artiodactyla > Physeteridae > Kogia > Kogia breviceps. The sequence goes on along the minus strand of NC_081313.1, from coordinate 103,187,926 downwards.
GGTGTAGAAGATATATGGCTTTGGAGTTGCACGGTCCTTGGTGTGAATCTGGCTCTGACATGCACTTGAGTGGCCTTGAGAAAATCACTGCTTTAAGCTTCAGTTGCCCTAAATGTAAAGTGAAGATAAACCTACCTTGCAGGCTTGTTGTAAGAGTTAACTGAAATTATATATGAAAGCATCCTGGGACGTAAGATTAGAAAAACATTGATTCTTTCTTCCCTCCCTCCCCCCCTCCCTTCCTTCCTTCCTTCCTCTTCTCTCCTGAGTCCCTATAAAATCGCCTTCCCAAGATAAAGACAAAAAACTTTACATTCCACATGAAGAGAATAATCTATCTCTTGTTCATTTAGCGTTAAGATTCAAAAGGTCCTTTTCTTGGTGAAAGCTAGAAAGGGACATTGGTAATATCTCCTACAGACACCCCTAGATTTCCAAAGCTGGTGACAGTCTGAACGTAAGCTCCCTCTCCACTTGTCACTGGGTAAAGTAGCCCCCATACTGTGAACAAGAACTGGGCTACATATATTATATGTACACTTCGGTGCTCCTAAATGCTAATTTGTGATGGGCCAAGAGTAGACAAGGAAGAAATGGTAAAAATGGTGATTTAATAGTCACTAAGTTATCTAAGGGTCATAAAGCTGAAAAAGATATAAAGACAAGGTAAATGGCCAAGAAGTTAATAATAGTTACCTGAGAGCAGGGAATGAATTAAGGCCTTGAGTGAGAGATTTAGACTTAAAGAAGATGGATTATTTAGGAAGATTTCAGCTTCAGGGAACAGAAAACTCAGCTCAAAATTGCTTAAACAATAGATTTATTGGCTCGTATATCAGGAAGTCTGGATAGAGTGAGGGCTTCAGCGTTGCTGGATTCTGTGGTTCAATATATTGACTGGGTCTATGTTCTCTAGTCTTTCTACTCTGCTGACTGAGTGTCAGCTCATCACCAGAGTTCAGTCCACAGGATGACCCCAGTAGCCATCAGAGCTATGTTCACTGTTAGTACGAGAGAGGAACAGGCTGTTACCAAAAACAAGTTCCTGTGCCCAATGCACAGTGAAGCCAAACAAACCAGAATTTGCAGCAGAGAAAGGTTTATTGCAGGGCCATGCAAGGAGATGGTGGCTCGGTGGCTTGTGCCCAAAAAACCTCGAACTCCCCAAAGGGTTTGAGCAAAGGACTTTTAAAGGCAAGGTGAGGGAGGGGCATGGCTAGTTGTTGCAAACTTGGTGTCTGAATTATTTGTTCTTACAGCTGTTCAAGTAGGTCAGGTCACGATGTTACTGTAAACCTCGGGAAGACAAATATTATTCTCTGTTCTGCAACTTTTTGCCTCTATATGAATGGACTCTTAAAAGTCAGAGCCTTGAGAATAGGCTATCCTGTATATTTCAGGGTATAGACAACATTCTTTTACACAAGGTGCAGAGCCAGCATGAGTAAGCACAGACAATAGAGCACAAAGATTAAAGGAAAAGGAACAAATCTTGGGCTTCCCTGGTGGCGCAGTGGTTGAGAGTCCGCCTGCTGATGCAGGGCACATGGGTTCGTGCCCCGGTCTGGAAAAATCCCACATGCTGCAGAGCGGCTGGGCCCGTGAGCCATGGCAGCTGAGCCTGCGCATCCGGGGCCTGTGCTCCGCAACGGGAGAGGCCACAACAGTGAGGCCCACGTAACGCAAAAAAAAAAAAAAAAAAAAGGAACAGATCTAATATGGAGTCAGATTTATTCTTCCCTATTACAAGGCTTCTCACAATTCAGAAACCTCCCACCAATCTGTCTTCACTTTAGATTAACTGCACTTGGGTCACATACCCATTCCTGAACAGGGAAGGACTTATCCCCCGACCAGTCAGGCTCTCCCCTGGGCTGTGTGGGGGTCAGCTTCCCTTGGGGAATTTGAGCTGTGTTGGGGGGCTTAGATACTGGAACAAAACTGGAATTGATCAGGAAAAAGAAAGTATGACTAGGTCCAGGGTAGGCCACCAAACTATAGAAGATTAGAGGTGAAATTTACAAATTTCTGAGAGCCAGGTTTTCATGCCTGGGGGCAATGTTGCACAGGGAATTGCTGGCAAAGTCAGATCTGGACTTTTTTCTTAAGTCCCACGCAGGACATTTGCTTTATTGTTGTGTTGTTTTGTTTGAACTATACTTCTCTGCCTCTTAAACAAGTTGTGCAAAACCTCCTCTCCCTAACAAGTACACACAAGAAGCGATTTCCAATTCTGAAGTCCTCTGCACTCAGTCGGTTCCCAAGCCCATGCATCATATCATGTACCCACTATAGTGGGAGGTCCTGGGAGTGTTGTCACCCTGTCAAGGTCAGTGGTTCTTAACCTGACTGAACAATAGTATCATCTGGGCAGCTTATTAAACATATACCTGCCAGAGATACTGATTCAGTAGGTATGAGGACTGGACATCTCTATTTTTTTTAAAATCCTGAATGAGAGGGAATTGGAGACTGGAAAACTGAAGGCTGGGTTGGGAGAGAACATTATTTCACTGTACACTTTTTTGCATGGTTTGCCTTTTTTTCATCATATTATACTCTTCTCTTCCTTTCCCTTCCTTTCTCTTTTTTTAAGGCCCCTGATGTTTCTGAGGTGCAGCCTGGGGCTGAGAACTTTTCATCAATATTGTCCAATATCAAACTTTGTATTGGCTACTCCAGAGGCCAAAAGTGTTTTGAGCCCTTTTTTCAGAGTCATAGTGGAGCATTGCCTTTTAAGGAAAACACCGAGGTCAGTGCTGATGCCTGACTCACGTTCTTAGACTCATTTCTTTGCTGGTTTCTGCAAAGACCTCAGAGTCTCAAATACGCCCCATTTCTTGAGATGAAGAACTGTAGATGACCAGAGAGTTTTGTTGACACAGAAAAGGAGAATTCAACAGAAAGTTTTTCAGTCCCCTCTTGAAAGAGTAAGCAGACGGATCGCTCATAAGTAGAGTCAGCTCCATGCTGTTCCCATCAGTCAGTCTACTAACAAGTATGTCTCAATGGCAGATAGAGACCACAGTAAAAAGATGCTGTTTATTTTAAAATCTCATTATATGTGTTCTTTCCAAAATCTCTTCTAAGTGATCAGAGGCACTGCTCCTCTTTGAATTACAACCCAAGAAGTAAGAATCACTAACTGGATGTGTTAAAGCCCTTCTCACTAGCAATTTAAAGAGATTAGAAGGTTGATGGAGAGAGAGACATGTTTAGAAATCATTGAAATGGTAGACATTGTTTTCAGAAAAGGACATCCTTTGTTCACTCTTTTGTAGCTAGTTATGGTCTGATGGAAACCAACCACAAAGGCAATACAGTGTAGCCTGATGGTCATTTTCACAAGAACAGACAAGACTACTTGTGGACACAGTAATTACTATCTCTTTCACCTTTGCTTCATACCGGATATTTTTTAACCAGCATATAGATTTGTCTGGCAAATCTCAAGGTTTACCACATACGGGAAATCATTCTTCCTAGAAGGCCAAAGTCATAGCTTGTCCTTAACAATTGACTAAAAACCTTTTAGGTGCACAGTGCCTCCCTCCCCACCCCCTGCTATATATCTATACTGTACTTTCTTTCACAAAGCCTTCCTCTCCTTATAACACCTGTAGAGCTATTCCTCAGCAGCCAACTTGAGAGCAAAGAGCTTGTCTGTTTGCAAGATGCAAATGCCAGGTAATTCTGGGATAGGAGAATCCAGAAGACATCTCAGCCATGAAATTTGTGCAGAACAATGAGTGACTCAGTCTGAGGAAATATTGATCTGAGCTGTTGGCACCAAATTTGTTACCACTCCCTTCAAGTGGCCAAGCTTTAGTCTGGGCTTGGGGTCTGGGGGTTCATCCAAGATGGAAAAAAGATCCAGGTTAGTTCCAGGAACTGATAAGAGATTGTAGGAGAAGGGAGACCAACATTTCCCTATGGCCATTTTCCCCATGAAGCATTGTGAGGAAAGAAGCCAAATTTTGTTTCCCGATGTTTTTCTGTTCCCATCCATCTACCTGGGCCTTAAATTTCTAAATATGATTATTTTCATGAGCTAACTAAGTTCTACAGAGTACATATTTCTTATTAAGTGAAATTTGGTATTTAGTATTCTACACTGCTTTAAAAATTAAAGAATATTTTTCCTTTAGTTCAAAGAAGGAGGTAGAGAACTAACTGTTGAGTTCCTACTGTGATTCAGACACGTGTTGGATTTTTGTTACCTCATTTAATTCTTGTAACTATCCTACAAATTAGTTACATTGTATTATTTAATATTAATCCCAGATAGTATCTACTGCATGTCTTCTCTGTTCTAGGTACCCTGTAGGTGCTAGAGACATTGTGATCCCGCCAGGAATTCAGTCTGGTGGGCAAGACAACATATGAGTGAATCATTACAAAGAAAAATGCCATAACATATATATATATATATTTTATAAATTTATTTATTTTATTTATTTACTTTTGGCTGTGTTGGGTCTTCGTTGCTGTGCACGGGCTTTCTCTAGTGGCAGTGAATGGGGCTACTCTTTGTTGTGGTGCACGGGCTTCTCACTGCAGTGGCTTCTCTTGCTGTGGAGCACGGGCTCTAGGCACATGGGCTTCAGTAGTTATGGCACATGGGCTCAGTCATTGTGGCTCGTAGGCTCTAGAGCTCAGGCTCAGTAGTTGTGGGGCACGGGCTTAGTTGATCCGTGGCATGTGGGATCGTCCCAGACCAGGGCTTGAACCTGTGTGGCCTGCATTAGCAGGATTCTTAACTACTGTGCCACCAAGGAAGTCCCGCCATAACAGATATATAACAGAAGGATGCAGGAGCGTGCATTTTAAAAATGTAAATCTCTTTAATGTATGCACCAACCAAAATGGTAGACTTAGCCCCCTGAAAGAAATTCCGAGGTAGTTGCAGAGGACTCCAGTATTTTAATACAGTCAACTTACTTTTGTAAAAACAGATAATTAAGTAGGAATATAAGCTGCCCTTTTTTTCCTTTAGGGAACATTGAGAAGGTTTCTGAATCTTTTTTTTCCTAATCAACTAACTTAAAATGTTCTAAAGAGACTTCAGTTATTCAATCATACTCCCACATTATTTTTAAAATAATTTAACGTGGCTTACAAAGATGGCATACAACAGCACACGGTAAATAAAAATACTCAGTATGAAAATGGCTCTATGTCGATTTCCTCGTACTATCTATTTCCTGTTCCCCACAAACAACTGTTTCCTTTTTTCTGGTTTCAATTCTGTTTCAAGTCTCTGTGGCTGTCCCACCTCTGGAACTAATTCTGTGCCTTGCACACGCCCCAGACTGCCTGGCTTGTCTCCACATGGGGTCTGTGTCGCTTTTCCATGAGCACAATTAAGTCTCCAAACTACTTAGGCAGGAACTTCTCTCCCAAACAAATCTGTTTATCAGAGAGCAGTTGGATTGCATGCACAGAAGCCTCAACAAACAGGATGTTCCATCTCAAATTTATGGCCTCTCGGCATACACCAGAACGCCTCCCAAGGACGCGAGTGACTCTCAAGATGCTATAGTGCGTCATCAACCACAGTCGCTGAAGGGAACAGGCTGGGCATCCACTTATTGGCACTTCCTGGTTGAAGTACAACAATCAGTGCCTTTTTTGAATTTGTGCAGCTTTTGGCTTATTAATTTCAGGATGGGAAATCATTAGTGTTCTTAATTTAAAGAGGAAACCATTGGACAAGAGTCTGCAGCTATAAATCAATACTAAAGATTTTCTCTGAAATATGATGTTTCTACCTGACTCTGAGATTGGATTTTTTTTTTTCCCTTTTCATTTTTGAGCTTTTGAATTTGACTTAACATACTGACTCTGTCAGATTCCTGTGGTGAATTGATAATGAAATTAGGGGAGACAGGGTCCATTGACTTAGAAGATCTGTGCCATTAGTTAAGTCTTCTGTCTGTTTCTGCAACTGGCTTGACACCAGCTTAGTCACCTTGGTTTTGGCACTTGCCTCTGACACAGACACTTAAGAGACCATGGCTCAGAATGGAGATGAGGCCGTAGCATGGTAAATAGATGCTATAAAAAAGAGGGGAAAATCAATATTTCCATTAACATCTAGGAGAGACTTTCCAAAGAACATTTATATGTGTAGCTGACAGTTACGTGCCAAGAAGACTAGTTCCTTTAAGGATCACAAATTATGTGACTATCACTGTGGTGTTATTTTGTTTTTATTTTCACAAGAAATTTCACCAATGGCTTTTTTTTTTTTTTTTGCAGTACGCGGCCCTCTCACTGTTGTGGCCTCTCCTGTTGCGGAGCACAGGCTCCGGACACGTAGGCTCAGCGGCCATGGCTCACGGGCCTAGCCACGCTAGCCACTCCGCGGCATGTGGTATCTTTCCAGACCGGGGCACGAACCCGTGTCTCCTGCATTGGCAGGCAGACTCTCAACCACTGTGCCACCAGGGAAGCCCTCACCGATAGCTTTTAAAACTAAAACAAACAAACAAAAATCAAGGAAACAAAAAAACCCTGCCTAGGAAAAATATAGAAATAAAGGTTATATTTTTCAAGAAAACGGATATGATAAAAATTCTACTTATATACATCAAAATTATTAGTAATGTGCAACAAAATATTATAGATATTTTCTTGAAGTTTATCATAATAGGCATTTATTTGTACATATATCTTCTTTATAAGGTCATGACTTTTGTAATATATGTGTTAGCAATGCATTGTTAATTTTCTGGTTTTGTTTTGTTGTATTACCCTCTCATCCTCAGGTCTAGGTTTAATTCCTGGCTTCTGCATCCCCTGTCCTGTGACTTAGAGAAGACAGTCAACTTTTTTAATGTGTTTCAATTTCCACATATTTAAAAATGGTATTTAATGTGTTTCAGTTTCCACATATTTAAAAATGGTATTGGGAGGAATAAATGATAGGTGTATGTAAGTACCTAGCACAGTGCCTGGCACACAATAGAGTTTCAATAGCTGTTACTTCCCCACCTCCACACTCTGTACTCCGTTTTGCATTTCCCCCATGTTAGTTCCCTTACCGCCTCTGCATTACCATCTCCACTCTGTATCTTCAGAGGAACACCTCTGGGCAAAGGAAGATGGCATTCAATAACTTTAGATGAGGGATTGATTGACCTGGTGGCCTCCCCTCCTGCGAATGAGGCTGGGTACCTCTCCTGAGGCTGCCACCACTCCTATTCCTCTGTCATTCTTTCCTAGAGCCTGTGCACAGGAGCCAAATCTTGGTAGAATCACCCATGATCATTAGGCAGTGTGGAGTTTGGGCATTTCTCTGCCTCTGGGGACAGAGGTCTCCAACTCAGCACATCAAGAGATGTAGATTGTCAGCTTGGATCTGAAGGACACAGTTCCTCTAAACTTGATTCTGATCTTCAAGATAGAGCAGGTTTAGAACAAAGTGCTGAGAATCTTGGGAGAAAATGAGAGCTTCTCAGAATTCAAACGAGCAAAAGCCAGGAATGTTCATCAGCATCTGACATGCATTCAAGACTATGGAAAAGCAAATTTCAAAAAGTTCAAAGAAAATATACGTTTAGTCTCTTGACCAGAGGGTTTTCTAAAAGGGTGTAGATAGGTCCATAGGAGTAGAAAATGCAGTTCTAACTATGTAATAAAAATAAGCTGAATATGGAAGAAAAACTACAGAAATCGATATGGTTGCTCAGAGAACTCTCCTTTGAGCTAAGATTTTTAAAAACACGTTTGAAAGATTAAAGGACTTGTAGCCAAGAAGAAAAGAAACACAATAGCACAAACCTAGAAGAGTAGTGTCATAAAGAATAAGGTAAAAAATAAGCTCAATTTTGCTAGGGGAAAAAAGGGATAACAAAGAATGACTTTTACCAATGTGTAGGGAGCAAAGAAGAACAAGGAAGTGTTAGTCATATTTCAAAGAGATTATGATGTAATGGTAACAAGACAAAGAGAAAATAGAATTACTCAGCTCCTGTTTTGCTCTGTCTTCTCTACCAGAAGAACAACCTTCAGATTCAAAAAGTAAAGATGCCTGACAGATGTGCCTGAGGACTGAAAACAAAATGTGTTAAATGCCAGGCAGGGAGCTCCTGAATGATTGTCCACAGGGGACGCAGCTGTGTAAAGGACAGAGATGGGATCAGCCAGAAGCTGGGCCACTGCTGCAACGGTCCCTACAAGAGATGATGAAGGGTTGAAGGGAGGCCAAGCAGAGGGTCAGAGAAAGGAGGTCAAGGCTGAGGAGATAGAACTGATGGAATAACCCATTGCAGATGCTCTAGAAAAGATATGGATATGCTGTATGAGGATTTCACAGATCTTCTGTGAAAACAAAAAGCAGATGGGATGGGGGAGTGGAGAATGTGGGCGGGGAGCAATCATGTGAACCTAGTCATGGACACAGAAAGTTGGGGTATGTTTAATACAGGGAGAATACAGGTTTGCCAGAATCACGGGTTATAATAGCTGGATATAAAGGGGACATGGAAGAAGGGATAAAGTCCAAAGGTTTATTACTCATCAGAAAAATCCAGAATGAGGGCTCCACACCTGCTGAGGAGCTGGGGAAGGATTGAAAAAAAAAAAAAAAAAAAAAGTGATAGAAGCCATTCATGTAGCTCATCCTGTGAACACCAGGTAATTGGAATATACATCTCAAACCTAATGGAATCAGGAGTTTTGTGAATTTTTTTGTGGAATTGAATAGTTAATAGTAAAACTATTGAAAATGGACAGTACCACTCCTCCTTACCCTATTGAAGGCAGGGTATCTGGGTTATTAATTATTTTTTAATTTTTTTTATTTTTAATGAAGTTTAGTTGATTTACAATGTTGTGTTAATCTGGGGTTATTAAATATTGAATTGAAGGGTGTTAGTGCTAAGAAAGAAACGTTCATGGTCCCACCAGAGCTCATAATAAGATGAGGGGTCAAGGAAAGCATCCCCAAGGACATGATATAGGGGCTGAAAGCTTGGAGATGAGTAGAACTTAGCCTGAAGAAGTATTGCACACATTGGGAGTGTTAAGACTTTAATCAGATCTGGCCGCCTCACTTCAAGAGGAATTTTGCCAAACTGAAGCTCTGTCGTATAAATATGAGGAACCAGAGACAGCAAGCCAGGACTTAGGAGGAAAGATGTTTTATCAATTTTGTGTAGAATTGTAGCAAGAATTTGATCTGATTCTGAAGTGATCTAGCTTCAAGGTCAAGCTCAGAGCCAAATATCTAGATTTGAATCCTGGCTCTGCCATAAACTACAGTACTTCCTATGTATAACAACAACAACAATAATAATACATATTTTATAGGATTTTTGAGAGGATTAAATGAATAAATGTCAAGTGTCTAAAACAGTGCCTGGAATAATAGCAGGCACTGGCTATTGTTGGCTATTATTATTACAAAGCAGTAGATATGTATCATGTTGGCTATTATTATTGCAAAGCAGATAGATATGTATCATGTTGGCTATTATTATTACAAAGCAGATAGATATGTATCATTATATTTATAATAGAATATTTTAGCAATCCAAGTTGTTGAGCGAAGTAATGTCAGTTATCTGAAAAAGTAACCTGAAATGTTTTCATTCCAAAGTGTGAGATGAGGGACTTTTAACTTACTGTCAACCTACCACACCATCTTTTAAATGCTTCTTGGTAGTTAGTAAAATGATTGTATTTTAATCGGGTCAGCAATGAGCAATAAAGTTCAGTTAAGAAACACAGATTTTTTTTTCCCTTTCATGGGCTTTCCTCAAAATTCTTGATCTCAGTGAGAGCACTGATCATCTGTGAATTATCTGGCATCTCAAAAGGCAGAAAAGAATAAAAAAAGACTTAGAAGAAAACATTGGCCCATTTTCCTCAGAACTCAGCCTGGTTGATTTGCTCAATGGTTAAAGAGAAACAGCAACTACACTAAACACCAGAATGGTCAGTGCAATTAATGCAATTAAAGTAATTAGTCCTGGCAGCTGTAAGGTCAAATAGAGGTAGCTTTGTAACAACAATCTGCCACTGCAAAATTACTGACATTTCCAACTAAATTATATTCTCTAAATTGTTGCCTTAATGCTAAATAAATAAAGTTATGCTAATGTAGGGACTGATTACAGATTGAAATTAGCACAATTGCTTGTTATACAGTCTGCTAGGGTTAACATTTTTAAAAACATAATTAATGGCCTTTGCTTACTGTCTCTAGTTATAGATCCTGCAGCTCATTTGCATTCTTTTGCAATATTCTGACAGTGCTAAATGTCTAAGAAGAAAGATCTCATCTGGAGGCGGAAAATGCGCTTTGCACGTCATCAAGCTAAAACTTGTTATGGTTTCAGGCTAGTGTTAATAACAAAGATGACCAGAAAGAGAATGGAACAGAATGAAGCGAGAATCCGTTTTGCTTTTTAGTCGTGTGATCCAAGCCTTTTCTGGAGTCAATGTGAAATGTAATTGCTCTTTTGACCTCTATCTTCTCTCTCCCCAGGTCTGAGGAAGAGCTACACTGGTTGATTATTGCGGGAATGAAAGGCACTCTGACCTTGTCGACCGAACGCCTTGCGGCTTTCAATGTTGCCCATTATACCGAAGGCAGGCAACTCCTGGAGAGAGGCGGAATCGACAGGAGAGCTGCTCCCTGGGCAACCTGCCAGAAAAGGCTTCAGCAGCAGCAGTTCAGACAGGGCCAAACAGCTCAGGCAGCGAAGGAAACAGCTTGGGGGGGGGGGGGGGCGGGGGCGGGAAGGTGAGGGAAAGACAGAGTATATAAAAATATTGTTAGCACATAGTTTAAAGAGCTCTCAGGCATCCATGCTATAGGGCGCCTTTGTTAATACCGCCCTGCATCATCCGGCCGAACTGAAAACCGACCTGGGAAGGAAGCGCAACCGATGTAAGTGCAGCTACTGATTTCCTAAAATAGGCTGTCATTCACTCCAAAGCGTTTCTGACAGTCCTCCTATGTCAATCGGAATGTACCATGAGTTTCCAGCAAAAAGTGGGTCAGGGTATTTAGTTATAGTAATTGTTCTAGATTATAAATTATTCACTACAAACCTGGTTGGGTTATTTTTAGAATGTATGGTTCACAGAAGGTTTAGGGTGCAACTTGGGATGAAAACAACAGGCTGGCCCCTTCAAGCGCTCTAGTTAAAGCTGCCTTGTTTAAAATCAGCTGTGGGTCCTTTGCGTCTCTGCTAGTTCTACTCCAATCAGTTCTATTCAACAAAATTTTATCGAGCATTTATTACGTGCTTCAGCACTGTGGGAGGATAAATGACACGTGAAGTGTGCCTATGAATTAAGGAGACTGGTTGACCAGTCAGATGCAGGAGTGGTGCCATTTGTTTTGTCATTTCATTTCAGGCATTGAGGGAGAGCACAGAGGGCCTGCTGTGGCATTGATGTTAGGTTTTTCTATTTAGATTCTGGCTTTAAGTCTTACAGTCAGCTTCAGGTTCATATTGTCAGGCCCACTTTAGGAAGAGAAGATTGACTGTAGTAATGAAGGCTTTGGAGTCTGGAATTAGCCAGATTTGGGTTCGAACTCAATTTTGTTGCTACTCAAATTCTGTGCAATCTTGAAAAAACTCTCCATATTTCTGGGCTTTGGTTGGCCTAGTTCCTATAGTGAAGGAGACTAGATGGAACTAAGACACTTTCCAGCTATTTTGTTCTATGAGAAAGACTGTTCAGCAACCACACATCCCAGATTTTCTGGGACACCCCACCTCCAAAGTATTATGGCCTGTTGTACCTATAAAATTATTTATACCCATCAAATGCTGAATCACCATCACCTGATTTATACATTGAACGAACCATCAGAGGTGGGAAAAGAATGATGAGAAAAGGCTGGGGAGAGTGGTGTTAAAAGATAATTTTCATAGAAAGGTAAAATCATGACTCTCATACAGATATAAAAATGTGTATATGTTAAAGATTTGATTCTACTCTTTAATCAAAGATGGAAGGAACCGACAGATGTTATAACTGGTTCAAGAGAATCTGAAGAGAGACATTTAAAGATCAGGAATATTGAAATGAGAATGCAAATAGAACAAAACTGGGTTTTTTTCCAGGGGGAGTGGAGAGAAATCAATTGAACCTCTACCAGACAGGGAAGCATTTGCATGTCTGTCAGTTACCTATAAAGTACAAATTGTAAAATAGCTCAAGGACAGTGAAGGCTAGAATCAGATAACGGGAAGGGTGTGCTGTGTGCAGACAATGCATAGTTTCCCATGAAGCACAGTTTTTCTCTACAGTGGAAATAGCTTCATACGGACTATGGCATTTCATTGTGATTTCTGGTTCTTCAATGGCTATCTGGGGAAGGATCTCAGTGGGGACTTGGGTGTGGACAAGAATCACCTGGGAAACTTCCAGATCACACCTCCAAACCAAACTGCATCCAGGGTTCTAACAAATGTTGTAAACAATTAGAGGGCCTTTTCAACTGCTTTTTGAGGTTGAAGTTATGATTGAAGGAGACCTAGAAAGTCAGCTGTGTGTATTTATAGGTGCAGTATTTCTTCCTGATCCTTTGAGGAGCCTTTTGTGACTTTCTTGATGTGGTTTAAGGGTCATGAAACTGTTAAGTGTTAGTTCACCGAGGGCTAAGGACCAGTGTGCACACTGAAGGCAAGGCAAAGTCAAAAGGAGAAAAATGGGAATTAAAGAAATAAAAAGAGGGAAGAAGCATTGGGTTTGCTGCCAGAACACAAATGTCATGAAAACCACTGCTAAATCTAAACCAAGATGGGAAAGGAATAGACTCCTATCAACATGGTCATCACTGGACACATAGATTCGGGCAAGTCTACCACTGCTGGCCATCTGACCTAGAAATATGGTGGGATTGACAAAAGAACCATCAAAAAATTTGAGAAGGAGTCTGCTGAGATGGGAAAGGCAGTCTGGGTCTTGGATAAACTGTAAGCTGAAGGTGAGCTTGGTGTCACCATTGATAGCTCCCTATGGAAATTCAAAACCAGCAAGTATTTTGTGACCATCACTGATGCCCCAAGACACAGAGACTTTATCAAAAACATGATTTCAGGCACATCTCCTGCTGACTGTGCTGTCCTGATTGTTGTTCCTGGTGCTGGTGAATTTGAAGCAGGGATCTTCAAGAATGGGCAGACCGTCAGCATGCCCTTCTGGCTTCCACACTGAGTGTGAAACAACGAATTGTTGGTGTTAACAAAATGGATCCCACTGAGCTACTCTGTGGCCAGAAGTGATACAAGAAAATCATAAAAGAAGTCAGCACCTACATTAAGAAAATGGACTCAACCCCAACACAGTAGCATTTGTGCCAATTTTGGGTTGGAATGGTGGCAACATGCTGGAGCCACGTGCTAACATGCTGTGGTTCCAGGGATGGAAAGTCACCTGTGAACATGGCAATGCCAGTGGAACCATGCTGCTTGAGGCTTGGGATCGCATCCTGCCACCAACTCCTCCAACTGACAAGCCCTTGCCTCTGCCCGTCCAGGACATCTACAAAATTGGTACTATTGGCACTGGCCCTGGCGGCCGAGTGGAGACTGGTGTTCTCACGCCATGGTGGTCATCTTTGCTCCAGGCAACTGAAATAAAGTCTGTTGAAACGCACCATGAAGCTTTGAGTGAAGCTCTTCCTGGGGACAGTGGGAGCTTCAGTGTCAAGAACGTGTCTGTCAAAGATGTTCATCACGGGCAGTGTGACTGGTGGGATAACAAAAATGACCCACCAGTGGAAGCAGCTGGCTTCATGGCTTGGGTGATGATCCTGAACCGTATCCAGGCCAAATCAGGGCTGGCTACCCACCTGCGCTGAATTGTCACACAGCTCACATTGCTTGCAAGTTTGCTGAGCTGAGGGAGAAGATTGATTGTTGTTCTGGGCCCAAATTCTTGCCATCGGGTGATGCTGCTGAGTTGATGTGGTTCCTGACAAGCCCACCTGTGTTGATAGCTTCTCTGCCTATCCGCCTCTGGGCCCTTTTGCTGTTTGTGAGATAAGAGACGATCGGTTGCCACAGGTGTCGTCAGAGCAGTGGACGAGAAGGTGGCTGGAGCTGGTACAGTCACCAAGTCTGCCGGGAAGACTCAGAAGACTAAATGAATATTATCCCTAATACCTGCCAGCCTGCTCTTAATCGTGGTAGAAGAACAGTCTCAGAATGGGTGGTCTGAATTGGCCATTTCAGTTTAATAGTAAAAGACTAGTTAGTGATAATAATGCATCGTAAAACCTTCAGGAGGGAAAGAGAATGTTCTGTGAACCATTTGCTTTTGTGTATGTGTAAGGTATTCGTTTTAAAAAATCAGTAATTTTTCATTGAAACAACTTGACCAAAAATCTGTCACAGAATTTTGAAAACCATTAAAAGAAGGTTTAATGAGAAAAAAAAAAGTGGGGAGTGAAGACTAAGATGAAGAGAATGGAAACAAGGAAGAGAGGAATGAGCTGGGGCAGAGGCGGCAGGGACGCCTCCCGATAGATCTACGTTGTTAATAAAAACACCATTTCAAAGTCACGTGCACGTGGAGTACAGGTAAAAAGAAGTTTGATTTCCAAAGCTCTGCCGCTTTATAGATTTCCCACCTCCACTGGAAATCTAACATGGTCACAGTTTTGAAGAATTTATCAGGGAGTGTGCTAATTCTATTATAATACATGAAATATACACTGTTCTTGCAATGTTACACTTTGGGGGTGTTTTTTCCCCTCTCTTCCATGCTCCCCACCCTACACAAAAAGTGAAAATAAAGAAAATCATTGAATGCCTAAATTTAACTTTTTTCTGTTTTAATTTCTTTTTTAAAAACCCAATACTGTATTGTAATATACTGGACTAAAGGAGATATAGTTATTTCTAGTTCTGAAAGGAGAATTTGTGAAAATGCCATTTCAGGACTTTAGCTCAGCGACTAATATGAACTGTGAAAGAGAAAGAAGTCGTGAAATGTGGACAACTTCATGGTGGTTCTAGGAAGACTAAGAATCACTAGAGATTGAGAGTTTAGATGGAGGAAAGATGGCTTAGGGTCAGGGCACACTAGACTTTCTATTTAGTAAAGCTTTATAACCTCCCAAGATATTATCATGGAGTAACTCTTAAAATTCGATGAAACTAGGTAACTCTCACACAGAGGTCAGCTCAAAATGGGGGGCAGTATTATCTTGACTAAATCCTTTGGGAACTGTGGATACCAGGTAGGAAGGAAGGCCCGTGGGTTTTTGACATGACATAGTGCAGCTGGGCCAGCAGACTCCCAGCTGGCAGGGAGATCAGTGTGTTTGGATGAGGCAAAAAAGGTTAAACCAACCAGCACCGTGAAACAAATGAAAGAATGCTACTTGAGCCTCTCTGAAGTCAAAGTTTCATATAAAGTGTTTGGTCCTACAGACTAGTTTCTTTCTTTTCATTGTTTTAACCTAAGGGATGAAGAAAAATAAATCAATGTCCGATTAAAAAAAAAGAAAACTGCTGGTAGCTCCATACAGTATATTAAAAATGAAAATACTCGTTTGCTTGTGGGGAGAAGAGAAAGCCAATAAAATTTAGAGAAGCTTCCTTCTAATAGTACACATTGTTTGAGAGGAACTTTAGAGCTATTATTCCTCTTGTGATCTTCCCCCAAAGCTCCAGAGGTGAGCAAAATCTACCCATATTGCACTGCTTTCTATCTGTCATGTTTTAAATAGCATCATACACACACCTTCCAAGTTCTGAAAAGCCCATTCAGTGTTTTATATAAAAGCAAGTTACCAGAAATGGGCAGAGAGCACACTCCTAAATATAGCAACATAATTACTGTCATGTAAATTATCTCCTGTCTGTAGCGTTAGAACAATGAGATAAAAGGTTTATCTTGACAAAGTTTGAATAAGTAGAGGTGGAATTGATTCAGAATCTCCATAACTGCTCCATCCACAGTCAGTGGGAGGGGGGAAAAGAGAGCTCCTTTAATTTCACTATCAGCACGTCCTTCCTGTTCATTTGCATTTGGGGAGTTTTTCCACAGTGCATTCATTTGCTAGTGAGATAACGTGTCCCTGCATGATCAGTTAAGAGAGGGATAGAATTACTAATGATGAAAAGAGGCAGCACAAGGGCAAGAAAGCAAAGCAGCCCTTCCTTTTCTTGCCTAATCTGGGTGGATCTGAATTTCAACCATCTCATTTTTTTTTCTAGTGGTGATGGTGGGGCTGTTTTCCAAAGCTGGGTAAAGACATTGCAAATTGAGTTCTACACATTCTTTTTTTTTTTTTTTTTTTTTTAAGTGCCATTCAAAGAAGGAATGTGATGTCATCGTGCTGACTGGCTGTTTGTATATACTTGTCAGTTAATAAATTGAGGGCAATTTAAATCAACTGTCACTCAATAAGCATCAGCTGTTTTCCAGGTACTATGGAAATAATCAACAACCCAAAGGTCTTGTCCTTTAAAAAAGAATTCTAGGGCTTCCCTGGTGGCGCAGCGGTTGAGAGTCTGCCTGCCGATGCGGGGGACGCGGGTTCGTGCCCCGGTCTGGGAAGATCCCACGTGCCGCGGAGCGGCTGGGCCCGTGAGCCATGGCCGCTGAGCCTGTGCGTCCGGAGCCTGTGCTCCGCAACCAGAGAGGCCACAGCAGTGAGAGGCCCCCAAAAAAAAGTTTAAAAAAGAATTATAAACAGAAAGAAAACTTTGATTCACAGAAATGTTTAAATTAATGATTAGAGTAGTGCGGTGTTACTAGTAGCAGAGCCATCGGAAGATCAAAGATAGAAATATAGTTTAAATGGAAGGAGTGGAGGTGATGTCTTAACCCGTGCTGTCTTTAGGTAAGTGTAGGGTTTACCAGAGTGCTCAGTGGACAACAGTTCAATACTCCCTAGGACAAGTTAAAGTTAGGAAGCCAGTAGTGGGCGTTGGAGCTGGGAAGCAGAACAGTGAGTTTGGAGTTCAGGAGTCTCTGGCCTGCAAACTAGACAGTTACCCTGGCCCTTGATTTTCTTTATTGCAAGCTTCCAAACGTCTCCAGAATAGGAAAACTGTGTCCTTTTAGAAAAAAATGTGAGAAAGCAACAGCATGATGATCAGCATTTCAGCGATATAGATAATGTAGAGACCAAGTTCAAACACCCTTACATAATGAAAAGGGTGTAGTAATACACAATGAGAAAAGATGATTTTGCTTTAACATACCTAGGAAGCTTATTTTAAAGGTAGCTTGGAAGCATGAAGCACTCAGTTGGCTGACCTGACTGGGTGAGGCTTAGCTTCCTTTCATCTATTGCCTGCTGCCCTTTGGGTCGAGTACTTACTTCTCTGGGATAAAGGAAGGCTCCAGAGTGAGTAAAAACGTGCCAAATTTGAAGTTACACTGCTCTAGGTCACCCAGAAACACTGCAACTGTGAGTTAGCTACTAATCCACTCTTGTTTCCCTATGCCAGCCCATGGTGGTTAAGCTTGCTTGGTATTGAAATCCGCCAGACTGAAGAATGACACCCTGGGCCTTGTCACCCACAGAAAGCAAAAGGAACTATGAAATAATCAGCCTCACAAAGAAAATAGTGTTTCTTTAGTGGAACATTGCTGTCCACTAGACAGTTGTTACAAAGGAAATGTAGCTCCTATAATGGGGGACTTTTTTCCAAGGCTATTTGTCCAAAGGTGAGAGTGTCATAGCAATAATACTAAAAATGAGAGTGGAATTATGAAGGAATCTTTTGCAACTCTGCACCCCTATATTCTAAATGTATTCATTTCCCAAAACTATCAGAACATATCCTAAATTAAGACTAACGTGCAAACCAAAGCAGCATTGTACCACCATTTTTCAACCACAAACCCCCATCCCACTGATGGGCTGAACTAGGGCAATGACAGAGGAGATAGAGAAGGGAATGGAGGAAAACTGGCAAAGATGGATTGAATATGGGCAGGAGGGACAGTGATGGAAAATTATGTATCAGAGCTAATCCCTAAATTTCTGTATGGAATGATGGTGTTTTTATTGAAATAGCAGCTCTGCGGGAAGATGAGGAGTGGAGGAGAAAGACCATCATGGGGAAGAATTCGAA
The DNA here is from genome assembly GCF_026419965.1 of Kogia breviceps. Taxonomy (NCBI): domain Eukaryota; kingdom Metazoa; phylum Chordata; class Mammalia; order Artiodactyla; family Physeteridae; genus Kogia; species Kogia breviceps. The sequence continues at coordinate 103,169,858 of NC_081313.1, read as the reverse complement.
AAGAGAACCTCCTGAAAACACAGAAATAGGGACAACAGAAAGAACCAGGACTCGGAGGAGATAGTTAGGAACCAACTCAGTGTATAGGTTGAAGGATTAACTTTATAAAGAGGAAAGAGGGACACTCTTCCTGTAAACAAGGAAACATCTTGCTCTAAGCTAGGAAACTCCTTCCTTTAAACTAGGGAACTAATATTTATTGATGGCTTTGCATGTACCTAGCATGAGACTTTGGCACTTCTCATATGTTAGGATGCTGTTAAAAGAGAGCAGGCTATTGTATGACAGCCTTTATTCTCCCTGTGTCTACAGGACAAGGACCCTGGCTATGATTTAAAAAGATAGAGGTCAGATTAAAAAGGTGGATACATTTGAGGGTATGCATAAGGGAAGGTGAAAGGAAAATGACTAGGGATAAAAAAGGAATGCCAAGTAGTGTTGAGAGCTGGATATACATAGGTCAAGGTCTTAATTTTTTTTAGACAAACTAAGTGCCATGTGGATATAATCCAGGGTCACAAATTGCTTTCTTCATTCTTAAAATGGTTATATCCTTTAAAAGCTAGGCTGTAAAGAACAGAGAAAATCAAAATCCCTAGCATATGTCTGAGCCAGTGCTTGCAAGTATGGAGGGTTCTTAAATCCATGCCCTTCCCAGGTCAATAGGTTAAACACAAGCCTATGTTACATGGGTTCAGATTCCCTGCAGTGTTCCCAAGGGTTTAATCCTACAGATTAGCAACACTGGGAGACAGGATTCTTGCCTAACTCTGTGAGCTCTCTTCACGGGTGTTTTGTGAATCTCTGAGAGGTTTGGTGCAAATGAATAAAAGGAATCTAGTCAAATTTCCTGGAAATGTTCCATATTCTAGCAAAAATAGTTAGAGTAAATTCTCTTATAACACCCAGTTGAGGGGATTTCCCTGGTGGTCCAGTGGTTAAGACTGCACGCTTCCACTGCAGGGATACAGGTTTGATCCCTGTTTGGGAAACTAAGTTCCCTCATGCCGTGCAGCGCAGCCAAAAACCAACCAAACAAAACAACAACAACAACATAAAAAGAAACACCCAGTTGAACAAGTAGGCTCATTCAATTTAACAAACATCTGCTAGGCACCCCTAGGTGTGAAGCACAGTGCTAAGCACTGGGAGGGGGGCAGATACTATGATGATGATGATGATGATGATGATGGTAAGGTTACTTTATGGGGGAGGGGCTTACTATGCACCAAATACTGTTCTAAGCTCCCTATGTACGTCCATCTGAGTAAATGCTTATAACAGTTTTAGGAGGGTGGGTCTAATCCCCGCAGTTCAGAATTGGAAACTAAGGTATGTTGGTCACTCTCTGCCTCCCTGAGGCTCAAGGTAATTAAAGTCAAGCCTTGAGGAAAGACCACCTGTCTTTCCCTTGCTTCTTCCACTCTCACTTTAAAATTATTAGCAGGGAAGTTGAACTCAGAAGTTACCAGGGAAATAAAGTGGACTTTTACATCAAGTCTAGATGTTGAGAAAATCGACCAATTCTTTATGTCATATCATATTAAATCATATCAGATGTTCTTGATTGTCATAAAGATATATTTAGAAGTGTGACAAACAGCCTTGAAAAAAATTGTCTTTTGATGGTTGATTGTATTGGTTAATGGATAACTGAAGCCAGCTAGAGGCAGCCATATACACAAGACAATCAATCTTTTTTTTTTTTAAACCTTAAAATGTGACAGAAGTGTGAGTGCTTCTAATGAGAACATGGAAGTGATTGTGTAAAAAAATCATGTTTGAAAGCATCCTAATATGATAATTCATATTTTATTTAAGTCTCTTCTAATTAAAATAAAGAAGAAATTATATCTATTGGGAAATATTCAGAAACATTGTATATTTATGTCCTAAAATAGTTTTAGGAGCTTCTCTATTATCAAGATTTTTAAGAGTCATTTTCATAATGGAGCCATACCTTCATTAAAACATCCATGGATCATTCCATTTAATTTCTTTTAACCCCACCAAAAACACATCACCTACCATTTGCAGCCTCAAGAGTATATTCAAATTTGTTAAACCATCTTTAGAGAAAAGCTTGTAGATTTTTCAAGTGTTTATGCTTAGATTATTAACATTATTTAAATTGTGACATAACCAGTGTTGCTTTGCTGCCACTACCTTGGAAATGTTTAAACATTATTATAACTTAGCTCCACATTCCAGTTTTATCTCTAAAATTAATGCTTTTAGGGTCAATTTATGCCTGTCAACAAGTAGTGATCAGAGATGTGAGCTGGCTCATAATCCAGAGGTACTAGGTTACAATGTGTTACCATGGAAACTGTGTTTTATTGCATCTTCTCTTCTTGATTTAAGGCATTTGACAATCACAGCAACTGTTTGCCAGTCTTCCCACATCATAAAAAATTCAAAAACACAAACAACCAAGAGGGAAAAAAAAAAGAAAAGGAAAGAAGTGGGGGTGGGGATCCTCTACTGTTCTTGGACCTCACCAGAAACATGAAAAAGAAATGACAGCCTTATATTTAACATGGACCTTTTGTGAATAGTTTATCTCTCAGAAAGTGCAGGAGTGTTGGAAAATTCAATCAGTGGTTAGTCATCGAATGGACCTGTCTGCCTGTGGTTCATTTTGTTTATTGCATCATATATCTTTTATGATCACTGGGACTTTAGCCTGAAACAGCATTTTCTTTCACAAGAGCCATGTTTCCGTTAACGTTGTTTATTGCATCTGAAACATTACTCCTTGAAATCATGGTACATTTTCTATCGAGCAAAGGTCTGCAACACTCTTGCATGAATGTGTTTATTCAGAATCTAGAGTTTTTTATAAAAAAGGTCCAGTTCATGTAACATTAGTCACTTTGCCAGTGTTCAGCTGAGGTCATTGCCACATTCCTAGCAGTATTAAGGCAAGTCAAGATTAATTATGTACATTAAACCTTAGAAGGGAAGCACGTGAAAGGGATCTCAAATTAGACATTTCTTAAAAGACAGAGAAATGACTGTGGCGAAATGGGCTAACTCTGCGGCAGTTTGACTTTACAGTGTGCTTGCTTTTACTACATGGGGTCAATACTGTCTCTGTGAATCTGTAGGCATCCTTCCTATCTCCGGAAGTTTATAGGTCAAAGTTAAGGGCTTTCTGAGCATTAAAAATGAAGATTCATTCACTAAACAATTTTTTAGTACATGGTAACCACCAGGTACAGGTTAGGAACTGTCCACGCAAAGATGAAACAGACATGGTCCTCCCTTTCCCGCTCCCTCCAAGAACTGCATGATCCACCCAGGGAGACGGGTACCAGATGTGCACAATCTGAGAAGAGTTTTGTGGGAGTACAGAGGAAGGAATGATTCATTGTGATGGGAAGTCAGAAAAGACTTTACTGACATTCACTTTACAGGGGTAGAAAGGTGAGCAAAGCAGTCCAGGTGGAGACCTAGGGAGTGTTCCCAAACTAATTAGTGATTTGATGGGACTGGAGCTGAAGGCTTTTGTGCAAGAGCTGAAGGCAACAGCAGAAGACGAGATTGTACAGTAAGTTAGAGCCAGACTGCAAATCTCTGAACATGTACTTTATCCTAAAAGCAATGTGAAGTCTTTGAAGAATTTTAAGTAGGAAAATTTAAAGAACCAGATTAAGTTAGAAACTGAATACAACTTGGGGTGAGGGCAAGTTGGATGGCAGTTTCATTGGTAAGAAACTAGAATCATTGTCTTCAAAAAGGAGGAGACTTTAGTCATCCATGAAAGTGATTACACCTTATGTTTGGCCGTAGAATGGAGAGAGACATATATTATGGAACCAGATGTGATAAGAATATTCACCTGAGTTCCTGAACCAGATGTGATAAGAATATTCACCTGAGTTCCTGAAGGGAGCCAAGGATAGATGAAGGAGAAAAAAGAATCCAAGATGGTGCCAAGGGATCTAGCTGGGTTGAATATGCAGATGGTAATGCCACTAACCAAAGCATCCGAGGTCGTGGGAACATTCAAATGGTGATTTCTATTAGGATGTTGGACATACTACATGGCACTAATGAATGATGTTGGGACTGGATACACTGATTTGGGGACCATTAACTTATACCAGGTTAAGTCGTCAGGGAAGATGAGAATGTTTAAGGGGAAAGGGTAGAAAAAGAAGGAAAGACAGTCTAGGGAAGAGTTTCTGGGGGAGAAAATATTTCTCAGTTGTGTGATAGTTTTCACGTTGAGAAAAAAAATTAGAGGCTTGAGGAATTTTTATGTTTTTCTCTATCTAAATAAATAGTAAACTTGGTACACAGAATAATAATGTCTAAGAGAGAAAATTTAAGAACAAATATTTGATTAAAAATATTTTACCACTGGTTGCACATATATATATATATATATATATATATATATATATATAATGCAATCTGTATTTAAGATGCTAGTGGGCTCATATTTGGAAAGAAATGTTTCATATGAGAGGCTTACATTATTTTGAACCACTGCAGCTTTAAATGTTCATAATATGCATATTTAAATATGTTCTTACATTGTATGTGACAGATTTACATACTTCCCATGTCACCATCATACACTTCCATTAAAGATTTATTTATTTTTAAAAATACGTTTTATATTCCCATAAAAAGGAGAAATTAAATCGTAAAAATTCACACCAAGTTAGTGTTTATAGTCTAACTACTACTCTCATGAAAAAGCGTTAGAGTCGGTGTCTGTCTTGCCCGTGTTGAATAAGGAGAGAAGGCCTAGGTAAGAGCTTAGTTTTTGCTCCTGGAGTTTTGTATTTCAAGGACTAAATTTTCCTAACAACATATATACAGCAAATATGAAATACAAAAATGTTGCCTTCTAATAGAGGAAAGGGTTGAAATCGTATTCATCTACGCTTGACCTCACCTTTATTAATATTGAAAATTTAAGAATTTGTTATCATCCAGTATCAAGAAATCATTGGAAAAATCAGTACTACGTGTAGAATTCAGGAACACCATTTTGGGGAGGTTTATGCCTTCTAACTAGTTTTCTGTTCATATATATAATCATTCATTCATTCATTTAGTAAGAACTTACTGAGCAGCCATTATGTTCCAGACTCTACTAGTAGATGTAGGATGCTACTACAGTCCTTGCATTCAAGAAATTAATACTCTTGGCAAAAAGGTGAGATAGATTCTCAGATTGCTGTTGTGATTGGCTATACCGGCTGGGCTCTGTACGATTCCAGAGGGAGCCATCCTTTATACGCTGTAGTGTAGCCCTGAGTGATCCCAACCCCAGCTTAAGCCAGTGGGCACCTGCATCTCCCTGGTCACAGTGATTAGCTCAGAGATAGGCATGTGACCCAGTCAGAGCCAGTGAGATGTGAAAAGGTGTTTGCTGGAACGTCTAGTAAAAATAAGTTCCCGGGCTTCCCTGGTGGCGCAGTGGTTGAGAATCCGCCTGCCGATGCAGGGGACACGGGTTCGTGCCCCGGTCCGGGAAGATCCCACATGCCGCGGAGCCACTGGGCCCGTGAGCCATGGCCGCTGAGCCTGCGCGTCCGGAGCCTGTGCTCCGCAACGGGGGGAGAGGCCACAGCAGTGAGAGGCCCGCGTACCGCAAAAAAAAAAAAGTTCCCTTTCTCTTCCTGAGAGCTCCCAAAAGGAGGCTCTTTTCTGCTGGATGATGTAGTGTGAGATATAGGGAATTGCTTCAGGTGTTTTGCCAGTGGGAGCTATGAGCCTGGAGTTACTGAGTTCCATCCTGTGGAGCCTGAAGAAGGCAGCGATATGGTGGGCAGGATAGGGGGAGGGCGTACGCGGGTCCTTAGTGACGTCATGGGAGCAGTGGATCAAGCCTCTTAAAAGGCCAGGACTAAGTCAGTTGCATAAGCCCATACGTGCCCTTGTTGTTTGTTGTTTGTTGTTGTGGTTTTTGTTTTCATTTTTGTTTCTTGCATAAACCAGATTGAGTGGGTTTTCTCGTCACAGTTACAAGAATCTTGACATAGTCACCAGTACTGTTACCTCTGGTATAATATGTAACTTTTATGCCTATTCAGACAATCTAGTGGCCATGTTCTTCCACATGTGTATTCCAGTTTAGGGTAATGTGGATCCCAGTGCAGTCAGTGAGAGGATGGATAAAGTTCAACCTCTTTAAGAGCTTGACCTCTAAGCTCAGAGATGGAGCCAACTGCTTTCCAATCCATCAATTCTCATTCAACCTGATATGGAGATGATAACAGAGAATGAATATTTTAAAAAAAAGGAGTATTGCACATTCAAAGCTAACCTTCCAAGCTGACTTGACACTATCTTCCTAGATTTGGAGGCTTTTTGTTTATTATATCCTCAGTGACACATAGGAAAGTGCTTAGCATTTATGCAAAGCTTAACAAAGATTTGCTTAAATTTTTTTATTTGTTTTTATTGTGGTAAAATATACATAATTTACCATTTTAATAACCATTTTTAACTGTAGAATTTAGTGACATTAAGTACATTCACAGTGTTGTGCAACCATCACCACTATCTATTTTCAGAAATTTTCCATCATCCCCTAAAGAAACTCTGTACCCATTAAACAATAACTCTCCCTCCTCCCTGCAGCCCCTGTAACCTCTATTCTACTTTGTTTCTATGAGTTTGACATTTTAGGTACTTCGTATAAGTAGAATCATGCAATAGTTGTACTTTTGTGTCTTATTTCACTTAACATAATATTTTCAAGGTTCATCCATGTTGTAGCATAAAGATTTGCTTTCAAATATGTTCCTCTTCCTTTCCCCCAAGAGTGTTTAATTTCTGCTATTCAAAAAATAATATGTAAATATTGGGTTAATCTTTAAAAAAATTAGACCATACTCAAGAACTGACACATATTTTGGACCCAGAAGGAACCAGGCAGTGTACTAAGCATATAACAGACATTACATTATCCAGTGCTCACAATCATAACAGTTGTGTTACTTCCAAAGACCCACAGTCGCAACATCACGTGATATTGTAGCCAGGATATGATCTCAGTTCACTCTGACCTGGAGACCATGCTTTTCCCATTTCTCCAATGTTCCATGGAATTCAAATCAGAGAATGGTCTAACTATAAGCCTATTTCTAGTTTTTTAATATCTTTAACATTTCCAGGATAATAGATTTATCTTTCTAGTTAGGTTTTATTTGTGCTGATAGAAAAACTAGTTCACACTAGTGGGGTTTACTGAAATCTTTGGCATGAAGTTACCCTCCAGAAACCTACTGAGAAGTAGATAGTCTCATCCAAGGACTCAAGCCTTCTGTGTCCAACGCAGGGTTCACTACACACCCAGTACACACATACTCAGCTTGCTGTTTGTCTGAATGTCTACTGTTCTTTGCACATGCTAACCCCTCAGTACACTTGCACTGAACACGTGGTATCCTTGGCTTCTCAGAGAGGATCTAGGCTCCATCAGACATTAGTGCTGATGACTCCATGACCATTCTTCAACAAGCTATAGGTCCAGATGAAAATTTAAGGCCAAGATGGAGTTAGCCTCTGCATCTTCTGCCTTATACAGTCCCTTCAAGTTCCCTCTTCTTATTTTAATCCCTATCAAAAATAAACAAATGCACAATTACCTATGATTCTTTAGGATACACTTTTCATGATTACAGAGCTCACCATTCTTCTTGCCCCCCTGTGCTACCATTCCAGCTACCCCAGAGGAACCCTGCCCAGCCACCCGAGAGCAAAAGGACCAGGGCCACTCTTCAGCTCAGATCTACATGATTGTCTGGAGATGTCTTTAAAAGGATGGAAAAAAGCTTCTGAAAAAATGTATTTCATATTCTAGAGGCTGAAAAAAGTGGGTCAGAGGTTTTTTCCAAATCTAGGACAAACCTATTTTTTGGCTAAGGAATTTATAAGACATTGCTCTATTTAACAAGCAAACTGCATTGCTACATATCTGGTTCCTCTGAGAGAACTGTCTCCCTAAGTTTGGATCATCACTAAGTGTGCGATCGTGCATTCTTCACTCACGTATAGTTTAACCTTGCCAGTGGCTCTCCTGGGACACTTTGGGGGAATTAGTGTACACACTGGCAAGTGAATAGATAGTGCAGTTAGTAGTTGGACTCCCAGCTCCAACAGTACTTCCTGTGAGGTTATGAGCAATTCTCTGAACCTCTCTCTAGCTATCATTTATTTATTGCTGTGTAACAAAGCAGTCCAAAACTTGGTAGGCTAAAAACAATAACTTTTTTTTGGTTATTATTGTGTGGGTCAGCAATTTGGACTTGGTTCCACTGGGCAGTTCTTCTTGTCTCAGTGGGATCACCCATTTAGCTAAGTCAGACAGTGGCTCAAATGGGGCTGCCTGGTCTAAGATGGTCTCATTTACATGTTTGTCTGGGGCACTGCTGTTCTCCGCCCCATCACCGTTCCAGCAGGCTAGCTTAGGCTTGTTCACACAGTGGTCTCAGGGTTGTAACCACAACCCAAAGAAAGCAAATCCATGTGCAACACTTTCAAACCTCTGCTCACATTTGTCATGTCCCATTGGCCAAAGAAAGTCTCATGGCCAAGCCCAGATTCAAAGAGTGGAGAAATAAACTCTACCTCATTTTGGGAGGAAAGGCAAAGTCACTTTGCAGAAAAGCATGAGTATGGGAATGGGAGGAATTATTGTAGCCACCGTGCAAACAAACTCCCTTTTTTCTCTATGAAATGGAGACAATAACATACGGAATATAACACTGTTGCGAAAACTAAACTTATTCCCTCTGCTTTGTTAATTAGATCACTAGGGCATAGAAATGGAAAAAGTGTAGGATAAGGTAAATTCAACCCTCATTATGGAGGGTTCTAAATGCTTGATTGAGGTATTGGTTGATATTTATCTCAGCCAGCAGTGGAGACTTACTGATACATCATGCACAAGTCGAATGACATGATCTGAATTTGTTTAAGGAATGACCACTGTTTAAAATTATCTGCTTCATGTGTTTGTTTTCTTGTTTATCATCTATTTTCATCTATCCATGAGATTATAAGTACCATGAGACACAATAAGGATTTTTGTCCAGTTTTCTATTCTGTCCCCAGCATGAAGAGCTTTGTCTGGCTCAAGAAATGCTTGCTGTTTAATTAAATGTAGTCCAAGTCACTTCAAAATTCCTCCTATAACATGACTTACAAACTTTTTGCACTGTACTCACCCATATCAAGATGCAGGATGTCCTCTAGTCCTCAATGTCCTCTGGTACTGTAAACAATCCCCCTTGTATATTCAATGACAATTAGAGAAGGGATAAAAGTATCTCTTGATCTGGTTACTTCACTTTTGTTAAGATTGAATTTCTTGGCTCATGTGGAACTTTTAGGTAACTAAAATTCCTAGGGTGTTCTCTTACAAACTATTAGTCCAAATCCTAGTGTTCTCTCATCCCAAAATGGTCACTAAAAATAATTAAAATATCATTAATACATAAGTGTTGCCCCTGTTCAGTTTTATCTTCAGTTTCTGGCTCATCATTCTAATTTGTCAAGATTGTCCTGAATCTACATTATATCATCAAATACATCTGCTTGCCTTCTCAGTTTTGTACCAAATTCAAATTTGATAAGCACACTTCCTCTGTCTTCAGCAAAGTAGATGGTAAAATGTTAGACAGGGAAGCCCTCATATGGTGACCTGTCACTACTGTACCCCTGGACATCTTCCTCTAGGTTTAACCAGCACACACCCACTCAACTCTCCTATCCTCCAGTTTTCATTTCTCTATCCTTTCCGAGCATGTCATTAGCAATTTGGCATATGTCTTGCTGAAATGAAGGTATCAAATGTTTGTAGCATTCGCTTTTATACCAACCTACTTAACCAATCCCATTTTTAAAAATAGAAATGATTTGGTCATGGCTTGTTTTTACCTTCTTGTTGACTGATCTACATGCAGCCTTACCTGCCACTGGATCCATTTTCTTTACCTTCCTTCTTTTTTTTTTTTTTTTTTTTTTTTTTGCGGTATGCGGGCCTCTCACTGTTGTGGCCTCTCCCGTTGCGGAGCACAGGCTCCAGACGCGCAGGCTCAGCGGCCATGGCTCACGGGCTTAGTTGCTCCGCGGCATGTGGGATCTTCCCGGACCAGGGCACGAACCCGTGTCTCCTGCATCGGCAGGCGGATTCTCAACCACTGCGCCACCAGGGAAGCCCTACCTTCCTTCTTAAAAAGAGGATGTTTCCAGGGGAAAACATCCCTAATTCACTTGATGTTCTGTCCTTCTCCTAGGACTTCTCCTATTATTTCCTCATATCTTCTCACAGACTTCAAGCATCCCTTCTCTTCTGTAGTGGCAATCTTCCTTCTTCATTGGATCATAGCCGTTACCACTGCAGTATTTGTTCTCAAGTCTGATTTTGTGTCAGAATCACCCAAAGGGCTTGTTAAAACACAGATTGCTACATCTCACCCCTAGAATTTCTCATTCAACAGGTCTGACATGTGAGCAATCATTTACATTTCTAACAAGTTCCCAGCTAATGCTGATGCTGCTGTTCTGGGGACCACATTTTGAGAACCACCAACCTGGTATATCCCATCTCATTAAAAACAAAACAAAACTTTTTCCTGATTTTATTAATACCTTCAAAAATGGTGCTCCTGTTCCTTCTTCCCTTTCATACCCAGACTTCCTCACAACACTGTCTACTCTCACAGTCTGCACGTTCTCTCCTCCTGTTCACTCGGATACCACAGAAACATCTTTTAGCAAATTTACCAATTGGTTGTTTTTTTGTTTTGTTTTGTTTTTTTTGCGATACACGGGCTTCTCACTGTTGTGGTCCTCCCGTTGGGGAGCGCAGGCTCCGGACGCGCTGGCTCAGCGGCCCTGGCTCACAGGCCCAGCTGCTCTGCGGCATGTGGGATCTTCCCGGACCGGGGCACGAACCCATGTCCCCTGCATCGGCAGGCGGGTTCTCAACCACTACGCCACCAGGGAAGCCCATACCAATTGGTTTTCTTGTTGCCAAATTCAAAGGTCATTTCTCTGACCTACTCTTATTCTCTCTCTTCACCACATTAAGAATGTCTTTCTTAAAATGCTTTTCTCCTCTTAGTTTGAAGATACCATGTTCTTTTCTGCTTTGCCTCCTAATTCCCTGACTGCCTCTTCTCTTTTGCTGACTCACCATATTCTATCCAAATTCTAAATGCTGGAGTGCTTCAGGGCTTGGTTTTAGACCTTCTTCTCTATCTCATTCTTGCCCTAGAAAATACCATGGTAAAACCTTATACCATGGTTTTAAATACCATGACTTCCACATTTATACCTACTAGCCAAGACCTCTCCCCTGAACTTTAGACATATATACAAGTAAAGATCCATCATCCACATTGGATGTCTCTCGATCATCTCAAAGTTAAATCCTTATTTATTAGCTTAAACCTAGTCCTTTCCCAATTATCCCTGTGGTGGAAAGAATTATGGCCCTTCCAAAGATGTCCACATACTAATTCCTAGAACCTGAGCATATGTTACCTTACATGGAAAAAGGAACTCTACAGATGTAGTTAAGATTAAGGACCTAGAGATGGGAAGACTATCCTGGATTATTTGGGTGGACCCAGTATGATTACAAGGGTCCTTAAAAGTGGAAGAAGGAGGCAGAAGAGAGAAGTGACAATGGAAAAGAAAACTAGAGATATGACAGTATGATTATCCATTCTCTCCAACCCTCAACCTCTTAAAACCACCAGTTTGCTTTCTGAGTCTGTGCATTTACCTCTTCTGGATATTTCATATAAATGGAGGCATAAATTATGTGACGTTTTATGTCTAGCTTCTTCCACTTAGCATGTTTTCAAGGTTCATCCACATTGTAACACATATCAGTACTTTGTTCTTTATTATAGCTGAATAATATTCTTGTGTGTGAGTGTATGTGTGTGTATTTGTTTACCCATTTATCTGTTGATGAACATTTGGGTTGTTTCCACTTTTTGGCTATTGCGAATAGTGCTGCTATGAACACTTATGCACATTTGTTTTCAATAGGTCGCAAATCCCATTTTGGAATTTGGAATGTAGGCAGTGATTTCTAGACGTAAGCCTTATTTAGTTCTTGCCTGTTTCTGATTTTCTCCATATTTCTCATGCCCCAGGATTTTTCAGAGTCATTGAGAGTAGCTTAATGATCATTCCAGTTAATTATCATAGAATTCTTCATCAAGTTGTTTATTCTATGGATTAATACAGCAGGTTTCAAATTTAATAGGGCTAGAGACAGAACTGGGAGTAGGCTGGAAGAGATTAAGGAGAAGAGTGGTAGGTGTAGTTAAATTGATGACTTTTTAAAAACAAGCACATTACAAGATAATCAATTTACTCATCCAGTGATAAACTTTATGTTTCCCTCAGAAATGTTAGTAGCTACCAGTGCTTTCTGAATTAGGTACTTGGAACGCCTTGGTAGTATGTTCAGCACCGTCTCCAGTGTTAAAAAGTTTTAATCCTCAATTAGATATATATTAAGCCATTAAAATATCATTGCATTCTAATGATTTGAATCTATGAAAATATGTAAATTAGTAATGGCTTATTAAACTTTACAGTTTTGGGTTATCGTACAAAAAAGATCTGTACATATAAAATGTTAGAGAGCAAAACGCCTTTTGTGTATTTTATTACATCATCCTTCAGCAAGGATGACAACAATGGAAATGCTCATGCAATTACTAATTTTAAAAAATAAATATATTCGCTGTTATGAATAGAAATTATTTCCATGAAAGCCAAGTACGCACAGTTGTTTGGGTCTAAGTGTGTTATCTTGATCCCTGGCACTCAGTTTTGTGCTTTGGAAGGCTCTACTCAATTCAAAACATAAATTTGGAAAAGGCATCCTCCCTGGAGCCCTTTGAGAGCCTGTAGTTATGGTGGTTACCTAAATATTATTTCCATAGCTACGTTGGCTTCTAGCCACAGCTGAAATGTGTATCAACAAGCTTGGTGTGAAAGTGGGCAGAAGGGGAAAAAAAGAGGAGACAGAGGACACTAATTTTCCTTCTTTGGAGTAGGAGGTATAATGTCTTTATAAAGTAACAATTAAAAGAAAAACAATTACTGGAGCCTTATCTGGACCATGCAGCTGTACTTCCTTCTTTTGCATTAGCAGTGTTTCTAAGGTTATGACAAACCATGAAAATTGCATCTTTAGAGGAGTTTTATTCCTTTTCCTATGATTTGATTGAAACAGACAGCTACATTTTGTGTATATATAATTAGGCAGTAAAATAGGCTTTGAAGGCAGGTTTCCATTTAGTATGTGAGTCACACACACAACAGCCTTTCATTCACCAGCCAAAGACTGATCTTTTTAATGCTTCAGCTCGCTCAACATGTTTTCTGAATGCTACATCTTGCACTGAGGGGGAAAAAAAGGGAAAGAAAAAAAAAATCAGCTTTTCGCCCATATTTCTTTCTTGTTTTCATCTTCTTTCCAAAGGGAAAACAATCTGAAAAGCCAATCTAGGAAGTCTTTGGTGATTTAACCTTACGACAAACTGATTTTTATCGTCCTTCTTCCAGATTGTCGTAGGGCACCAGTGAATGCTTCGCCAGCTCCTGGCGTGTCTAATCCCTCTCATAAAAGGCCATTGTGGCAGTAAAACTGAGACCAATGGCTTTTTCATTCTCCACCTCTCAGCTCTCCAAAGTAATGGCACTGGGTCTCCTCTTCGTGTTTTTCTTTTCAGATGCATAGTTTCTTCCTTTAACAAGGTTAAAAAGAGGGGGCGGGGATGGAGGAAGAAGGAATCCAATCCCATTTTCTTAGTGCCGGTCTCCTACGTGGCATGAAGTGATTTTTTTTTTTTTTTTTTTCCTGAACTTGAATTAGGAAAAGCATTTGAGATACAGCCTGTTTTTATGAAAGTGATTTTCCTCTGAGATTTTGCGTACAATGAGAACAACCCCGGGTGTATTTTTTTTCTCATAATAGAAATCAGGCCTATCAACTGTTCATCCTCATGCCTTATCTGATTAAAAAGCAGTTGCCTATTAATCTCCATCCTTTCATCTCCCTGTGTCCCATTTGCTTTCTCCCGTCCCATTCTGACAAACCCGAAGATGGAGAGAAATAATATCAAGCTACTTGGCTGATTTAGGCAAGTGATAGTTTGTGTTTGTAGAATGCTTTCATCTGAGGACCTCAAAGGGCCTGAGGAACATTATCACAAAGGGCCCAGCTCCAACATAAAGGGCATGGAACAGCTATAGTCATGTAAATCTAAGTTTCTAGAGTGATTAGTACCTTGGTAACCAAGAGAGATGAGCCAGGTTCTCATTTCTGACGTGAAATTCGATGTCCATGCAGGAATTTCAATTTCCAATTCAGGCCCCACCACAAGATAAACCACTCAGTATTCAATTTACCTCCTGGGATGTCCCCCTGGGGAGTCTGCTCCCCAAGATGAAGGGCTTTACATGACAGGCAGGTGTATATATTTCTTCGGTTGGCCTAATCTAATAAAGCTGGGCATGATTTATATGTGCAAAATGTTGCCATGTTAAATAATTCAGAATGAAACTGCCTTTTTTAGTTGTGCTACAAATAGATGTCAATCTGCATTTGATGGTGCCTGTATCCCACAGGGACTCAGGACCAACTGAAAGGAATACATTCCTTGTGCTGGTTCTGAGGGAAAACACTGGGGACAGCTCCCCTGACTGAGCCTATGTGATTTTGCCTCAAACCAAATGAAATCTTTCAAAGTGGACTCTTTTTGCTGGTTCTGTTTTTGTGATTAGAAGGAGCAGCTTCCATTGAAGACCGTTGTACCTGTCAGGACTTCCATGTAAATCTGATACAGAGACTTCTTCTTCTTTTTTTTTTTTTTTTTTTTAAATTTATTTTGTTGAAGTAGAGTTGATTTTCAGTGTTGTGTTAATTTCTGCTGTACAGCAAAGTGAGTCAGTTATACATATATGTATATATATATTCTTTTTTTGGTATTCTTTTCCATTATGATTTATCATAGGATATTGAATATAGTTCCCTATGCTATATAGAAGGACCTGGTTGTTTATCCATCCTATATATAATAGTTTGCATCTGCTAATCCCAAACTCCGATCCCCCCTCCCCCACCACCCTCCCCCTTGGCAACCACAAGTTGATACAGAGGCTTCTTATTGTAAGAGATGTATGTGTACATGGTCAAGGCCCAGGTTGAACATCATTGTCTCTTCCTAACAATCCACTTTTTTTGCAGACTTTCTCCTTCCTCTTCACAATTCTCCCTTCTTTCTACCTCACAGTCTCTTTCCCCCTCCCAATCTTATTCCCCCAAACTGTGGATTTTTTAAAAGAATTTTTTTTCATGAAAACCATATCTTGAGCCAAATTTTCATTGCAGCTTATCTCAAAGTCATAAAGTTTGCGTTCATCATTTCCGTATTAACGATAGAGACACATGGATCTATCTGGTTAGAGCTCCACACTTCCCTAGCTTTATGCTTCTGAACTTCAGCGATGGTTTGCATTTACAAATGCAGGCATTATTTTCCAGTTGGAGCCTTTTTGCTTATGACAGTGAAATGGCAACATTATACAATGATTTCGCCAATGTCGTGAGTTTCCTGATAACTTTTGAATGTCAGTCTGTATTATCAACCTAGCCTAATTTTATCAATGGCTGTGATAAAACAAAGGAAAGCAATGTCCCGTGCTTTTATTTGTGAACTAGAGAGACCACAGAAGTCAGTTATTTCATCAGCCTTAAACAGCTGATTGGAATCCCAGCTTTGTGTTACCCTGAAAGAGGCTGCAGCAAACGGCCAGGGATGGAGTGGAAGATGCCCAGTAAGCCCTCCTCCTTTGCATCCCATGATCACACAGAACCAGGACAGGATTTTTCCGGGGCTGGCCCTATTTTAGATGGGAAATTCTTAGTTAATATTCCCTTTAAGGCAAGCATATTTTTGCTGCTTATTTTAAACCCAATCCAGAGGAATATTCTACATTTAGGAAAGGAGATCTTCATTGATTTTTTAATGAAGTAGTGGGGGCAGTAAGAGTGTTAAAGTTCCTCCTGCCCCCATCATTTTCCCTCATATCATCCTCTTCTATTTTCTTCATAGTGTTTCTTACTATCCGAAATTATCATTTTTATTTACCTGTTTACTTATTTCTCAGTTTCACTGGAATGTAAACTCCATGACAGCAGGGACTTTGATATTTATAATAGATATATATACCTGGTACCTATAACAGAGCTTGGTGCACAATGGATGCTCAAGAAATATTTGTTGACTGAATGAATGAATGGATATTGATAATATGGTGAATGTCTAGAAATAGCTCCTTCTAACCAGATATATCAACATTTGATAGATTTCTGACTCTATAGTTCTATAAATATTTAACTAGTATAGAAATGACCTGATTATTTTGATTTTCATTTGGTATAAACATCAATCCACTAGAATTAATTACAAGCCAATGTCTAGTGACTCTCTACGTCTACTTTATCATATCTACACTAAAATGAAAAACCATATGCAAATGAATGACACAGAATCAGTGCAAGATGCTAATGTGAAGTTATAATTTTGAAACAAAGCTTAGATGTAGGTTTTGGGTAGTTTGTTGTATTCAAGTTCATTGATAGTTTGTGGAAGTCATACACTGCACCCCTACAAACTAGTGGATGAATCAAGGACTGGTGTTGCTAAGTCCAGTCCTCTTACTGTTCCTGCCTTCTTTGGAGGTCATGGAACACAGTGGTTGAGCATGTGGACTTCCAACTTGTGCAGGCCAAGCTCCAACTCTCCTACTATGTCTCCATTTCCTTCTCCCCAAAATGGGATAATCATTCCCATCTCAATTTTCTGATAGTGAGAGATGTTAAAAAGAGAATTATGTAAAACACCTAGCACCATGCCTGGCACATAGCACTGAATAAAAGTTAGCTCTGAGCGCTAAGAAGCAGAAGTATCATTATTCTCTTCCTATTATTCCCAAGCCCAGTGTGGTTAGCCAGTCTTAACTTATGGAATCTTTTCCTTATGTCTACATTGTCTCCAGTTCAAGGTCTCCCTTCATTAGCCTTTAGAATTTGTTTGACCTACCTTTGCTCTTTCATTGGAATGGATCAATCAACAGACCTGCCTTTATTCATGGCTGTCCATGAACTTCATTTAGTCCCCTAACCCAGCACCACCAGCATTATCCATCTTGCCCATCTCTGGAATTCCAGATTCTTAATTCAGCCACCACCGTGAGCCAGTCTCTCACTCTGGACTTTAAAAATGGTTTCAAAGATGGCTCTGAGTAGCTAGAATATTAGAATAATCTTGCTACCATCTCAAACGTGTGGTCTTGGGCAAAATACATGCAAGCTGAGCTTTCATGTTTTCAGCTACAAAATTAAGGGAGTCAGAGTAGAATATTCTTTAAGGTCTTTTCCAGCTAAAAACATTTGATTCTAATTATGTAATATTTTCTTTACTTCCATACCTGGTCAGGTTGGATTTTCAAAGAATTTCTACTATAGCAAAGTATTCAACCTCACTATTATTTTATCAAACATCAAACTAACTGATTTAGATTGCACATTTGCTATTTTGTCTTTATCCCAACATCCCCCATAGCTATCAGTTTATAATATCAGTCTCTAACGTACTCTTAAGCTCATATGTATAGAACTGATTTGACTCCTTTATCAATTCATCCTGGAAATGTAATTTCAGTATATAATATTAGTAAATTTATTCTACCTGTTTGTATGACCCACAGCAGTCAAGATGGAGTATCATCCATCTACAGGCTTATTTGATAGCTTCACTAGTCCACATATAAAATGAAAATGCATTGCATTTACAGATGGCTTTATATTTTCAAAGTACATTCATACACATTATCTCTTATGACCCTCACAAACTAATGAGGTAAGTAGAGCAAGCCTTATTGTCCCAGTTTGTAACAAGAAAAACTGGGGCACAGCAGAAAATGTAAGTGGCTTGCCCTAGGTACCACAGTTGATTGGTGACATCTAGGACAAGAACCTGGGATTCTAACTCTGAATTCAGGGTTCTTTCCATGGTGCCTGCCCCCATTCACAGCCAGCTTGCTCATCCTCCCAAGTGCAAATCACCAAATCCTCTGCTGCTGTAAGAGATCTCTCCTACCCAGTAACCATATTGCTTTATTTGGGCAGAATTGTCAAGGAATTATTATATAAAAATAGAAAAAAATACGTACACACACACACATATACATATGTAATGTGAAAAGCTGATAGTATAGGTATTTCCAGTTTTCAGGTTTTAGATGTTAGGTGTTGCTGGAGAGAATAAAAACCTTGGCTTGGCTCTGCTTGGCTTAATTGCCCTATTACTTCTTCTGGTATGGATCTTAGTGTGGAAATTATCTATTAATAAGATAAAAATAATAAACAAGCTCTAGGATTCTTGTGAAGAATGGGTAGCATTGCTGCTTATGGGAAGCAGAGAAAAATGCTTACCATTTGAACTGTGAAGTTCATCTGTTTACAACCCTGAAGGAACTGTTAGGTTAGCTGTTTACTCTTGCTGACTTTCACTCACCTTCACAGTTTTACTACTGTAGCATCAAGGCCATTGATGTTAATCTCTTTCAACTTCAGAAAGTCTAGATGTTTTAAAATTTTGCCCCTTCTTCACTCTTCCTTCTCTCACCTCTTTCACTAGTGAATCCATGTATCATAGTAGTTGTCCTTCCATTTCTTTTGATTTGCATATTTTGTAAAATCAGATTTCATTTGTATATTGTGCAATCAACTACATGTCTAGTCACAGCTTAAACCCTATAAAAGAAACATAAAAGAAGTAGAAAGTACCATCTGTCCACTTGAAGTCTTGAAACACAAGGCACATTTAAGAAGGAACTATAGAAAAAATATATGATGAACTATGGAAAACTAGATTATGTAGTACACAGTGCAAAGAAATAAAATCACAGAAGTAAAAAATTATTTGGACTAGAAACCATGGTGGGTTTAGACTTAACTTTTTAAACTTGGAATAATTGTATGGCTTGGATTACAGAAACCGATGAAAAGAACAGTGGATTACAGGTACAGTCATATGATGTTGGTTTTAGAAAGATAGTATGGACTCACAAGAAAAAGGGGGGGCAGTTGGTTTTGGACTCATATAGAGAGTTGGGTTCAAATTTAAGCTTGGTGTCTTTCTAGCTACAATAATAGGAGTTACCATTTGAATGCCTGTTTTATACCAAGTATTATGTTACACTCATTATTTCATTTAATCCTGCAAGTAACTCTGCCTGAGTTAGGATGCCTGGCACATAGTAGAAGCTCAATTGATGTGTGTTAACTTATTTAATACTAGAGTATGGTCCTTTTTCTATTTACAAGGAAGCCAAAGCTCAAAGAAGTTATATTACTTGCACAAGATCACACAGCTAATAAAGTTACTTCTCTGGGTTGGTTATGTGTTAAATGAAATACTCTGGTTAAAGGTTTAGTACAATGCCTGGCACACAGAGAGCACTTAAATAAATATTAGGATAAAACATCTCATAGAAGTAAGCTGATATGGAATGAATAAAGAACAATAAGGAGAGCAGTAGCACAACTATTTTTGAATTTTCAGCAGTTTAAGGCAATGTGCTCAGAGTTGATAGAACTTCAAATGACCCATGTAAAGCAAATATTTGATGAGACGTTTGCTTTCATGCTCAGCCATGGCCACTGTTACTTAGTTTTTTCTGTCTCATAATTTGAATCCTAAGCATAAAAGAGACAACTAAATGACTTTTTCTGGAATAGCCTCCATTTTCCATATTTACTAGTGGTTTAAGAATAGTTTCTGTAGGGATATAAAATGTTACTTGACACTCCTGACTTGTATAATAACTTAATAACACTTTGAGGTGTTGATATCAAAACATAAGCTTTTTTGAAAACAACCTAAATATCCATTCAGTCTGTTCAGGCTTCTATAACAAAATATCATAGACTGGGTGGCTTATAAACAAGAGAAATTCATATTCTGCAGTTCTGGAGACTAATAATCCAAGATCAAGGTGTCACCAGTGGTGAGAGCCCACTTCCTCAATGAAGCACTTCCTTGATGATGGCCATCTTCTTAATGTAGCCTCACATGGCAGAAGGGGCAAGCTGGCTCTTTGGGGGTCTCTTATAAGGGCACTATTCCCATTCATGAGGGCTTCTCCCTCTTGACCTAAGCACCTCCCAAAAATCCCATCTCCAAATACCATCACATTGGGCATTAGGATTTCAACATATGAATTTGGATGGGGGAGGACATAAATATTCAGTCCATGCAATGCATCAGTTGGAGAACTGACATAATAAATGACAGTATTTCCATCCTAAAGATATTATGCAGCCATAAAAAGAATGAGATCATTTATAGGTACTGAGCTGAGAAGATATTTATCATTTATTTTTAAGTGAAAAAGTAATTGCAGAAAAGTTGTAATAGTGCAATTCCAGGTTTAGCAGGACAAAAACTCTACATATCATGTACATACTTGTAAATGCATGGGAGAAAGTTATGGAAAGGCACCTACTAAACTACTGGAAGAAGTTTCTACCAGAGAAGGGAATGTGGTTAGGAGGAGAGTGACAGGAAGCTTATGCCTTTTTACTTCATATAATATGTATTGTATCCTTTTTTTTTTTTAAGCTTTTTAAGATGAGCATGATTACTTTTATTTCTTCAATTTAAAACTCAGCAGGGGTTCTATCAATATAGTGGTCTAAACATACTATGTAATTCCCCTTACACCCTAAACTCCACTGAAATGATAGAAAATCATCTTTTAAGAGGGCTGCAAAACAACATGGGTTACCATGAGAGGTCCATATATTTTGAGAAATTCCTGGAAGATAGAAACCAGTGGATAGAAGAAAGCTACTACAAAGGTGGTATCAGTAATCCCAATAATGACCTACCATGTATAAAGTTCAATAGGGGTCTCAGTATAATTCTCAGGGTACCTGAGAAGCCTCATTTGAAAAAGCTGTACTATAGGGTCCAACTCCTCACTCCTTTGCCACATCAACTGAACAGCAGGAAACAAAGGTTTTCTACTTTCAGATTATTACCCTAATTGCTTTTGAAACAAGGTAAGAAACTGAAGTGAAGGCCTCTAGCATGTGAGTTCAAATTGGAGAGGAACTCCATGTAACACAGTCTACTGAGGAGGGGAAATATATGCTGGATTCGACTGCTGTCCTTTCCTTTTATGTAGCGTTTGCTACTAGAATAAAATCTTGAATAAGGATCTCTGAAGTGGGAGTCCTTACAGGTGTGCACTGGAGGTGGCACCTCGGGTAGCTTACAGATGCCCAGAGGAGCTCCCAACCCAGACTATAAGCCAGGAGTATACTCTTCCTCCCCAGATGGTGAGATAGCACCAGATATTTGAAGGAAACCATTTTGAAAAATAGGCTTAAAATTCAGAAAGCAGAGAATTAAGTCCTGAGGAAAAGTCTCAAATAATAGAATCGTGTATTTAAGCTAGAAAAAAAATTATTATGGTGAAATATTCATGAAAGAATAGGCTGATGTGAAACAGAAACATTAAAATTTTCAGAAATAAAAAGTATGATTATTAAAGAGGGGAAGGACAAATTAGGGACATGGGATTAACGGATACAAACTACTATGTATAAAATAGATAAGCAACAACAATATACTGTATAGCACAGGGAATTATAGCCATTATCTTATAATAACCTATAATGGAGTATAATCTGCAAAAATACTGAATCACTATGCTGTACACCTGAAATAAATACAATATTGTAAATCAACTATATGTCGATAAAATATTATAATTATTGAAATAAAAATCCTTGATAGGAGAAGTAGCAGAATGGATTTGCTATGATCCAGTCAATGCACAGGGAAACTGAGCCCACTGTCTTTACCAGAATGCAGGTCAGAATGACAATGTGATGGGCGGAATTGTGTTTCCTCCAAACTCATATGTTGAAATCCTAACCCCTAGTACCTCAGAATGTAGCTATGTTTGGAGATAGGGCCTTTAAAGAGGTAATTAAGGTTATATTAGGTTATATGGGTGAGCCCTAGCCTGACTGGTGTCCTTCTAACAAGAAGAAATTTGGACACACAAAAGGACATACCAGGGATGCATGCTGACAGAGGAAAGGCCATGTGAGGACACAGCAAGAAGGCAGCCATCTGCATGCTAAGGAGAGAGACCTTGATCTTGAACTTCTAATCTCCAGAATTGTGAGAAAATAAATTTCTGTAGTTTAAGTCATCCTGTCTGTGGTATTTGATTATGGCAGTCCTAGTAAGCTAATACAGACACAAACATGGCAAGTATGAGAAAATAGTTAAGAAACACAGAAGATATACCCAGAAGTTTTGTTAAGTATTCACTCAGACTTCCAGATAGGTAGAAGACAGATAATGGAAGAAAGAATATAATCAAGAAAAATTCTTAGAACTGAAAACAAATAAAAGTCTACTAGTTAAAGGAGTTTCAGGTTTGCTGAGCAAGATTCATTTTTGAAAGACACACACAATTGTGAAATTTAATAAATAAATCTAAAAAAAAGTGATGTGGGCTTTCCTGGTGGCGCAGTGGTTGAGAATCTGCCTGCCAATGCAGGGGACGCGGGTTCGAGCCCTGGGCTCGGAGGATCCCACATGCCGCGGAGCAACTGGGCCCATGAGCCGCAACTACTGAGCCTGTGCGTCTGTAGCCTGTGCTCCGCAACAAGAGAGGCCGCGATAGTGAGAGGCCCGCGCACCGTGATAAAGAGTGGCCCCCGCTTGCCACAACTGGAGAAAGCCCTCGCACAGAAACGAAGACCCAACACAGCCAAAATAAATAAATAAAAAGTGATGTGAGGGTCTCTTTGAATATAGTAATCTATTTCCAAGCAAAATGCACAAACAGTGAGTTTGTTATAGCCTAACAATAGTTCTTGATGTCTTTTCTGTCTCCTGTTGATAGAATCAAGGTTTAGAGCTGGATCAAGGCTTAGAAACTGCTTCTATAGATCTCTTATTTCTTTTAAATAAGGAAATTGAGTCTCAGAGAGATTAACTGGCTGGGTGTTTATAAAAATACAGTTTCAATTCTTCAACACTCTTTCACAGACCCCTGTAGGGGTGGAGTCTCTGTTCCTTCCCCTTGAATCTGGGTGGGCCTGTGACCATTGGAACTGATACAGTATGGCACTAGGGTTTCCCAAGACAGTCCTGGTTTTGGCACTGCAAAGCTCCGAGGAAACTCCTCAGAACCAGAGAAGTGACCTAAATGCCTTCCAAGGTTGGAGCCTAAAAGGCCAGGCAGCTATCACCTCATTCACTAGGTCTCACTCTTGGAGCCCTGAGGAGCCGTGTAAAGAGTTTGACAATTGTGAGCCTACCAGGTTGGAATGCCCATGTGTAGGTATTTTGATTGACAGTCCCAGCTGAGCTCAGACCTTTAGGCACCTCTCCAAGGTGCCAGAAATGTGAGTGAAGCTGTCTTGGACTCTCTAGAATAGCCCATGCTCTGACTGAGTACCACCAAGTGGCCTCTGTCAACACCACACAGAAGACAAAGATTCATCAGCAAGACCTGCCCTTATTACTGACCCTCAAAATCATGAAATATATAAAACTGGTCGTCATTTTAAGCCACTAAATTTGGGGGTTGTTTGCTACATAGCTGTAATTAGAACAGTAGCTGAAATTAACAGTAGATTCTCAGGTCACTTCAGTTCTGGTCCAGTGCTTGGTCTACCACAACTCAACATTGTGATTTTTTAAAAAATTAATTAAGGAAGTAATTTTTAAATTTTTTTGGCTGCACTGGGTCTTTGTTGCTGTGCACCAGCTTTCTCTAGTTTGCAGCGAGCAAGGGAGTCTCTTCATTGGGGTGCACGGGCTTCTCTCTACAGTGGCTTCTCTTGTTGTGGAGCACAGGATCTAGGTGCGTGGGCTTCAGTAGTTGTGGCACATGGGCTCAGTAGTTGTGGTGCACGGGCTTAGTTGCTCTGTGGCATGTGAGATCTTCCCGGACCAGGGCTTGAA
Source organism: Kogia breviceps (assembly GCF_026419965.1). Classification (NCBI taxonomy): domain Eukaryota; kingdom Metazoa; phylum Chordata; class Mammalia; order Artiodactyla; family Physeteridae; genus Kogia; species Kogia breviceps. The sequence continues at coordinate 103,145,787 of NC_081313.1, read as the reverse complement.
CCCATGTCCCCTGCATTGGCAGGCAGATTCTTAACCACTGTGCCACCAGGGAAGTCACATGATTTTCTTTTTCCTTTCAAAATTACTATAGATTCTCTTCCTAAATTTAGCCATAGCTTTCTAGATATTAGATACACTTATTGGTCTATAGTAAGTGGATGTTAAAGTAAAACTGTCTTTTTAAAAAAAAAATTAACTAATTTATTTATTTATTTATGGCTGTGTTGGGTCTTCGTTTCTGTGCGAGGGCTTTCTCTAGTTGTGGCAAGTGGGGGCCACTCTTCATTGCAGTGCGCGGGCCTCTCACTATCTCAGCCTCTCTTGTTGCGGAGCACAGGCTCCAGACACACAGGCTCAAGTAGCTGTGGCTCACGGGCCCAGTTGCTCCGTGGCATGTGGGATCCTCCCAGGCCAGGGCTCGAACCTGTGTCCACTGCATTGGCAGGCAGATTCTCAACCACTGCGCCACCAGGGAAGCCCCAGTAAAACTGTCTTTTGATAAAGGAATGATTATAAAGATTTTTTTAAAAAGCAGATATTTCTGGCTGACAGTATGTTTTTATATCAGTCTTCATCTAATCAGGGAGAGGAACCAAATAGTAATTTGAGCAGGGAAAGTTTAATATAAATAATTATTAACTATAGCAGGGGATTGTAGTAATGAGGGACTGGCTAGTAAGAAGTTAAGACAACTTAAAAAAATGTAAGAATAAAAGATATAATATCAGAAATAATACAATATAATACAACCACTATCCTTAGTGCTGAGATAAAGCACCCAAGGAAGAGTTCTCTGTTCCCTCACACCCAGAACTGAGATCCAGACATTTTGGAGACCCATGGCCTTAGTTCATTGGATGGCAGAGAAGTCTTTGTGGGGCCATGCCAGCAGAACTTTCAGGAAATCTGCCCCCTAGAGTGCTGGCAAAATCTGTACATAGGGAAGTATCACACAAGAGGCGTTTAGCAATGGTGCTGGCCACTGGGGTGCCAAGGGAGGTTGCTGTTCACCATATACTGCAGGAGAAGTATTATGCTGCAGGAGCCTGGTAAGTGAATATGCTAGAACCAGGATGCAGAACGCTTCCCTTCTGCAATGTCTCTCTAGTGCCCTCTACTAACAAAGTTTAATATTGTGCTATCTGGCAAGGAAAACTATTTAAAAGGCTCAGATCCACTTTTACCAAGTGGGCAAAAAGGATGAATTCAGAGCTGAGTAACTCATAAAAGATAACTGTGATAATTTTTATGAAATATACATCAAGATTTTGCTTTATCATGTCGTGAACCTCTCATACCAACTTCTGTAAAGGATTATCCAGATGTTTTCAAAATGTGCATATTTTAGATGGTGATGGTCATATTGAAATATCAAACTCATTTTCCAATCATAACTTTTATGTGAATACCATTTTGTAGAGTACCAAAACATTAAATGTTGTTTCCAAAATTATTATTAAAAACCCCATTAGTGTCAGTAAATAGGCACAAGGTTTTAGGGAGATGGGGATATTCTAAAATTAGATGTGGTGATGGTTGCAAATTTCTGTTAAGTGTACTAAAATTCATTGAATTGTACACTTAAAATGGGTAAATCTTATGGTACATAAATTATATCTCAATAAAATTGTTTTTTTTTTAAATGTCAGACACTAATTATATGCTAAACTTTTCAAATGGAAAAATAGACAATATATATTTAAAGGTCTGAGAAGTGCTAGGTAACCTGTTTTTCCACTGTTAATTCATTTAATAGTTTTAAGACTTATCAGATATTACATGCATATCCAGTGCCTACATTTTTTCCTTTTTATAATATTTTTTCCAGAGCTCCAATATTTCATGACTTCCATAAATCTTTTCTGACTCCTCTTGTGAATGATATACCACTTCTAATTATTTTTTCCATTAGAACATCTTTGAATGTTTTGGGAAATATTTTTAGAATATTTTGTATAATCATCTTTAGTATACAGTTTGATTCTATTGGCAGCAAAATGATATTTATCATCCTAGGAACTTTCCTCTTTCTTACTCACTATTTATTCTATTGAATTTAAATAAATTTTCTGAGATGGCTGCTGAGGTTGCAGATTATTTTTGTTTTCTTTTCTTCTTGAAACAGTCTCATCTTGGAAGTTTTGTTTGTGACCTGGTGTTACCTATGGTTTTCACAACCTTGCTGCTGGAACTGGACATCCTGAGCCCTGTTTTCTGATACTGACCTATGCCTCAGCTAAGGGATGCAGGGAGTTCATTAATTAGTTTCTTGTTTCTAGAGTGCAAAGGTTAATGACTTTGTAGAATTGCGTTCATCCCTAAGTGACCATCCAACTTTAAAAAAAAACGTGAAAGTAAAATATAAAAAATGGGTCCTTTTCAAGAATGAACCAATAAAGTTCTTTTTTGTATTAAGTCTAGCACAGTGTCTGGAATATAGTTTGGTGTTTGATAAATGATATTTAAGTAAAGGAATAAAATAACTGTAAAATAAACTAGTGAGATTTTAATGGGGTCAGCTATATTTTATATTGAGGCAGGGGGGGTGCCTCAAATGTGGGTCAATGACAAACCTTCACTTTGGGTTTACAAATAGCTGTAAATACAGAAGCCTTTTACCTTAGACACATATGACCCAGTGGGATGTAAAGTTGGAATGGAAAGTTCCTTCTTATTTTTATTGTCTAAACCCTGTTAAGAAAGGGAGAGACTAATTTAAAACAATAGACTCATTAAAATTTTTATACTTTGGCAAGATAAATCTGTTCTAATATCTCAAGTTTCTTTTTCCTTAACTCATCAGCTTCCCGGAAAGTTACAGGATATACTAAATTATTAAGAACTCTAGGTATCTGTATAAAAAATTTTGATCGTCTGGGTCTCTATTCATATTAGCTATTATTTTTTTTTGCGGTACGCGGGCCTCTCTCTGTTGTGGCCTCTCCCGTTGCGGAGCACAGGCTCCGGACGCGCAGGCCCAGCGGCCATGGCTCACGGGCCGCACGTGGGATCTTCCCGGACTGGGGCACGAACCCGTGTCCCCTGCATCAGCAGGCGGACTCTCAACCACTGCGCCACCAGGGAGCCCCATATTAGCTATTTTACTTCATTGCCTGCTAAGACTGTTCTGGGTTCCACTGAGGTCCTTATAATCCTGCTACATGAGGGGCAGTCTCCTTGTTCAAGCAGCTCCCTGAGTCTCCACTTAACTCCCTCCACTTTGGGTTTTCTGTGTTAGAAATACCTGTTCATGACGGAATGGTCCTGCGGCAGACACAGCTGAATTGTCTCTCCTTCCCTGACCCTCCTTTCTCAGCTCAGATCTGTGTTCATCAATTAACCTCTAAAGCTTCAACTCCTCTCTCTACCGATTCCTTTCTCTCAAAATGGATGTTGAAGGCTGTTTCATATTAAAAACAACAATAAAAGTCTCCTCCCAGACCCTCTTCAAACTACCCTCTCTATTCCCTTTCAACAGCATGCTTCTAAAAAGAGTAGGCTTCATTTGATCTCTTGATTTGCTCCCCTCTGTTTCAGTCCTGAACCCATTGGTTTTTGCTACCACTTTGATTATGTTGCTCTTTCTATGATCATTACGTCTTTCTCCCAAGTAAAAACCAATGGAGGGGGCTTCCCTGGTGGCGCAGTGGTTGCGAATCTGCCTGCCAATGCAGTGGACACGGGTTTGAGCCCTGGTCTGGGAGGATCCCACATGCCGTGGAGCAACTGGGCCCATGAGCCACAACTACTGAGCCTGCGCGTCTGGAACCTGTGCTCCGCAACAAGAGAGGCCACGACAGTGAGAGGCCTGCGCACCGCAATGTAGAGTGGCCCCCGCTCGCCACAACTAGAGAAAGCCCTTGCACAGAAACGAAGATCCAACACAGCCAAAAATAAATAAATTAATTAATTAATTTTAAAAAAAACAACCAATGGAGGCTTTTCAGTCTTACACTTACTTGATTTTCCTGATGCATTTTGAATTGTTGATCACTCTCTCCTTCACAGAAGTATACCTTCCCTGTTGGTTTTTTGCTTTTCTTTTTTAATTCTCTCTGCTCACTCATTCATCATTAAAGCAATTGTATTTTCTGCCCCAAATTGAGATGTTGGTGTTCCCCAGGGAGACCATTTTTGACCCTAAGTTCTGTTTGTTGACATTTTTTGCTTCAATCAACATGTTTTCACTCATAAAGACCTGTCTTTCAACAGGTTTACATTCATAAAGACCTCTCCCTGTTCTGGTTAGTTTATTTAATTTGGTTGTGGAGTATTCTTGTAGAAATTGTACTTTCTAAGTTGAGAGTTTCTAAGTTCAGAGTTGGTTTATTACATGTTTATTGTTATCATTTGTCCACTGAATTTACTTGCTGGCTTGAATATTATCTCAATACACTTTGACCTGCTTGTTAACCATTATGATCCCCTATGTTTTTTGGGGAATCCTTTCTACTCTTCTCACATTTAGAAGTTCAATATAAGTTCATTAATTTAACAGACATATTTTGAACATTACAATTTCCAAGAACTCTGCCAGGCATCATGGATGATATGATTCATTTACTACCTTCTGGACCTTTCTGACTACCTTCTCTTTATATATATATATATATATATATATATATATATATATATATATATATATATATATACATATATATATACACATATATATATATATATATATATGACTGTAAATTAACTTATAAGATATTCAAGAGTTTTCCATAGGCCTACTAAAGGTAGGCCATTCATTGCCTTGTGATAAACTCAGACTTCTCATCACAGGGGGTAAAGACCATCCTCCAGTCCAGTCTGGCTGAGAGCACCCTTTTCTACATTTTAAAAGGCTGCCCTTTCTTAGGCTGACACAGCACAGAGCCAGAGCACATAGCTTGGTGAACAGAGCATGAGCTGGATGTCAGCTTCCATAGTTCCCTCACCAAAAACACCTCTCTGCAGATTCATAATGGCCCTATTACAATAAGACTTCAACCTACATCTGACCACCATTCCTCCCCTTCAGGGTCCCTGTGATCTAGGTAAGCTGAACTAACATTGATGTTTTCTTCTTCTTTTTTTCTTTTTTTTTTCGTTACGCAGGCCTCTCACTGTTGTGGCCTCTCCAGTTGTGGAGCATAGGCTCCGGAAGCCCAGGCTCAGCGGCCATGGCTCACGGGCCCAGCTGCTCTGCGGCATGTGGGATCTTCCCGGACCAGGGCACGAACCCGCGTCCCCTGCATCGGCAGGCGGACTCTCAACCACTGCGCCACCAGGGAAGCCCTGTTCTCTTCTTTTTTGCCTCTATACCTATGTTCGCTGTGTTTCCTCTTCTTGGCATGACCTTCCTCCAGCTGCATCCTAATGTGGGATAACAATTTCACCTACTTCTTTCCTAGAGTCTGTGCTGACTCTTTAGATAATGTTAGCTCTTCTTCTTCCCCAAAGTAATATATTTTTACTGACTATCATAAATTAAATCCTCTCTGGAGTTTGGCAAGTGTCTTACATCAGCTATGAAATTTGAAGCATCTCTAGATCAGAGATGATGTGATGTCATTCCTTTTTGTATTTCCTGTGAACCTGTATAACACAATAGAGGTTGAATGAATATCTCACACTTAATCTCAGGAAATGGGTTAATATTTATAAAATGCTTAGCTTAGTGCCTTTGACAGAGTAAGTGCTATACAGGTGTTTGTTAAGTAAGATGAAAGGTTGCCAGGTCCTCAGTTTGGATTTGAGAGGACTCTTGTTATTATAATTAATGATAATTGTGTCCCTAATTTATTTATAGACTCAGAAATACTTTCCTCTTTTATCACTAGACTTTTAGTAATGTAGAACCGCAGAAACGCTTTCTTTTTATATTCTATTCCTTTTTCTAATTATGTATCATTTCTCTCACAATGATAGTTAAATCTCATTATATTTAATGATTTATCCATTTTCTGCTATAACAGTTTTATCAGTGACTCCTTGTGTTATAATCTCATTATTTCACAAAATTATATCCTATTTGTTAAGAATAGTAACTGTTACCATGATTTCATCTTCTTCAATGCTCTTTTTAATCTCAGTGTCACAGCCTTCTTTGTGTAAAGATTAAACATTTTTCTCTTCATTTAGTCTAATTCTATTCAGTGTTGCTTATATTATATAGTGTCTTTCACTGTATGTTACTATTTTAAAGAATTTAATTCTGTATCTGAACTGTTGGTTTCATTTCTACAACTCTGTTTCTTTGAATAAGACAGAAAACATGCCCTGAAGAAATCTAAATTACCAAATAATTTTTTCTTTCTCCTAGTGTATAATATACCTGTGATGAAATGTTGAATCTTCATTTCTTAATTTCTATTGAATATATTTCTATGTGGGATTGATTTTTTTCCTTTTTGATCGAAATAGTTTATATAGAAAGTTACGAAGTGTTCAAATAGTGCATGTTGAAAATATAATTAGAGCATTACAGATTTTTACCATATATAGCCCAGTGAGTGAATTTGACCTAAAACAAATAAACAAACAAAAACCTGAGTAAACAAATGGTAGTAAGCAAGTATAATCTGTTCCTGCTTGTTTGTATACGCAGCATTGTCATTTGAGAGAATTTTACCCTATTAGGTTAATGCCAAAAATGTTCCAAAGCCAAGGAATAAATTGTGTTTCTGAATAGCTCTTCCTTCTCAAAGACCTAGTAGCTTTTCTTCTTATACTTTTAATATAGAAATTTCCAAGTATATATGTATTACATAAAGAATAATATTATGATTCCAATGTATACATCACCAGTCTCAAAAATGACCAGTCTCGGGCTTCCGTGATGGCGCAGTGGTTGAGAGTCCGCCTGCCGATGCAGGGGACGCGGGTTCGTGCCCCAGTCCGGGAAGATCCCACATGCCGTGTAGCGGCTGGGCCCATAAGCCATGGACACTGAGCCTGCGCGTCCGGAGCCTGTGCTCCGCAACGGGAGAGGCCACGGCAGTGAGAGGCCCGCGTACCGACAAAAAAAAAAAAAAAGACCAGTCTTATGTCATGTTCAACCTCACTGTGCTACCCATCGTTGTAATTTTTTTTAATGTTTAAAACATTTCAGTTGCATAATAACAAGAAACTGATTTTCTTTTTTTTAATACTGAGTCTTAAATGCCACATCTTCTGCTTGGCATAGTATTAATCTCTGGTGGAAAGAAGACACAGTGGCTTTTATTTGATTGAAAAACAGTTGAATTCATTATTCTTTCAGGAAGAGAAGTCACCAGTCACCTGCTAATGTTTCTATGCTCAACCAAATGGGTGGAACTGTTGTCTGGAACCATGTGTGGGTGGCAGTCAAGTGCAGTGGTTAAGCAACGAGGCTCGGGCCAGCCTTCCTACATTAAATCTTGGCTCCACCAAGATTTCGCTTTGTTACTTGAAAATGGTCCTTATCTTTTCTCTGTCTCAGTCTCTTCGTCTGATGATGATGTCTCATGGGGCTGTTATGAAGATTAAATGAATCAATACGAAGAATTAAGAAGAATTTCTGGAACATGGTAAGTCGCACATATATTTCCCATTATTATTCACTATCTTAAATTACAAACCTCTTTTAAGTTTGAAAAAGTTGTGCATCCTTAAGACATTTGTGGGTTTGGGGGGATAACAATGTAAAATATTGAACAATTAAAAAAATATAGATAAGATGCCTTAATTATGAGGGAAAATACATTGTCTCCTTTGCTCCTAAAAATTGTTTGATGCGATTACTTTTCAGTATTAAGTGTTTTAATTTCATGTTTTAAATTTTAAAAATCTCAGAGAAAAAAATTCTAGTTGGGACAGGTAATGTTTAAGAAAAAAAAATTAAAGCATGTGTTAGAACAGTTTGTTCATTTAACTTGTGTGGGAATTCCTCTAAAATCCAAGGAAACACCATGAGAACTCAAATAAATAGAAAACATTAAAATATGGTTAGAAGAAATGTCCCTGGACATTAAATTCCATTCTTAGCAGATCCCCAATATGATCATTACGTTTTAAAAGTGTTTAAAAAGAATACAATGTTCTTCCCTGGATGATTTTAAGAATCTTGAAAAAAGATGGAAGGAAAGAAAAGAAAGGTGATTAAAATATTTTTGGAAGAAGAGGGTCCCCAGAGCAGGCTGGTATGCAGTGTTCATTGAGCTGAAGAAACCCTAACATACTGGCCCAGGAATCAGCCAATCAGGAGGCTGAGAACCATATTTCCATAATGATGATTGGTTGGTGGACTGGAGGCTCAGCTGAGCTGAGGATGGGACGGAAATGCTCTGTTGAGAAAATAGCAAAACAACTTTCTGGCTTTCTGTTGTTTATTGCATATTCTCCAAATGATTGTAGTGATTCATCCTTTAGGAAAGCTTGTTTTGAAAACAAAAGAGGCACAGTTGTTCACAACGAAAGTGATACTCAGCAGCCAAGGAGCTGAGTATAATCGTACTCTTTTATTTTTCTTTAAAATAAACCTGTCTCCTGATTTTTTCTAACCAAGTATGTTAAGACTTCCTAGGCGATTCATAAGGGTTTGATTTAAATTATAAATTAGACAGGGGCTATAATTTCTGATACGCTTTCATCCTTGCTTTATTAATCTGTCAGCTTTGTGAAGTACGCACAAATACAATGTAGTTTGTAAAGTGTGGGAAAGTCCTTAAATTCTAGTGCCAAAAGTGTATGAAATACTCTCACAATTAAGGGGATTCTGCTACCCTCCAAAAAGAAGCTATATTAGGAAATCTTTTTCATGTAGTCATATACGTATGAAAGCAAGAGATACATTTATCAATGTATTTGGTGTTACTCTCACAAATGTTTACACATACATAAGAATCCACTGTCATTAAGTCATAGAGATTTTTGAAAACAACCAAAGGGGGAGCAGAAAAAGGGAGGCAAGAAGGAAAGACGGAGTGGAACACGGCTGTATCCTGCTGCCTTTTGGCCCTCTCATGCTTGGTGGTTTGTATTTTGTTGTAGTTGTTTTAGATTCAAATAGAGCATTGACAACGTTTCACCTCCACATTTTTAAACTTGGTTTTACAATCATTTTTTCCACAAACCATCTTTCTGGAAATGAGAATAATTCTATAATGCAGATTAAGCAGAAGTATTTTTCAGTTTCTCCCAGTGACCATTCCTTGGCTAGCTAACAGACCAGCCATTCAGAAGCAATTTTCTTCAGGCTGAAATTATGTGCTGACCGTAGCAGATCACTTCCCATAATAACCCTTCCCCCACCCAATGCTAAATACAATCTGTCTCCTACCCACTGTAATAACGTGCAAATGACTGTAATTTTGCAGACAAGAAACAGCCCAAAGTGAAACGTGTCTAAACAGAGGTCGATTTGAAAAATCAGGGCTATTAGCTAAATCTGTAAAATACATATTGTAATAAAACCAGCAACAGCAATCTCCAATAAGTAGTTTTAAAAAAATGTAACTTGTGTTTTGATCTTCTTTATGCACCCGGTCTCCACTGGCATAAAAGAAAAATCCTTTTCCAGAAATGGTTTCATTACATGAGATGTAAATTGCCTTCCTTTGCTAACTGATCTGCAGACATTGCTTGGGCACCCATTCAGATATAGTAGCGCACACCACACCAGAAAGACCAGGCAAGCAGAGGTAAGATTTCAGATACTTAACACTGACCTACATCACAGTTCTCTCAGTGTGAGCAGTATACAGATGTTTTCCTTTAGAAGAATGTGCTGTTTTGCAATATTTTGCTGGGTTCCCTAGGACTGTATGGCATAAAAGGGACAAGATTTGCTGCTTTAACTTTTGGATTATTTTCAGGTTGAGGTTTGGGAGAAGGAATAGGGAAATACCGACACATATAGAGAGAAACTCCTTTAACTTTACAGTTCTTTACTATTAAAATTCATTGTAGTCTTGAGTCTCAGAGCATGGAAAATTTGCTTTATATCATTTCAATTTGTTTAAGCAAAACCATGTTATAAAGGTTTTGGAAGATAGACATCATTCTCCCTCCCTTGGATGTAGAGTCCCTTTGTTTTACGCTGAGGAGTTTAAATTGAAGGTGAACTAATAGAGCATAGAAATGACCTGAAAAGTTAACACAGCTGTGTTTTACAGTGTGTGTGAATGTCTGTATTCACAAAATGTATATCACAATGTCCATGAGTCTCTCATGAGGCATCTTCCATTGCAGGGTGAACACCATCCGTGTCTTGCTTCCCTAAGTACTTCCCCCATTCCCATGGGGATGAAATAAAATGTTTCTGTGCCAGGTCCTCTCTCTCCACTAGACATCTGCTTCTTGGCAGTCTTTTTTGGTCCAGTGATATTTCAGGATATTGCAAAAACGTCAAATGTTTGAGAATACTGCTTATCTCTTTTTGGGGACAGTTGTTTAGAGACGGATATTGTTAACGATACAGAAACTTGAATTGGATTTAGGAAGCATGTGTGAAAAGACAGAGAGTTTTCTCTAAAAGACCTTTCCTTGGTAGCAAGTTAGGATGTTATCCCTAGGTAAAGTGAAGAACATCTAGTGTTTGTGCCAGTGTCTTAATAAATCACCAATTCCATATTCCCTAGAAACCAGGTCACTTGCCCACAGCCTTGAGGCAGGTCTGTACATAACCAAGCCCAGACAGATATGACCCTTTCTCCACAGTCTTCCTGGGCAGCCAGAAAGTTTCTCATTATGTCTAAATTAAGTTTATTTCCTCATAAGTCCATTCCCAGGTAGGTTTTTTTTTTTTTTTTTTAATAACTTTGCTTTCCACTTTTTCCCCTTGGTCTTGAATAACTCTCTAGTGTCAAAGTTGGCATAGATTTAGAAAAGTTAGACCCACGTATAGACTGCCTTCCAAATAAACAAAAATCCAAGAAATTATTTCTGATCCTTTTATGATACAGCACAAATCAGAGGAAATGGGCACCAAAGAAAGACCACTGTGTTTTCCTGTGTTACTACCTGAAGCCCCTGGCCTCAGCATTGAGGTCTTTGCCCTTAAAAAGGGGGAAAAAGTCTTGTGCCAGGATCTTCTGATCACCTAGTAATGGAAGCAGTACGAGCAGGACCTCAGCTGGTGGTGGTGGTGGTTACTGGAGATGGGACAGCACTCTTGCATCTTTTTTTTTTTTGGTGCGGTAGGCAGGCCTCTCACCATTGTGGCCTCTCCCGTTGCGCGCAGGCTAGTAGTTGTGGCTCACGGGCCCAGCTGCTCCGCAGCACGTACCCGCGTCCCCCACATCGGCAGGCGGACTCTCAACCACTGCGCCACCAGGGAAGCCAGAGACAGCGCTCATTAACTGCTACTTTTAGACTATTCTTCTGCTCCTCCCACCTCTTCTTTCCTCCTAGACTCCTTTCCAGACAGCTCCTCCCCTCTACCGCATCTCTGACTAGACGCGCACAAAGATGTAAAATTACAAAGTATACATGTTATACAATAGTGTACTGGTATTATCAACTATATGCGTGTAGATATCAGTACGCACACTAGTATGTTCCCTATCATCTTGATAAGAGAGGCAGATACAATTTCCTTCTCTAAAATATGGTAGAACTTCCCAATTTTGTGAGGGGAGTAGCTCTGATTTTCTAAGCCGGTAGTTAATGATCTTAGTTTCATTCATCAATTAGCTGATAGCCCTCTGATGTCTCTTGATTGGCCCCTTTGTCAAACAAAAGAAAACAAACACGCACAAAGCCAGCAGAACAACTGTGGTTGATTCAAGTCTCTAGGCAGAGCTTGGAGGGCAGGAGGTGGGGGCGGGGTGCGAACGGAGTGTGGAGATGTTGGAATGGAAGGAAAATGCTTGAATTTATCAAAAATGGTTTGGGTTAAATATGTGATTGAATTTGGCATAAGCCTTTATCTTTAACCAGGTGGGGTTTATTAAAAAGGTTGAAGAATTAGGGTTAGGTATTGAGTTAGGGTTAGATCAGATTATTTGAGTATTAGGAAGCCTAAACTTTGGTTTTAGTTACACTAAGTCTATGCTGCAGAGCCTATGATTTGCTTTTACCAAGGGAGTGTGTTGGAGGAGTTGCTTCTACCCTTTATGAACTTCAGCAGGTCTTATTTTCTATGACTTTTTAAGTCCAGTTGTTTTAAAAGCTAATTATTGATTTTTCCAAGCTGATTATACAGGGTAACCATGGGCTTCCAAAAATGGAAATACTCCAGGGACATAGGAAGTGTCTGAATGATCTGGTCCTTTGAGGAACCACTCTTCTAAAATAAGAAAAGTTAAAAATCAACGTGCATGTTCTATTAGCAGTGGGACACACACAAATTCTAAAATCTGTACGTTCAAAAGTGTAAAACAAATATGAAAGTTAAAATAGACGATAAGTGGGTATCAGATTATCTTCTCTGCCCTATTTGTTAATGTACGGCTTTGCTTTGAAAATAAATCTATTTAGGTAGATTTAAGGACTATTATAGATTGCATTCCTTGTACCCCAGCAAAGGATGGAAACTGCTGTTTATTACTATTTTAGCATCAAATCAAGTTCATCTTGGGTAGTGAAACAACTAATTGGCATTTTTAAAAAATGAACTAAATACATCGAAAGCTCAAACACGAGTCAATAGACATTACTTAAAACATGTGACATAAATATTTTTATTGATCCACAAAGTCATCACTGAATATTTGTATCATAAGCAATCTTCTGCTAGCTCTAATTCACTTTATATGTCCATTTGACTCAGTTAAGACACATTCTTAAATTGCGATTGTCGTGTGGAAATTACAAACCCGGTAGTGCTGCATCTTTAACACTTGGGATCATGACGCTTTCAATTAAATTCAGTGCACCCTTTGATTTTAAAATTTCCATATTCCAGCTCCTAAAAGTGATGGAAAATAAGAATGAAAAATTAAAACTAAAAGTGCTTTAAAGGCTTAGTATATATAAATACATTAGCTTAAGTATATTAGCGGTTACAGTACAATACTTGTTATTGTTAAACTTGTTATTTCATATTAACCTCTCTTGTCCTGTGACCTCAGAGTCCCATTAACTTGGTTGCTGGCATTTGTCCTACAATACAGTCTAAAATATTTTTGTATTCTTGGTGGATTGCATGGTGTTGCCTGCAGAGGACTTTGACACCGGCTCTCCCCAAGAGAGGGTTAAATATTTGGGGAAGGGGAACTCTGACAATCCCTCGGCTTAAAAATGGTACTGGGACTGTTTAACGGGTTAATCTTCCTAGTATATTTATCTCCCACAAATCGATTTTTTTAAAAATGGGACTAGCCCGAAGTGTTAACATGGTTAGCCGGGACCTCATTTTTTTAATTAAAAAAAAATTTTTGGAGCTGCCTAGGACCAGGTGGAAAAGCTTTGTTACTAATTCCAGGGAAGAACCTTTCACATAGTGGTGGTTAAATGGTTGCCAGCTTTCACACTTCATTGCTTGTGGACCAGAAGCCTGGGAACAAAAGGGTTACTTGTTTCCCCACCACCGCCTTCACCCCCAGATCGATTTTTCTTATTTAATCAGCGAGTAAAATGAGAGACACAAGGAAAAAAAAAAAAAAACCCATTGAAAGAAGGGCAAAGTGGCGGGGGGAGGGTTGAAAGCCAGTAGGTGCAATACAGAAAATCAGTCCCGGGAGTTCGCGCTGCCGAGTCCTTGCAACACGGAATGGAAGCCGGCAAAACGCTCGCAGTCATTTCCACACAGTCAACCTCCCTTTTCTCCTCGCTACGCGCTAGTGGCTCATTTGGCTTCCCTCTGCCACCGAGCGATCACATACATTATTTCTCCCAAGATAACACAATCAAACTTATATTTACCGACATCCTCTCCTCGCAGCCTGTTTGAGATTTGTTTTAATAAATAAGTGTTTTATGTGAATGATGTAGTAATTGAAGCGGGCGCACCATTTTTTTTTTTCCATCTTACTACAGGAGGTTCCTCAACCCCAATCTGGTTGGAAAATAAAACGCTTTGTCTCCACAACCGCCCCCCACCGGACCCCCACCCGCTCTCAGTGTGTGTTTTATACGTGTGTATATCTCAACCCCCTACAGTAGCCAAGAGAAAGCAGCTAGCCAATGAGAGAGCCCAGTTTCATAAAAGCTGCTCTCTGATTGGCCCGATGAGAAAGGGCAATGGGAACAAAGAAAAGTCCCTTTCAGGTATAGAGGCTGAGAGCTCCTTTTGCTCCACTCCCCCTGTGTGTGTGTTGTGTTTCAGTCCTGATTTCAGTGTTGCAGAACAAGCTTGTTGTGTGTGTGCACCAGGGGAATTTTTCTTTTCTTTTTTTTTAATTTGAATTTTTGTTTTTATAAAAAATACACAGGCCGGTCTGTGACATTTGATGGTCCATCTTCTTTAATAATAAATTTGTTGAAGAGATTATAATTTCCAAAATAAAGCGGCTGCAACCAAACACATTCAATGCAGTTAGAAGGAAAAGGTCAACTCGATCCAATACAGACCGTAAGTACGGTTGCGTGGTGTGTCTCTATATAGCACTTAGCGGGGACTTCATGCAGGGGAATGTGCGAGTTTTATGCATTGAAATGAGGAACTAGTTACAGGGTTTGGCTTTTGCATTGAGAACAACAATCCCAGAAGGGTGAATTTTTATTCAGTGGAGGGTGAAGCATTTGTAACTTCTTCACACAAATTAAGCTTGACTGGGCACTCGGGGTAACTTAGAGTAAACTACCTTTGGGGCTCTAACCCAAGGAGAATAAAAAGTGACAGTTACAAATCTTGATCTGCAGTGTCCATTCTCTAGCGCATCTCACCCCTCCCTCTCCTATCCTAGCTGGGCAGGACCCTCTTCCAAACTGAACCAGGAAAATGGGGGCAAGGGCAGAACAAGACGATTTCTGTCCCTTGTCACATCTAGTGCCCAATAATTTAATATTAAGGGAATTGTCACCCATTACCTGTAATGGTTATAATTACCATTTTCCACCTCCTTAAAAAAGCAAGCAGCAAAAACACCATTAAGGGAAAAAAATGCCCCACCCAACCCAAACAAACCCGCAAATAGTAACAATGGTGTTTATTACAGGACCTGGATTGGGAGCTAGCAAAATGTTTTTCTTTGTTTAAGACATGAGGGGGGGTCCCTAAAATCCAAGTAGCGTGGAGGTGCCCTGCCCCCCTCGCCTAGTCGTCCCTATCCCTGGCCCCTTGGCAAAGACGACAAATTCGAGATAAGCTGAGGAAAGGTTTATAAGGTGTTTCTTTAAAACATCTGCTTTGCTCTTGTACTCATTACATTTCACTCCTTCCGAACTTCCGAGAGCCTAGATCTTCGAGAAATGTTTCACATTCATAACTTGTAGCTGCTCCCACTGCAAGGGCGGGGGTGGGGGGAGGCGGCGGGGGGGGGGGAGAGTGTGTGCAGGGGGAGGGGAGAGACCTTCAGCTTTTTTTTAAAGACCAGATCAGTATTTTCTTGATACGCTTGTCACCATTTTTGTTCTCACGACAACCAATTGAGCCCTTGATCCTCACGTGATGTGAAAGGCTTGCACTGTAACAAAATCGCTCCTTTTAGATGGTTGGTTGTTGCTAACTCGCCCATCCCCCTCCCCCAGCCCCGACATTTCCAGCAAAGCGACTCTCCACTTCCAATCTATCAACAATTCATTACTGCTTTTAGCTTCCAAACGCCAGCTAATTAAAAATACTAAGCCAAGCTCCGGGGCCATCTGACTAAACACAGGAGGGGGGTGGGTGAGGGAGGAGGGGAGAAAAATAAATAAAAAGGAGACGCACCGTTTGCTGCGGCTATAAACGGGAAATGTCCTGAAAAAGGTCGCCTTAAAAAAAATCTTTTTTTGACTCTAATTATCGAATTACCACATGACTGATCGGCTTGAACGACAGCGGATTTTTCCCCCCCTCGGGGACTATACTAGGAACTCGGTTCCTTTTTCTTAAAACAACATAAAACAGGAAAACATCACATCCTTTAGGTTTCGAAGACTGAACCAATTTTAAACGCCGTTATTTTCCCTACCCCGCCGCCCCCCGGCCCCCACCCTGAATGCTGGTATAACTGGTTTATCAGCTCACTGAATCATCTGCTCCCCTCCCCCTCCACACCTTTCTTTTTCTCCTTTTGCTAGACTTCTCATCCCACCCTTTCCTCCACCTCCTCCTCCCTCTCCTCCTCCTCTTCCTCCTCCTCCTCCCTCCCTCCCTCTCCCTCCCCCCTCCCTCCCCCATCCCCTTCCCCCTCCTTTCCTCTTAAGTTAGTTCAAGAAATCAAATCTGTCAGGACGGGCGGAAAAATGCCACTTCCCGACTAACAGGCGGAATCCAGCCCAGATTTTCAGTCCTTTCTTCTTATTCTTTCTTCCCTTTCACTAATTTATCCCGATGTTAGCACATTCTGTCTTGTTACTAGCGGACGCCTGTAGGTTTGCTACATGGGATCATTACTTACTGATCACGGTGACTCTGAAGTCTGGAACTGAAGGCGGAATGAGAAGTTGGGAAAACTTTTTTCTCTAAGCTCTCTCTTTTTTAAAAACTATTATTCTCGATGCTTGTTAAGAGGAAAAAAACCCTTTGGTGCTTCTGTTGTGAATGTGAAACATTATCTTCCAGCTGTACAGTGACACATTTTTTTAAGGAGAAAAGGACTGATCCGTTTGCCAAAAGGGGGGTGGGGAAGTGGAATAATGTTATCGAGTGATTATTCTGGCTGAGATGTGTTATTTGGTTCCTTCCTTCTTGATCATTTGGTGTTTAAGTAAAATGAGGCACAGGCTTGTTTGCCGAGTGGAGTGGGAAAGGCATTTTGATTTGCTGGCCTAATTAAAAAATGATAAAGGAGTAAAGGTAAGCAATGTCTGTGTGTGTGTGTGTATGTATATTTATTTTTTTTTCCTTGACAATCAACTGTTAAAAAGGGGCTGATCCCTTTAAAAACCGTTTTAACTGATCTTTGTCAAACACACACTCATTTGCGGTCATTGAGGCCACCTTGGCGCAGATCACTTAAAGTGTATGTCTTAATCAGTTTCCCTTACAGTCAGTAGCACCATATTTAACAGATTGAGCCAGTCTGTGACCTAGGAATACGGTAGAATTGTTTAGATGTAATTTCTTTTTCTCAAAAGGCATATATTTAGCCTTTTATTTGACACTGTCTTTTCTAAAATAGAGAAATGCTCTTAAAGACGTGTGTGTATATTTCAAAAATAAAATTGTATAAACTGTTGGGGAAGAGAGGATGGGGGGATATGTGTATGGGGGCGTTATTGGTTGTTTTTTTCTGTTCCTTACTGGGAACAAAAACCAGATTGCCCAGACAATTTGTAAAAAGAAGTAATAAAATTAGAAATGAGGAAAATTTAGCAACATCATTCTGAAACTAGCCTTAGAGAACTTCCAGGGTCTGGTCTTTTAAAAATTGCAAGATCTAGGACATGTTTAGGGATGTTTAAAGCGTGTTCCTTCCTCTTGTCCGAGTGTTCAGGCTGTGTTTCTGGGGTTGTTACCATGTGTATGTGCTAGAAAAAAAAAAATCCTAAACTCTTTTTTTTTTTTCCCCTTAAACCTTTCTGGACTTGACTCAGATCCTTAAGATATTTTAATGCTTTTTAAAAAGTGATTATCCTTGTGTTGTTGATAAAGGGCTTTTCTTTTTTAGCTACTGTAAGATGCTTACTGTCATGGGTACGTTTTTCGGGTTTGGTTATTTTTCTTTAAACCTGATATTGGACTGTGGAGACAATACATGAGCCACCTTCCTCACCATCCTTCCCTGTACCCCTCACTGACTCCCCAGTATTAATCGTTTTTTTATTCTGGTAACACCCAGACAAGAAATATTCGACTTTTCCCCCCTTCACAGGAAAAGGTGGACCTGGACTGAAGGGTGTAAAACCCCTGGACCCATTCCTGGGGCAGGAAAAAGAAGAGGAAGATTAGAAGATTTTTTTTTTTTTTTTTTTTTTTAAGAGAAAGCCCAGCGGAGCTAAACGAATGTCCCCTCATCTCCAAAGGAAAGTTCATCGGATTTTTATTCTAGAGAGCTCATCTTCAGGATGTCAGTGAACATTTCTACGGCAGGAAAGGGTGTGGATCCAAATACGGTTGATACTTATGACAGTGGCGATGATTGGGAAATCGGGGTTGGAAATTTAATAATTGATTTGGACGCTGATTTGGAGAAGGACAGACAGAAATTTGAAATGAATAATTCCACCAACACCACTAGCAGCAGCAACTCTAAGGATTGTGGAGGTCTGGCCTCCAGTGGGGCCGGTGCTACCGCAGCCTTAGCGGATGGCCTAAAATTTGCTTCTGTTCAGCCCTCTGGTCCCCAGGGGAATTCACACAAAGAGACCAGCAAATCAAAAGTGAAAAGGAGTAAAACTTCTAAGGATGCTAATAAATCTCTGCCTTCTGCTGCCTTGTATGGGATTCCCGAGATCAGCGGCACTGGCAAGAGGCAGGAAGTCCAAGGGCGCCCTGGAGAGGCAACTGGCATGAATTCAGCGCTGGGTCAAAGTGTGAGCGGCGGCGGCGGCGGCAACCCGAACAGCAATAGTACCAGCACCGGCACCTCCGCTGCCACCGCGGGGACGGCCTCCTGCGGGAAAAGCAAAGAGGAGAAGCCAGGTAAAAGCCAGAGCAGCCGAGGCGCCAAGCGGGATAAGGATGCAGGGAAATCCAGGAAGGACAAGCACGACCTGCTTCAGGGCCACCAGAATGGCAGTGGCAGCCAGGCCCCTTCCGGGGGCCTCTATGGCTTTGGGGCCAAGAGCAATGGAGGTGGCGCGAGCCCCTTCCACTGCGGGGGCGCTGGGAGTGGCAGCGTCGCGGCTGCTGGGGAAGTTAGCAAAAGTGCCCCGGATTCAGGGCTCATGGGAAACTCTATGTTGGTAAAGAAGGAAGAGGAGGAGGAGGAGAGCCACAGGCGAATCAAGAAACTGAAAACTGAGAAGGTAGGATAAAGACGCCTTCCTAGATCTCCTACTTTCCTCTTTGTGTGCATTTGTGTGGGTGCGTGGTGGGTGGGGACGTGCCTCTGTGTGCCTTACATTTCGTGCTTTCTGGTTCTTTGTGAGATTTCTCTTCCGGCACTCTTTCTGTGAACTTCTGGTATGGGGCAGCTTACTTGGCGTGCAGTGTTTAGCTCTTGCTTCTTTCTGCTGCTGCTACTGTGGTGCTAGTGTTTGGGTCCCCAGGTGGGAAGGTCTGGGTGTTCCAAGTACCTTTTGCCCTGCAGAAGGGCTCTTGGCCAGTCAGCCCGTTGCGGTGTGCTTTTAACAGAAAACCTGCTCCTGTACCCACTTACCTCTTGTCCTGATTTCTCCCCTAAGGAGAACTGTCTTCTGTTTTAATGTACACGTCCTAGTATTTCTGGTAATGTGTCCTTAGGTGCAGAGTTCACGTTGCCTCCCCTGAGAGGTATGTCGAGGATTCGAATTTACACTCCACCCTTCACCCATTTATTTTTTCATGATATTCTCCAAAATAGTCTTGTCAAAGGATATTGTACTGTCATTGGTCCCGAATGAAACCTTGGTCTCCTAGGGTCATTTGTTTCATAACCGTGTAGCAAGAATGGAATGGTTTTGGTGGCCTCCAGGACTCTTTCCTTGTTCCCTTGCCCGGTTCTTAGCTGGAGATTTAAGAGTGTTATCACTTGGATTTCTTGCTTGTCCAGGGAGCTGAAAGGTTGGTAAGAAAAGTGAAATGGACTTGGTGGATTGGTGTGCTGAAAGGTGAAAACGGAGCCAAAAGATACCCGAAATACGTGTTGCATTTGAGCGGTGGGGAGCGTTGATTTAGGTCATTCGGACCCTGTTTCCCATCTTTGTCATTGTCGGAAAGTCTAGTGAGACACTGCCTTCGAAAAATTGCCCCTCGTGTTGTGCTGCTTTGTGCTGGAGGCCTAGGACTTACTGGTCTGGCAGTTGCATTAAGTGATGTCCCAGAGCTGAAGGTGCTCTGTCCACAGAGCAGGTTGGGAGCGAACTGGGGGGAGTGAGTGCTGTCTCTATAAAATTAACCTTTAATTCTACAGATTGTGCCTTGCAGAAGCAAATGCGTATCATGTGGTTCGTGGCATGGTTGTTTGGATATATGCTTATTAAATAATTTGATTTTTTGCTATTTCTCACTTGATCAAAATTGTGAAATGTCTTTGGGTGATTATTTCTGTGTACAATTTCTCACTGTTGTCTATTTAAACCTTTTTCTTTTTGCAGGAATAAAGTTTCGGTTTTATGATTTTAGAAGTCGATGAAGGTACATTAAGGTGTAGATGATGCCAAAATCTCAAAAAGCCTCTGAACGCCTGCTTCTTCTATCTATATCCCTTTGGTCAGACAGCATTTTACACTGATGAATTTAAATGCATTAAATCCAGGTTTCGATTCTTACGCTGAAATGTGGAGTTTCACATAATTTCTGCTAAAAGGCGTTCTGAAGTCTTCTTATTAGTACAGTAGAGCATTTACTTTTGTTGCCAGTAGTCTTCAAATTGCAGTTCTAATCTGCCCTAACTATCTAGATGAATTGCCCTAATCCAGTGCTCACAATGGCTGTGGTTAAGGAGTCAGAGCCATTTGATTGGATTCACTGCTGCCTGGAATGTGGGAGGTACTGCCCTTAGCCTTTTAATCTTCCAGCCAAATGTTCACAGTCAACAATTTTGTTTAGCTGGCAATCGGAACATTTCAGTATCTCAAAGGCTGCTGTCATGGCAACTGAGATGAGAGCGTGGTGTCGGTTCTCCAGTTTTTGTGTTCTTTTCACTTTCCAGTCACACAGGAAACTGGATGAAAAATGGAAGAATTAAGTTATTCATATACACGCAACTCATCTTCAGTCAGAGGAGTATAAGTGTGATAATATGAATTACCTAAATAAAGAGAAAACAAGTCATGATGGGTCTGGGGTGGAGGAGGGGAGCAAGCACAGTGCATTTAGATTCATACCACTGCCAACCGTAGCTGCTGGTGCGGGCACAGGGCCCCTTCAGGGATGGCTCTGAGGGGCTTGAATACTGCAGCGTGGGCTATTCTCTGTCATGCTATGGTGCTGGCTCAGGATCTGGAAGCCTGTTCCTTCAGCTTTCCTCCCCACGCCCACTGCACCCCAGAAGGACTTCTCTTAAGAACACTTTCCTCCTTGGCACACAGAGATGGCACTCCTTTGTACAAATGCCACCCAGGGAAGTCACTCCAATTCCACTAACTCTTGGTTGTGTAAAATTCGATTGCAATTTAGAAAGTACTTCCTAATGACAGGAGGAGACCTCTTGAGGCGGGAAAGATTTAGTAGGACAAGCTTTACCTGGCAAAATAATTCAACACTGAGGCATCCTTTGAGAAAGGTTTTTTGATGTTTTTGTACAATGT
The DNA here is from genome assembly GCF_026419965.1 of Kogia breviceps. NCBI lineage: Eukaryota > Metazoa > Chordata > Mammalia > Artiodactyla > Physeteridae > Kogia > Kogia breviceps. The sequence goes on along the minus strand of NC_081313.1, from coordinate 103,124,415 downwards.
TTTAATTTCAGCCTTGTTTGATTATCTGGGTTTGTGAAGAGTAAGTGTCTTGAGAGTGAAGGTGGTTAATTTTCAGCAATCGGATGTGGCCCATGAAGGGGTCAAATGTGAAAACCAAAGGGGGGTGTAATGTGGTGTGTGTGCTTTTTTCTTTATCTTTTTCCTGGTTGGATGGTTCCAGGAGATTCATAAGACTTGCTGTCACCGGTGAATTTTCACAGCATGCTTCAGTGTCTATTTTTGGTCTGTTTATTCTGTTTCTTCACTACACAAAGTCATGTAAAACATAAATTGGACCATATGAAAGGTCCAATTATGAAATTAAATCAATGAGCGTTCTAGTCCTTTATGTGGAAACCACAAGTATGTTGTAAAAGTCGCCACTCTCTTAATATGTGAACAAAATCAAAACATGCCATAATTCTAAGATACTTGAGCTGTATTTCTATAGCCCATTTTGTGGTTAAGCCACCAGTGACGCGTCTGAATAAGTAGATTTGAGGGTTGGCTTTTGGTTGTTAAAACCTGCTTCCCCACCTGCCCCCTCCTTTTCTTTTGAAGCATAATAGCCTGTATTGAGGCTCTTCTGCATGTATCCTCCTTAACTGTCTTACAGTTTTGACCTATCAGACGCAGGCATTCGGCTGGGCTAATAGTTCAATACAGTACATGGGTTTATTTGATCGCTGGGATATTCCAAAATACATACAAGAATTCTTAAAAACAGCTGAGACTTCAAATACAGTGAAGAGCATAGGAGATCTTATGGTTGGGTCTTAGGGTTCTGACTATTCAGTATGCATTTAGAAAAGAGAATGATTTGAGTAATATCATGCTGCTTTCATTAAGCTGGTCCTTAACAGCCTAAGTGTGGGCTCTACAAATGGACCTGTCTATAAAGGATATCAGTCATTTTATTTTATTCTCTTGTAGAAGCCTTTTTACACTTCACTAGGGAATTCTGGCACATTTTCTAAGCGAGTGTGAGTAGTTGAAGAACATATTTTGATTAATAAGTTTTGTGGATGATATGCTTTCCCCCAAATATAGTGCCCCCTACAAATTCTGCTTAGAGAGTGCAGTTTATCTACTGTGAAATAAAAGGGCAGAAAGGTCACTTGCTATAATTAAAGAACAAAGTCCATTGTTGTTGGACAGCAAACTGTTTTGAAAGCTACATAAGGGATTTAGCTGTTGAAAACGTTGGTAACTAAGGGTGGCTCCCAATCAGCATTGATTCAGCTCCTTTCTTTTCTATAGGCTTCCTCGGAGGATGACAGGGCTTTTGCAGTGGGTGCAGAGGGGCTGCCCTTTCCCCAAGGAAGGTTTCTGTGAGACCCCATGGAAGCTTGGAATATTTGCATAACCAGGCACATCACTGAGTTAGTTCTGAGCACAGTATTTGTAATCTGCTGGGCTTGCTGGAGAAATTTTAAAAATTACTCAGCAACTGATCAAGGTTGTGCTAAAAGAGATAAATAATGTTTAGCAACTTTTAATAACTTTGCAAATAGTCTGTTAAAAAAAAAAAAAAAGAGGCGGGGAGGGATTGATGGTCCAAATGTCATGAGGTTAAGAATGCTCTTCAAGTGAAATTGCTTGGCTGCAAGATGGTTTTAATTAGGGTGTTATAAAGACTTATTTTTCCTAAGCAGCATTTTATAGTTAGTAAATGAAATCTATGCCGAAAGTGCTAAGCAGAAATCTCCCTAACCACAGAGGTGTTCAATAATCAGATTCAAACAACATGGAAAGAACCATCTGTTCTTAGTTTTCAGCATGAAAAACAAGGATTGAACGGCTGAGATTTGCTCCAATTTTGACTGTGTGTGTGTTTTTTTAAAATTTTAAAAAGTTCACCTGGTACTTCATAGAAACTCGAAATTGCAGTAATATGAGCAACACTGTGAAAACACGTGTTCCTACATTTATTTTAACCAGTTCCACTTTTATTTAAAAGATTTCCAGAAGCCCAGCCATTGAACACTTTATAATGGTTATTCAGTTCCTGCAGGCAATCACAATGAGGGGTCAGTTCTTCAAAGATCTAACTATTTAGTCAGTATCTGAATTATTCTGTCAATTTTCCCCCTGGAGGCAAGGGGGGGGGGCAAAGGCTCTCCGGGGCTAACTCTGGTCAGCGTTTATCGGTTAATCTAATTGTATGTGGTAGCAACACCTGGACCGATGTTTGTTCTACATAGACCTTGCTCTGGTTCAGAGCTGTTAGTCTAGGATTGTTGATCATGAGGGAAATATTCTTTTAACACTGATAACTTTGGAGTCCTTGACTTTTAGATGGTAAGCTTCTGGCTTCTGGTTTTAGTAAGAGCCCTGGGTAAAACATTATCCGGCCTTTGTTTGAGGTCTTTTATAGAAGCTAATGACTGGGCTTGTGCCTCCCTCAGATAAATGACATTATCTCTGAGTGGGCTGACAGGAAACAGACATGTTAATGGTGAAGCTGCGGGGAGGATCTGCCCGGGTTCTGACAAAAGAGTGGAGAAGGGACCCCTGGTTGTGGTCATTAACACATAATGCATTCTTGCTCTTCCTAAGAGGCCCTTGATAATTGGAAAGCTATTTTAGCCACAAGCACTTAAATCATAAATCTACCACTTCTAGTTCCTTTGCATTCTTAAAAGTAGCAAAGTAATGTGTTTTTTGTTAACAAGTGTGTGATCTGGTTTTTAAAAATGGTGGCAGTTCTAGGCGGTGCCGTATTGACGTTTGGGAGGGCTGCACATCCCACTGCTTTTATCAGATGGGCTCTCTCTTTGTCTTTCGCCAGGCCTCTACTTTAGTAAACGAAGAAGTGGGTCCAAAAAGTAAAAAGAAATCATTTTTATACTTGAAGATGTCTCATGGAGAGGGATAAAATCTGTTTTTTTCTAAGTTGGGCAAAAGATTTTGCTCAGTGATTTGAATGTAATGAAACCTGCCTTTTGAAGTGTATGTTTAAAAAGTCATGGGTATAATTGAGTTTCAGTGCAGTTTAAACTCTTTGCTTCTTGAACAGAGATAATTGCCATGTTGAACACAGTCTAGAGGTGTAGAAGAGGTGGAAGGATCATGTTATTCTATTCTTTAATATTAAGCACTGGAAGTTTTTCATAGTAATTACTGTAGCACAACATAGTTTTGATTGCCAGCACTCTGAACTTGCCGGTGATCTGAACATCAAGGGTTTTGCTTGAATACTAAACAGTTTATTCCTAAATTACTTGTATCACATTCTTGTAGAACATGGAAACCAGAACTAAAGAAATACTGGGTGCTCCTTAGCAACAGCGGAGTGGAAATAACCTCTCTTCACTAGCACTGTTGTCGATAAATAATAATACCCTTTTAATCTGTACATTTAAGGTTATAGGGAAAGAGAACAGGTGAAATCTCTGACCCAGGAATGACTTCAGTCGTCATTACAGGCTCATACAGGGATCAGACTGGTACGCTGTGTCTGGTATTTATTTCATAGGTATGTATGTAGAAATGTTATAATGGCATATATAGCTGTTGGGTTGGGAGTGGATTTGGGAGTGTTTAGTTAGTGTGGGCTTTATTCTTTTAAAAAAAGTCACCGTTGATTTTCTGTTCCACTCTGCTGCCAAGTAATTGGTCTCTTCATATCCATCCAGTTCTCTCTCCCAGCTGAAGTTTCTTTAGTGACTTCTTGCTCTCCGTAGCAAGTTCTCTTTAATTTAAGCTAAAGGTTTTGGCAGTGGGAACGAAGCCTTTGCAACTGAATGAAAGGTTGTTAAATAATTCATAGTAGATTGACCATCAGTTGGGCTGTTTGTAATGTTATTTTGAGTGCAGAAAGGATATTCAAGAGGGGAGACTGGCACCTTGCTCCTAGAGCTGAGTTCTGCATATCTGCTAAATTTTGGTTAGAAATGCCTTTGAGAAAGTACTAAAATAGATTATAGGTTTTGCCTGAAGAACTGAAGAGATTACAAAGCGAATACTTTTCTTATATTTTGATAGGTCAGTGGCCCTTGAACCACCTGGATCTCATCTGGTACTCAGAAGGCTTCCCCCCTTCCCCATGAAGCTAAATGAAAATTTAGAAATATATATTTTGGTTGTAATAGAGAACTCAAAGAGAAGGGTGCTTCGGTTCAAACAAATGTGTTGGAAGTGATGAATAAATACTGCTGCTGGTTTTTCAAAGCTCCTCTTTTCTTCTTTCTCATCCCCACCTCCCAGCCCAGTTTGATTATTATTCACTGTGACTATTCTCGCTCAACCACTGAGCTTTTTGCAACTCCTGGTAATCCTCATTCTCAGCTAGCACCTTAAGAAAAACGCGCCTACGGGGGACATTTAGGCACATTCCAATAATGCCATATGAAGGCGGCTTTTACAGTTTAAAAATATATTGATTGTATTTTGTGTTGTACATAATGATTTTAGAAAGCAGATATTTAGGTTGTGGAATTGGCTTATTATCTTAACCAGAGAGCCGATGGCATGGTGCCACAGACGTATAATTTTACTTAAAGGGACTTTTAAGGTTTTGATGTGTTTTCTTTTCCTCTTATTTCCCTGATGGCTTCTTTTTATTGAAGGGTAACTTAAGGAGACCTGGTAGCAATTTTACTGCCTTCCCCCTGACAGTTTGAAATAATAGCTTGGTCTTTGGTTGCACTGATCTTCTACCAGTCAACTTGATTCTGGTTTTTGTCATGTGGCAGTGAATTAAGAAAAAAAAAAGGGGGTTGTAGTATGTTTTAAGAAATGGACTCTTTTATATGCTTCAATTAGCAACAGACGACAAAGTTCCAATTGGTCACACTTTCAGGATCTCCTAGAAGTCACTGTTCGTCCTTTTGATTTAAGAAAACTCCTGATTTGGTTTCTTAGGGAAGCACATCTGGTCTTCTGGCTGCTTTAGATCCACCTTTTTTGTCTTTTGCATTAGTTCCTGCAGGTTCAAAGGTCCTTTTTGAGTTGTTCTTGGTAGGTTAGCACGCTTTCCCCATACTGGAGGGCTGTACTTTTTTTGGTTGCTACGCCTACCACGTGTTTGAGTTCACCTGGCATAAAAATACCATTTGTTTCAATGACTGGATTTTACAGTTTTACCCACTCTTCACTTAGAACATGATCAGGATGAGTTGGAAAGCATCTCTCTCTCTTTTTTTTTTTTTAACAAAGTGCACATAGCCAGACCAGATTACGTTTGGATTTCCTGTCACCTCCTTGGCTGATTTATGGATGGCTCATGTTAAAAGCAACAATAATGTTTGAATTGGAAGGGCTGACGCCTCGGGTTTTCATTCTTCATGGAGAACTGTTTATTTGTGTGTGGTTCACCACAGTACATGGATAATGCTATCAAATCTGTGCTTTATTATAGGCTTATGACTAGCACAGCAGCACTTAGTTATGTGTTTCTGCGTTTCCCTTCTTTGCCAATTCTTTTGTGATGGAAATGAAATTAGAACCGAATCTTTGCAGCCAAGGAGAAAATAGGCACAACAAGTAGAAATTGTCCCTTGAGCCAGTTCAGAAGTAAGCAGTGGTGATTTAAGAAACATTTTTCTCAAAGGAAGTGAAATCCATAGGAAAAAAAGGACTCCGATTTAACTTTTCCGTGAAGATCAGTGGAAGATGAGCCTCACACTTTGACAAATGGAGGCTGTTCCAACAGCAAGGCTTTATCCCTTTATATTGTTTCACATCTGAAGTAACTGACTGAAGAGCGGTTCCCATTCCCAAATCTTTCAGCTGCTTTGAAGGTGGAATGTTAGTTCAGTAATATTGTTGGCTTCAGCTCCCCGAAGGGAACTAAATGATTTGAAGACAGAGCAATTGAGCTTTTCCGCATCAAACTCCATTTGGCCAATTGTCTCCATTTACATTCCTTGCCCAAATCCTTCACCAGCCTTTCCCATGATGCCGCAGCAGATGCCAGACACTGAAGTATAAAGCGAGCAGCTGTTTCCATTACTCCAAGGCTGTATTATCCTCCACAATCTGCTTGCTTTTTCGCTCCCCTCCCCCACTGGAAAAAAAAGAAAGAAACCTTCTCTCCCTCTGACGTTTGCCCGCTCGGGTTTATCAGCCTGCGGATTTTCTATCTTATCAGGACCACGGATTTCTCGGCAAGGCCCGGTTTATTGTTCCGCGGGGGAGCAGATGGAGGGCCCTGGGCTCCGGGGAGAGTGGCCGGGCCGCGCGCTCCCGATGCTGGGGGCCGTGGCGGGGGCGCGCCGCCGGGGCCTCGCCCTCCTTCCCTCCCAGGACCCGTTTATAGCCCCGAGCGCAGTAAATCTGTCAGCTCTTCACTACGCCTTCACCTCTTTCTTCATTTGCTCCGGCTTCTAGTTTGACAACGTTCCCCTGAGGCGGAATTCTAATCTGCTTCCAATTAGTTGCAAAATGTGACTGAAATTTCCACATTATGACTGCTGTTTTACTTGCACGCATACATCTAGAAACAAATTAATGCTCTTGAATATTTATTTTTTGAGCCCTTGGATTTCCTTGAAGAGGAAGAGTTTCCAACTGTTGGGAATGACTTCCAGGGTTTGCATTTTCTTCTCTCGAAGCCTTCTCTACTCAGTATATTGCTTTTAAAGAGAGAGCACAATAGCCGCCGTGGGGTCCCCCCCATCTCTTAATAAGCCTTTTCCAGCTTTTTCAAGATTTCTCAAAATGTGTCCAAGTTACGCAAATCAATTTTGTAGTATTTCTAAAATAACACAAGGATGTTTGCCCGAGTTTAATGGAGGGGTCCTCCTGGTGCATGTTTTAATAGAACACAAATACACACAGATTTGCTTCTAAGATAGCTGAGGTACATTTGGTCGAGGCACAAAAGACTTGTTACACACTTTTCAATTCTTTCATTTGATATTCATAAACTAAACGAATCGAGCGATTATTTAGCTGAACAGATACAAGGGCTGCATGAAAGATGTCACCATGGGCACTCACGTTATCCTACAAGTTTGTGCCTAGATCCTGAGCACACCTGGCAGCTGTTGGAAGTTGTGGGCTGCAGCAGGCATAGTCGATGGCTTCCTGTGACTTTAGTACCCCTTATCCTACATAATCCAGTGTTAAGGAGAATGTTTTGGACTCTGGGTTTTGGGGTGGTTCTACTTTGAGGGAGGTCAACTACTCCAACTTTCTTTCCTGCTTTTTAGTGTTTGTTTTTTAAACAAAGATACTGATCCATCTGATTATATGTAAATATATTAGAGTTGTTTACATCTTGGCTGCTGAGGTGGTCAAATTTAGCTTTATTACTTGCCTAAAAGACTACTACTTTCTCCTGTACTGCGAATTTTAGTACCAAGGCAGTGGGGTCTCGGCTTTAGTATTTGTAGGAAGGTGGTGCCCTTAAAGAATGTAAACAGCCACATTTACTGGTGTATTTTATTGTAGTGTTCAGTCTTCAGCATCTTGGCAGATTGATATCAACAGTAATAATGGACTCTAAAAAGGTGTGAAGAATTTTATTGATGGTAAAGTGGTTATGTTGATCATGTTACTCTGTATTAGTTTCTAAATAACACCTTCAAATGTAAATAGATCAATTTTTTTCTACGACCTTGTCACATATAATCATAAAAGCCCTATATTGATTGATTTATAATGTCCTTTTTAAATGTGCTGTTTTCAATCTCTATAACCAGGAGGTGGAGCGTTTATTTCACTATGTTTAAAAATAAAACTTATTTTAAATTATTTATTACATGTAGAATATAAATTATTCAAATTATTTTATCAAAAAACTTTCAGCTATGCTGGAATTCCACAAAAGAAGTAGGAACGCTCTTTGTTTTGCTTCCTTTCTTTTTACTCTATGACTGGTAGTAGGAAAAAATAGCGAGATTGAAATCCTTAAAAATTTAAAATGTGGGCCTTTCAGACTGTAGAGACCTCCTGGGTTTGGGTTTAAAAAAAAAAAAAAAAAAAGAAAAAAAGAAAAGAGTGGCCCCATAGTGAAATGCTCACAATGGGCACGATTGTGCTAGCCCCTCAAGTCCTGGGGTTCACTAATTGCCCTTTAATGAGGTCGGTCTGCCCCAGCTTTTCCCCTACCTTGGGAGGAAAAGCACACAGACAGTTGGAGTTCAAGTGGATCTTGCTGTATTTGCAACTTAGCATAACTGCTTTGAAGGCCCCCAGGGTGCTTAATTGGGGCTGGGCATTTTTGTTTTGGGGGAGACTACACACAGCTCCCCATTGTGTGTGTAGAAGCCACCGTGGGTCTTGGAAACATTACATGCTTTTGTTGATGGTGCATAGTTTTATAAACTCCAAATGAGCTTATTGCCTTTTAACCATTGGGAGCACTAAATAGTGGAAGAACCTAGAAGTCTCTGGGTTGGGTAGCCGCCAAGCAGTTAAAAAAAAAAAAAAAAAAAAAAAAAAGAATGAATGGTTTAATTGTAGAGCAAACCATTTGTTTACAGATTAAGATTTATTCAGTCACCAAATCCTATGGACCAGGAGGTAAAAGAATGAGGCCTTAAGGTATAGGAGTTGAGTGCCCGGTGTTATGTTTTGTGATCATGCTTAGCTGTTTTTACCCTTGTTTTTCACAAAAGAAGAATGAATTGTTGAATGGGGAGAACTGCTGGGCCAAGTGTAGTTTTTAAGCTCTAAAGAGAGAGGGGAGGATGGCAGAGGCAGGTTGTCATTTCTTTGCTGCCTGGTCAGGAAGCTAAAGACTTAAAGTTCCTCCACCTGAGAGGGGGACACTGGCTGTCGCTGAATTTTCCTGTTCAAATGAGGGGGACTGGTGATGGTGGCGGTAGAGGTAGGGAGTAAAAAGTGGGAAGAAGGTGTGTGGGAAAGGGGGTGGCTGGTGGAGAGCCTTTGTTAAAATGGCCCTAGACAATACATTCTCTTGAATAATTGGGACCCTTTTACAGAAATTCCCCACTATTTCATTAGTTAGTGGCCATGGTACTGAATAGAGAGAAACTCTCCAGCCATGGCAGGGAAGTGGTATATAATTTTTTTGGGGGGTGGGGAGAGCTGTTGCCTGGCAGCCAGAATTTCAGGTTGTCTTTTTTTCCTTCCCTCCCTCCCTCCTTCCAATAGAAGAGCAGAAATCCTGGCATTTGGTCCCACTCTAGTTGTCCTTTTAATCCGTTTTTGAACAAAGGGTTTAAGGACATCACTAGATCACTAGTAAAGTGCTATTTTCTAGAAGTGTCATTTTGAACACTTCCCAATTCACTGTTTTTTAATTTCGCATTAATCTTCTTGGGAGTGAAACCCTTTATCTCAAAGTGCTCTTTTGTATATAAACTGTCACCCTAATGATAACTCTGGTTACTTACAAGTATTGTTTCTAGGAGATGTCTTTGTATGCTGTTTGGCCTTGAAAAAGCCCATTCCTTCTGTAACATTAAAATTACTTGTTTGCTACTTGATGCACATTTGATAAATTGAACTTTCAAATATGTTAAATTGGCTTAACATGATCTTGTTTTGTTTTTCTCCTTAACTAAGTTCTGGTACTTTTAGTTTGGTATGATCCTTTTGAAATGGCTTGATTTTCGAGTCTAAATCATGGCTGATAGCTTCACTTTACAAATCTTTCTTTTGGCAGGTGGTAACAGGAGGATTAAAGGAATGGGGGTGCAGAGAGGGTGTAAAGATTTAGGTGTAAATGTTTTCAGCCTTGTCAAACTAGTGACTTTTTAATGTGCTGTTGTTCATTCTAGATGCTTTTCTATTAACATTTTCTGTGTTAGTGAAGAGACTGGATTTTATTCCTGTGAGCATCCAACATAATTTTTCAAACTTTAAAAAAAATTATTTTATTGAAGTATAGTTGATTTACAATGTTGTGTTAATTTCCACTGTATAGCAAAGTGACTCAGATACACACACACACACATTCTTTCTCGTTCTTTTCCATTATGGTTTATCACAGGATGTTGAATATAGTTCCCTGTGCTATAAAACTTCAAACTTTTAAATCTCGTAAAATTCAGCACTGTCATAGTCACTAAGACTGAATTTGTGTAAATACATTTTTAAAAAATCATGTTTTACCAAAGAGGTAAATCCCTGCAAAGGCCCACCTAACTTTGATTTCTTTGGGTGTAGTTTGACTGATGATACGTGCTCAACCTAGGTTTACTTAGGAAACCAAAACAAAAATGCAAAGATAAAAAAACATAGCTCATGTTAATATTTATGACAGCCTAGAGGCTTTGCAAGATTGAAATCTCTTTGCAGTTTTAATCTCCCCTGGAAAGAAAGGTTCCCCAACCCCCCACCGCCCCAGATTGTTAGTGCCTCCACAGCGTGAATGCTTCTGAAGGTTTTAAAAAGCACCTAAACATACCCTGTATTTCAGTGCGTTTGGTCTGTGTTCACATGTACATAGAGAATGGGGAAGCGGTACTGAGCTTCCTGCCTTATTAACAAGGGTTTTCTTTTGTCTGATTCCTCGTCTCTGACCTGTTCTGGATACTATTTTAATTGGTTGGTTTTTGTTGTCCATATAAAATGTGAAAGGAGACATGCTAACTTTTTTAAGATGCTCTGAAAATTACTTTTATAAACCTGCTTACACCAAAGTCAGGTACTTTCTATTTTAGCTCACATTAAAGGCTTAAAAGTCTCCTTTGAAAGGCTAACATACGAATCTATAAGCCTGCTATAAATTCATGTACCTTATTTCCTTGTAAAAACCAGTGTTTTCTACTTACCTGGAGTTATTAGTACAGCTGTGGAGTTACTTCCCGCAGATATTCCTGTCCAGTTTTAGGTTGATGGAAGTTCTGTACCATCTACAACTCTTTACCTCTGACTGGCTGATGACACACAATCACTTGCCCTTGTTGGATTTCAGCTGAAAACTTAAACACATTGAATTTTCCTTTTCTGACACATAGTGAAATCTGAAGAGATTTGTAGACTTTCGTACTTGAAAAAATCTAGAAAATGCCCAGTGTATTCAAATCACATTTTTAACTGGTGTTCAACATGTAGATACAGTTCTCGTTAAATTACCTCTGAATTTGGTGAGCAGCTTGTCAGCACACACTAGTAGTAGTAGGAAGTTTAATGGTGGAGGAAACCTATAACTATTTATCTTTTGTCTGTAAAATAAATTCTGCAGGGTTTTTGAAGAATTTCATTTTGGCTTGTTTGTAAGTCACTCAGGGCTCCGAAGAGTAATACTCACTGTACAAATATTCTGTGCGATGTGGTCTGGTTGCCTCCATGTTATTTGAGCCTGGATGTGCGTGCATAATTGGAGAGATTATTGGAGAGAGAGTGTTTTGCTGTGGTAGATGTGGTTTAAATCCTAGCACTGAGCATAGCATTTACTTTCTCAGCTTACCCACAAAATCTGTGACTAATTTAGTGAATGTGAAGATTTTAGTCCAGATGGTTAGGTTTAATTGTAAAAACTGGAAAGATTTCAAAGTACCCTTTGGGGGAGTGCGGGAAACAACAACTAGACAACAAAAGAGAAGGAGAAGTAAGTCACTAAATATAGTATATTTGTATATTACACATTATAAAACACACCCACACCCACATATATATATATATATATATATATATATATATCTGTATATACAGTCAAGGAAAAGCTTGAAGAAGTTTTTATAGCACTCAGCAAGAACAGCTAGGATCAAGAAGAGAAGTGATTTTTATTTTATTTTTTTTTTGTGGTACGCGGGCCTCTCACTGTTGTGGCCTCTCCTGTTGCGTAGCAGAGACTCCGGACGCGCAGGCTCAGCGGCCACGGCTCACGGGCCCAGCCGCTCCGCGGCGTGTGGGATCTTCCCGGACCGGAGCACGAACCTGTGTCCCCTGCATCGGCAGGTGGACTCTCAATCACCGCGCCACCAGGGAAGCCCGAGAAGTGATTTTTAATGTTTAATGATTTAGTATGTTCTTTTTCAAGTGTTTCCTACTATTTTTGTGTTTGGCCTTTCCTGGGCTCAAAATAGGTTTCCTCTCAAGAGTGTTAAGAAGGTACCACTTTCCTGTCACCCTCTATTCTTGGTTAAAGAGTGTTGGCAATTACCTCATCGAGTGTTCGGGAAATACCACTCTTGCCCAGGCCTTGGCCTGTGCCCCCTCACTGTGGTGCTCTCTGAGGCTTGTGCCAGCCTGTTCTGCAGCTGTGAAGCTCAAAGAGGGAGTAAGCTTGCAGAAAGGGGCTGATGATCAGTTAGGTGATGATTAGTGCTATGGAGGGACCAGCCTCCTTTTCAGCATCATTTATTCTAAACAGCTCTTGTGCCAGCATGAGTACAGTCGTCTGAGCGGCTGCTTTTAAAGTTGCTCAAGACCTTCTTCTGGCTGCTTCCTAAGCAGATCAGAGCTTAAAGGATAGAAATTGTCCCCTTCTCTTATTGTAGTTGGGATACCACTGACCTAAAATCTTGGGCCAATAAATGAGCTTTGAAGTTGGTAAACTAATAGGGCTCTAGAGTGGACTTGCTTTGTACTACCTGGAATTAAAAGGAGAGATAGGGGAAAGAGAGAAAGTTATCAAGGGGCAGGAGAAGGTTAGACCATGGGACTATTGATAATATCTACTTGGTTCAAGTAGAATGGCTGGGATTCATGGAACAGTGATTTACGAGGCAAACAAATGGAAACATGCCCAAATACATAATGCATGCATGCATATATATGTGTGTGTGTGTGTGTGTGTGTACACACACACAGAGATTTCATAATATTCAGGAAATATAGAGAGATGAGTTAAATTTGTATGTTTTTATTTACTGTGTATCCAGTGCTTTAACATTTGATTATGGAGCCCTCAGCATTTAAAAATGGCACAAGGAACAAGCGTGAGGTTGTCTTTCACGGTAAGGAAGATAAGCAAAAGGCCAGCTGTGTGGGGCTAGTGATTTTCAGATTATGGAAAACCCGTGTAATACAGGCCAAAAGAAGACGCTTCCTGAGGAGAAGTAAGTGTAGATCTTCGAGGTTATTATCGGGAGCATGGGAGCAAGATAAACGGAAGGCCAGCCACCCCAAAGCAGAGGTGATCTTTGCTTTGCTCCCCTTGCTTATGTCACTTTTATTTTTTTTGTGGTACGCGCGGGCCTCTCACTGTTGTGGCCTCTCCCGTTGTGGAGCACAGGCTCCGGATGCGCAGGCTCAGCGGCCACGGCTCACGGGCCCGGTTGCTCCGCAGGCATGTGGGATCTTCCCAGACCGAGGCACGAACCCGAGTCCCCTGCATCGGCAGGCGGACTCTCAACCACTGCGCCACCAGGGAAGCCCTTACGTTACTTTAAAAAATATCTTTCTTTTACCTTCTGGTATCTCCCCATCTGCTTAGAGCCTAATTTTTCTCCATTTATCAAGAGCTTTGTACTACAGCAATCCATTTAATAAGTGATTAAGGTGATTTTAAGATGGTGCCATCTTAAAAGTCTACTGTGTGTAGACTTTTTAAAGGCCCAAGAGTGAAGCTCAAATGTCAGGACTTTCTGGTAGGAGGAGAGGCCGGTAGCTTCCCTGGTGTCTTCATCATACCTTTGAGGCGGTCATCTTTTCTGCCCCCAAAGCTTATTTTTTTGTAAAGCTGAATTTTGGAGAGAACTTCTTCTGTAGATGTTTTTTAACATTTGAAGCTGACAAGGTGTAAGTGATGAGGTTGAAGCACAGTCTGATGTGGCTTTTTTTTTTCCCTCTGTCCTGATTTCATAGTGGATATTGTAAGGGACTTTTGTAGGCAATGAGGTTCAAATTGGGACCTGATAGGCACAGGAAATCCTGAGGATTGGTATTGCCATTAAGTATGGGGAGAGTCAGACTTGATAGTAGTATAAGTGTCACAAATTTCTATTTCCCATATGTGTTAATATATTTTTATATATATGTAATTTATATAATTTGTGTTTTCTTTGCACTTTTCTACTATACCTGATGAATTTGATTTGAGAAATAAAAATAATAGAAATAATGTGCGTAACTGAAGAAGAGCTATGAGGGCAGCTGTACAAGGTCAAGGCTACTAGAATTCTAAGGACACAGGTCAGAAAGATAATGGGTAATAAACTCACCAGTGTACCTGTCAACTCACTGGAGTTCCCCACAGTTTGTGCAAGCAGTGGTGCCTCTAATTTCTCTGAGGCCTTGTCTTAGGGAAAGAAGAGGGTTTTAGGGCTGACAAAGCCCACGGCTGTGTATTTTTTTCTGTTGGAAACCCTGGCACATCTTAGGACACAGTGGAGAAGAGATTCATTGGAAAAAACGGAGTAGACGATTGCCTACTTGTTGAGAACCTCTTCTCTTGACATTTCTTTAAGACCTCTGATGGCGAGGAATTGGGTGTGAGAGATGAGTGTGAAGCAGGCTCTGATGTAGGTATGGTTTTGAAGCCCAGTTGCAGGGTAGAGAGCTGTGTCAAGTATGAACTTGAGATGGGAGAGAAAGAATTGGGCTGACTTGAGGGATATCAAAGCCTGTTCTCACGATTGGTTGGATATTTATACTTTTTTTTTTCTGGACACACTTCCTAGTCTAGCAATAAGGACAGGACTTGGCTAGGGAGTGGTGAGAGGATGAGAATTAAGGATAACATCCAGGATTTGGGGGAGGGTGCAGTCAAGAATTTGGACACACTTTATATATACCTCATAACTGCCAGGTAATGATGCTCAAATTGGATGGCCAGTGCTAGAGGCATTGATTGGAAGAAGTGGGAATGCAGGTGGACTTCAAAGTCATGGGGTCGGAAGAGGTCACCTAGAAAGTATAGCTGGAGAAGATGGGGGCTCATGGCTGAGCCATGGAGCATTGGAGGAGCCAGCACTGCATTCACTGAGGAGGAAGATAACCAAGCCAGTCTGGTGTTTCTGGAAAGCAAGTGCAGAAATTCTAGCGAGCAGTGTAATCATGATGCAAAAAGATGTGTTAAATGATGCCAAGAAGTCAGGTTAAGTAAGATGAGACTCAGAATTGACTCCTGACTTTGGAAGGATGACTGTTGTTGGTGATCGACCTTAACACAAGTGGTCCTGGGTGAGGGGTGGAGAGAGCTTTGTGTTCTGACAGTAGAAATATGAGAAAGGGGAGGTGTCCATGCAGGTCTCAGTTTATTCTTTCATTCATTCCTTTATTCATTCCTTCACGCAGCGCATATTTTTTGAACACAGATTGAATGGCAAGCACAGCCTGGGTCCTGGAGATACAGTCAGCAACAAAGTCTCTGCTCTCACGACCCTTATATTCTAGTTTATTTGGGACAAATAAGGATATTTTGTTTGGTGTTAAGTGCTGTAAGGGAAAATCAAGCAGGAGGAGGTAGAGAGGGATGTGGAAAAGGAGAGTTGAGTATTTGTTTACATTTGAGTAGGGATGTGATAGCCAGTGAGGAGGAGCCATGTGACTCCCTGGGGAGAGAACTTTCTAGACCAAGGGGACAGCCTGTGATGGAGCCTGGAGCAGGGAGTGTGTTTTGTGTGTTGCAGGAGACACCAGGGTTGCAGGAGCAGAGGGAGGGGTTGGGGAGAGGGCAAGGAAGTGAAGTTCAAGTGGCAGCGTCAGGCCAGGCTCCAGGGATCCATGAAGAGCTAAGTAAGACTCAGAGATGGGGAGGGATTGGGAGTTTCGAGCAGGGATGGGCCAGGCTGTGGCTTAGGCCACACAAAGATCTCAGTGTGTGGGGGATCTACCCTAAGCTTAACTTCCGTCCCTATTCCTCGAGTCTTTTGATTTCATTCTAGTTTCTAAGTGGTTAAGGGAGATGGGGGTGGTTGTCTCGTGTGATTTTACCAACTGATTTCAGGTGCAAGATCATAAGTGTAAAATTTTTTTCCCCAGAGACTGGACAAAATGGCACCTTCCTCAGAAGACATTAAAAAGAGACTGTTACTTTCCCCAGAGCGAATGTTTACCAGATGTCCCTAGTTGTGTGTATACACACACACACGCACACACACTATTGTATGAAATAGTTGATAATTACTAAAATTACTAACAACAGAAATTTAAAATGATGAAGTCATAGTATAAATAGAAATTCTAATTGTTTTCTTGCATCCCATTGGAGTTCTTGTATGCTCCCTGGGGGTTTAACATGCCTCCTACTTTGGAGACTGATCTAGGGCCCTAAGAAACTAGTTGTATTTATTAAAATACTTTAAATTTGACCTGAAGTTTAAAAAGCATACATAAATTGTTAAGCTGTATGCAAATATTATATAATGGAAAGTAGATTTTACTTCCCCTTTAGACCTACTCCCAGGGTCAACTACTTTGAACAGTTTTGTACGTCTTTCTTGAAATAGTTTCCATGTGTTCAAGCAGGTATATTTATATATCTTGTCTCCTTATACAGATCAGAGCCTAGTAAAGAAACAGATCTGCACCTTGCTCTTTTCACATAACTCTGTGTCTTTGATATTATATGTTCCCTTTCTATCTTTGATTCCATAATTTATTTATCTGATCCTCTGCTAATAGCATTTAGGGGTTTTCTAGTCTTTTTTTCTAGTTACGGAAGGCTCTGGTCAATCTCATTTTGAATGCATTGCAAGATTGTCCCCCAACTTGATTTCATCAGGTGTATTCCCACTAACAATGCAACATGAAAAGCGTGTATTTGTACAGTTGAATGCTGTGAATTCTGATTTTTTTGGCTTTAACCTGTGATAGATAGTAGTCCTTTTTAAAAATTTGTACTTTTTATGTTTACAAGCCATTGTATCTCCTACATATTGAGAGTTTATAACCTCTGAGTAATTTTCTAATGAGTTGTTGGTCATTGCTTATTGATTTTAAAAGTAGTTGAGTGTATATTAGTTAAATATAATTTTTTCATGTTTTACAAATACTTTTTCATGTGCTTACCATTTTTTTCCCCATCTCTTCATTTGTCTTTTGATTCTGTTTATGCTAGTTTTTTTTTTTTCCCCTGTGTAAATATCTTAAATTGTGTGGTTAGGTTTATAATTCATTTCCTTTTATGGCTTCTGGTTTTTGTACTGGTGGAGAAAGATCTTTCTGCAAGATTATTAAAAATTTTTCTTGTACTGTTTTGATGGTAATTGGCAATCTTTATAGTTTTCAACTAGAAGGTGAACATGATTTCCATCTTACTGGCTCTTGGGGTTTATATTTCAATGTAAATAATATTTGATCCAGTATTCAAAATCCTTGAACCCTTGAATCAAAAACATTGTTTCTTAATCAGAGCTGTATGTCTGGATCACCTGAAGAGTGCTCAATTTTTTTCCTTTCCCCAAATACCCTGTCCCAGGTCCCCTACCCATTTAGTGGGGGGAGGGGGCTTCTTTGGGTACATTTAGAAAAAGCTTCAGATCGCTCATTTGAAGAAGTCTTTTTGGTAGAGCAGGAAGGACTCATGATTTGCAGTTCCAGCCCTAGGAATATTTAGAGCCTGGTAAACACCCTTGTTAGTGTTTCTTAGACTCCTAGAGCAAAGGCATGCCTGCACAATGAACTACTTACGTAGTAAAGATGGCCATGGCTTTGCTTAGTTAACCATTTGGTTTGGGCAGGAGTAAACTGCCTCACACGTTTTGAGAGTGTATGAAGCATGCACTTTGAGTAGGTCATCTCTTCTGGTCAGCTGGGCTTCAGAAAATTGCCAGGTTGCTGTCGTTCCCTCTTAGTCAGCAGAGCGTAGCCAATGAGCCCTACTGATGTTGGCCCCGTGCGCCTTCAGGTAGACTGTTCCCTGTAGCAAGTCCTTTACTCTGATTCCTGCCTGGGTCATGATCCAAGGGAGAAGCTCAGGAACTGGGGATTGAGAGACTGGGTCCCACTTGAAGCTTTGGCGCTGTCTTCTTTCATGACCTTGGGCCTATTTTCTTCTTGGACTACTGTGTCTTAGTTTCTTCTTGGACTGTGTTTTCTGAGTGCCCTTTTAGTTCCAAAAGGAGTTGTAATTCTCCCCACTCCTAGTTGCTATACTGGAGACATGTGTATTTGACTTCTACCTCTCCTGTTTCCCCTGCCAGCCTGAGACCTTGGAGGGCACGGGTTCCACCTTACTTACTTTGATCTCCTCAGCATCTGGCACTGTGCCTGATTCTAGGAAACGCTTGGTAACTACTTGCTGACCTGGCTTCTCTCTTAGTAGGGTTGTAGAGAGAGGAGGGCCTTGAGCCAGGTTCCACAGGGTCCACGTCTTCTATCTTTCTTCCATGCAGAGATCATAGGCAAAAACGTTGCTAGGAATTATCTGGATTTTGGTATATCTTGCATTTATGCGGCATTTTTAATTCTCTAAAGCACCATCATCTGTATATAATCGGTTATATTGCACTGGCCTGCCTGAGTCTGCTAGAGCGTGTCTGTTGAATTTTAAAGAATAAAGATAAAGATGCTTTACCCGGAAGAGTTATGCTGTGTCAGAATAACAGATTGCTGTAGCATCCTGTTTGTTGGCAGATTTTTGTGTCATGATTTCTTTGTCACCTGCAAAACCCTCGGGGCAGAAATGGAAGGCCACTCCTAAAAAAAAAGTCATTATTCAAGTGAGAGAGAAGTGACTATTGTAGCTTACAGCTTAGGCGTGGCCTTAGGAAAATTGTTTAAACTGAGTTAGCAATCTAACTTTGGGGAAAAAAAAAAGCCACTTCCGGAGTTTGGAGTGTAATAAGAACTTAGGAACTCAGGGATGAATTTGGCCCCTTTATCTTTGGTGAAATTTGTCTAAGAAGTTGGAGCACAGCCTGTTCTGACAGCTTTGGTGTATATTCATTGATTACAATCGTATGTCATTCATAGTCATAACTGTTGTTAAATAGAACAGTGGTTTGATTTTTACCTTGAAGTTCCTATTAAACTCAACATGTTGTTAAGATATATTTTTCAAATGCACTTGAACACAAGAAACTCTATGTGTTTCTTGTGAAAGACTTTTTCTTCTCTTCCATTGTTGCTGTGTTAGGTGGCCAGGGCACGGTTGTGGTTAGTTACTATGAATTCTAGAGTTTCTGACAATAAGAGAGCTTTGGCTGGAAAACTGCTAGAGAAAAGAAATCTCATAATCACAGGTGAAAAAAAAAGATGATGATGCCCATAACTGAAAACTGATATCTTTTGGAGTGAGCTTCTAATGCAGCATCAATAAAGCCGGGGGATAGTTTTTCTGAGGACACCCCCCTACCCCCTCAAGTAAGTTTCCCAGGTGCATTATTTACTCAGAAGGCTATTTCCTTTCTAATATCAAAAATGCAATCAATAATTATTAGTCTTTGTACAGCGTGTAGCATCTGGCTGCCCAAAGGAATGTTTGTTGAATTTATTAATACCTCCAAATATGTTTAAGTACTTCTAAAGCCATATCCTGTAGGTTTTTATGACAGCCTTCGAAGGTCATCAGAGAACATGTTACTGTTCTAGTTTTATAGGTGAAGAAACTAGTGCAGTGCCTTTACTTGAGCAAACATGTATTGAGGATGCACTATAACGAAATAGAAGGATGGCTCTTGCCCTTGACTTTACACTAGGTCCGTGCTTCTTAAGACTATTCTAGGTCATGATTTTATTGAGCGTCTATCGACTCTCTCTGGGAAAAAAAAAAGAAGAGAGTGTGCCTATGTGCAAACATAAACCTTTGCTTCTGTAATTACAGGGTTTCTCAGACTCCACAAAGTCTTTGAACCCCAGGTAAAGAATCTTTGGTTTAACAATTGCTTGTCAGCAAGCCCTTGAGTTAAGTAACTTACTTAGGGGCCAAATAGCTTGACTCCTAAGAAGTGACAGGGACACCATACTTCTTTTTTCTCCCCTAATGATTTTTCCTACCACCCCATGCTGATTTTGAAATGATAAGCAGCAAATGAAATATTAGGAAAACACTCTGTAAATATAGAGTGTTTTACAAATAAAAATGCAAACAGATCTCTCAGTGGCAGGGGAAACCCAGGCCATGCATTTTGTAGTGCGGCTTATGTTCATATATTAGGGAGCCTGCTGGAACCCCACTAAACCCTTAGTTGCCATCTATTTGGTTTAACCTGATCATTTACAAAGATGTAGCAGTCCTCACTGGTGTGTATGTTAAAAGCAATATAAATGAAATCAGTGCTGTGCCTGTGATATATATTTTTGCAAATGCTTTCTTTGTGTGGGTTGTGAGAGCTGGCTTAATTCTAACTGCAGAAATATCAGTGGGGTTTATAGCTCCCTTCCTGAGATAGCTGGAAAGAAGGAATTTAAGTACTTAGAGACCACACATTTTGATTTTTGTCCTACTTTGGTCTCAACCATGTTGATTTGAAGAAGTTCATTAATGTGCAGGGTAGTACTAGTTGTTTCTCTTAGTTAATTAAATTTTTTTGGCTGGTGGAAGTAGAATAATGTGAGGTTTTACAAAATTTCTGATTGGGTAGAGACAAAGTCAATGGATACTTCTCCATGCATACTGTTAATAATTTAAAAATAATTCACTGATTCCGGTGACCCCATTTGTTTCATTCCAGTACTTAAAAAAGGGACATGAAGGCATGCCTGTCTTTCTTCACGAAATAGCTGTTTTACAGACCCTTACAAGTTCCCATATGTTAGTGAAAAACATTTCCCAAGAAATTGGCAGCTTTGCACTTTGTAGCTGATGCCAGCTACTTCCTTGGGCCAATTCAACAGAGAGGAGAAGGGAAAAAAGTGCCTTGTTTTAGTGGCTGAATTACTCTGACAAGCTCTCACATTGCCCCTCCTCTTATTAATATTCTTTTTGATGTGAGCTTGTAAAACAGAGGATTGGCTGTTAATCTCCAGGATCTCAAGGGCTTTTGGCAGTGGCCCATAATTGATGTGTTCACATGGCTGTTGTCTGACTACTAATGATTAGACAGCAGTGTTATCTACCAGCTACATCAGTGTTGCTTATAAATCACACTTGATAAACTGCAGTTTCATTTCTTCAAAGCATCCCGACGTGTCTTCATACTTTGATAGAACTGCCAGAGGCATCTCATGATTCTATGACAGCTTAGATTAGGTTTATTTTTCATTTCTGTTTGACAAAATATTAGACTTTCTAACGCATGAGAAAGAGAATGTGTTTGTTCCTCTAACCAGGCCCTTGGAGAATGACAGGCAGAGAAAGATAACCTGCTGTCAGTGGAAAGATGTACAGGTTGGGGTCCCAGGTTGTGTTTTTGCCTTAGGTACTCACGCCTAGGGGAATGGAGTGGGACCATGCCTGTTGGAGCCGTGGCACTCTGGAAGAGGAAGGGAAGAGGCCACTGGGGAGGAAGTCCTCAGAATGTGTGCCTCTGCTCAGATTGTGACATGGCGGGGGTCGGCCATCTAGAGCGGTGAGATTGCACTGTCACTGTGCAGTCACAGTGTGTGTTGACCCCATGCCTCGTGGTATGATTGCGCTCTGTACAAGGGCAGGAGAAAGCAAGAAGCTTTTACTAGAGGAATAGGTAACAGCCGCAGAAATCACATCTGTTGTCCTCCTTCACTGCCCATATGGCAACACTTCACTGGCCCAACACACACCTAGAGTCCCCTCTCTGCCCAGAACCCTGGGCTCTGCAGAGGTGAAACCAAGTTGCACGTTGGCATGCGCACAAGGGGCTTAGATTGGGAACCTCTGCTGAGTCTTGGGCCTTTGTTCTGCTATAAACTCCTGTGTCCTTGAGCTAACTTTCCTCAGCTATAAAACTTAAAAAAAAAAAAAAAAAAAAAGACTAATTTCTACCGTAGTTTTACATATCCTTGGGGGCTGTGTTATTCCAGAGCCCCTTAAAATCTTTTTGTTAACATTAGTTAATCTTCACTTAAATTTTAAGATCAAATATTAGATTTCAAAGGAGTATTTATAATTATTTGTGATTTTAAGAACTGGCTTTTTAAAAACTGGTTTTTAAAACCACATTGCTTTTAAGAGACAGTTATGTCGGTTTAAGGTGTGTCAGAGGTTAAATATTTTATCAAACTACAATTTTTATTCAGAATAAAATTATGTGGCAAAGATCGGGAGGAGAGTTTTTTTTAATTAATTAATTTTTGGCTGCATTGTTCTTTGTTGCTGCGTGTGGGCTTTCTCTAGTTGCTGCAAGTGGGGACTACTCTTGTGGTGCGCGGGCTTCTCATCGCGGTCGCTTCTCTTGTTGCGGAGCGTGGGCTCTAGGCGCGTGGGCTTCAGTAGTTGTGGCTCGCGGGCTCTAGAGTGCAGGCTCAGTACTTGTAGTGCACGGGCTTAGTTGCTCTGCGGCATGTGGGATCTACCCGGACCAGGGCTCGAACCCGTGTCTCCCGCATTGGCAGGCGGATTCTTAACCACTGCACCACCAGGGAAGTCCCAGGAGCAGAGGTTTTGTTAATAAATTGTTAGAGTTTAAAGAGTTACCAGAGTTCTAGACTATAAGAAGGCCTGAAGAACACACTTAATACCAAATCTACCCTAAACAAATTCCCCCAGCCCACCCCACTAAAACAAAACAAAACAGAAGTCACATAACATATCAAAGTGCTTCAGTTATTGTTAAAGATATTTAAAGTTGTTGGTTAAAACAACTGCTTGATAGATGTGCTTTTTATATACTATTTGATATTTTACATACATAAAACTGTTTTCTCCAGTTTAGTTTCTTACCTGAGTCCTCACTTTTGATAAGTGTTAGCATTGAAGAATAAAGATGATTAATAAGCTGCTTATCTTAAAATGATTTGCCGTTGAAGAAAATGCCCTTTTTATTTCTATTATTTTAATTTTTATTTTATACTGGAGTATAGTTGATTTACAATGTTGTGTTTCAGGTGTACAACAAAGTGATTTGGTTATACATATACATATATCTATTCTTTTTCAGATTCTTTTCCCTTATAGGTTATTACAGAGTATTGAGTAGCATTTCCTGTGCTATACAGTAGGTCCTTGTTGATTATCTATTTTATGGAAATGCCTTTTAAAAAAATTAAACAAAACAATTTAAATTATTTTGGTTATGACTATTAGATTTTAATGCTCTGTGGGAAAAATTTATGATTAACTTAGAGAAGATAGTCTTTCAGTGATGTAAAGGGATGCTTCATTTAATTTTGATATATAAAGGAATAGTATTAGAGTTTCTAATGTAGCTATAAAATACAAAAAATCTATTAGGTATTGAGTCTTTGAGCATATAAAATATGTATGCATATGTTAATATTAAAAATAATTGAAATATTTTAAAGATTTTTTATACCATATTTAAATATTTTTTTAAAGCAGTATATGTATATTATCTGTGAGTTTTATGAAGTTTATTACCATTATGGCGAAAATAAGTATGTGCTTTTTAATTTTAAAAAGATACCAGTTCTTCTTGACTGATGATTTAAATCATAATTCAAATCAACTAGATTTAAATTTAGCTTAGTCTAATGGTAACTCTCTTTGCAGGTGTTTAGCAACTGACTGGAATTTACTGTACTATTAAAGGATAGAGTACTAGAAATATACATTTTAATATAAATATGGAAAGTTCCATCGCCCACAGGGTGCTTATAGTTTGGTATTCGTGTATAGAATATGTCCTCCATCATTTGCTTTGTTTGGGGGGATACATCATACAATAATTTCTTATTCATTGGTTACATATCCACTAAAAAGTGTGGCTACTTGTTTATATTGGAGCCGATCTCTTATGGTTCTATGTGAACAGGATTTAGAGTAGGTATTCTTTGGTAGGTATGAGATTGAGTGAATTGCCCCTAAAAATTAGTCTTAGTAATTTGTTGTAGCCATCTAAAATGTACCCTGAAATAAGACACATGGTAAAATTAAATATTCTGGAAATACAGATGCTAAGATAGTGTGACCCTGTCTCCCACACCCTGCTAGCCTTCATTCCTTTTCGACACCAGAGAGTAACTAAACTGGATTAGTGAGTGTGATAGTATACTTTTAAAAATTTATATTTGTGCTTTCTTTTGAGACCGTTTTCAGTTTAGTTTGATTCTTGAAGTACCCCTATGAAATAGCTAAGGCAAGCATTCTTAATGCCATTTTGTGGACGCTAATCCTGATTTCATTATTAGACTTAAGATTCCTCCCAGGATACCAGTTTCTGGAAGAGGAAAAATCATTGTTCCTCCCAAATCAAATCAAATCATATACCTGATTTTAAGTAACTGTAAATGTTTGACTATAGATTTATCTCCAGATATTTTGAAGTTTTTCATTTCATTTGAAAAACCTTCCTCTGGTTTCCAGAGACCATAGGAGCAGGTTTTTAATGTGTTGGTTTAGCCATGTGACACATTGAATAAGTTCTGAAAACATTGCTTTTGTGGTTTTGGTGGAAACTGTGTGTGGATGACAGGGGCCACTCATGTTGTCTGAGCGCTTACTACAGGATAGAGATGGTAAGGGCTTGATTTGGGTGATCTCATTTCATGTGTACATTAACATTAATTACAAGGTGGTAAGATTATACACTGCGATCCCCACTTTATAGGTGGGGAAACTGAGGCTTAGCAGAGTTAAGTGAAATTGTAAGATGATGCAGCTAGTACATAAATGATCTGAGAGTCAAACACGGAGACTTATTTCTGACACACACACTCTTACTCAGTTTAGAAGTGTTAATGGGACACTTGGCACGAGACGTTGACCTGTCTGTCATGATACTCTGTGAGAAGTGGCTTCTGGAACTGATGATCCTAGTTGTCGCATTTATGACTAGACTTCTGGATGAAAGAACCCACGTTTTGGGGATCACTTGATTCATTTCTAGCTCCCAACCCAATGTGTTTGAGAATCATAATTTCATCTCATTCACTGGCTTAAGAGAAAATTAAGATAAAATATCCTGGTTTTCAAGATTAACAATGTGACCAAAGACACATTGCAGTTACACAGGATGCTTAAGATTCCTCTACTGGAATAGAGAGGTATAATTTATCAACAGTGTTGTTATTTCAAAAAACTTGACTTGTGCGTAAGCTCTGTGCAGGGAGGGATCTTGGCTGTCTTGGTTATCGTTATGTTAGTGCCAAGCTGTCATAATAAAGAGATGTTCAATAAATATTTATTGAGTTTTTAAAGTCATGACTGCTTAAGTTAGATTTGAAGTATACCTCCTGTGTCTCTTTTGTGGGTTATGACTCCTGAGTTTTGATGGGAAAGCTAAGCATAGTAGTATATTAAAATTTTTTTTTTCTTTTTCCCTCATTCAGAAATGAATCTATGTGCTTACTCCTTATTCCTATACTTCTTTCTGCTTCCCTTTTTCCCTTCCTTCCTGCTCTTTTCCAGCACCCCCCATTTCATCTCTTTTCCCTCTCCCTGGAGTCCACCGGTGAACCTAAGTGAGCTATTGAAAGGACCAACATTTCCCATTAACCTAGAGCAGGGGCCAGCAAACTTTTTCTGTAAAGGGCACATAGTACCTGTTTTAACCATGTGGGCCCAGATGCAAAATCATGGATAATATGTAGGTCCTTACATGATGAGGGAAGGAAACAATCTCTACAGATTTTTTTTAATTGATGAAAATTAAAATCAAATGATAGTAATTGAGTACAGTTTGTTTGTAATACAGGTCTATTAATGAGAAGAATGGAATTCTCTTTTTATGGGCGGGTGATAACATTTCAGTTCATATGGGTTCAAAGTTAGTGGTTGTTGATCATTACATGGATTGTAACATTTCATTTGTAAAAAATCATGCTTAGCTTGAGGGCTGTACAAAAAATTGGCAGTGGGCCGGATTTGGCCCAGTGGCCTTTGTTTGCTGCCCCTTGAACTAGACTGTGGACTAAAGACATCCTAAGCAGGGTACACTGCTCCTGATATTATTCTTCCTCTGTAAAGATCGTTGCCTGGAGACTGGAAAGGCAGGGTGTTCACATTGGGGGATCTGGGACTTGCAGGCTGGGAGCAGGAATGTAGGGAACGAGGGGACGTGGTTTTTTTTTTTTTTTTTTTTTTTTTTGCGGTACGTGGGCCTCTCACTGTTGTGGCCTCTCCCGTTGCGGAGTGCAGGCTTCGGACATGCAGGATCAGCGGCCATGGCAGGGATGTGTTTTTAAAGGTACCAGAGGGCTTCCCTGGTGGCGCAGTGGTTGAGAGTCCGCCTACCGATGCAGGGGACACGGGTTCGTGCCCTGGTCCAGGAAGATCCCACATGCCGTGGGGCAGCTGGGCCCCTGAGCCATGGCCGCTGAGCCTGCGCGTCCGGAACCTGTGCTCCGCAACGGGAGAGGCCACAACAGTGAGAGGCCCATGTACCACAAAAAACAAACAAACAAAAAACAAAACAAACAAAAAAATAAAGGTACCAGAGTAGGAAGATAGAAGGGAAGGTGAGCGAGTTTATCTCTATTTAGGGTCTGGCACTTATTCTCAACAGGAGGTGCCTTGGACACTTCAGGACATCGTTTTAGGAAGGGCAGGATCAGGTGTGGGCAGTCTGAAAAAGCATATTCAGAACGTCCATCGGTTTTGTGATACAGTTTCCTGAAGTGAAGGTCTCATCATCGTCTTGGCTGCCAGTGACACAAAAAGATGGCGGCAAGAGCTGGCATTTGGGGATGAAGTCTGGGTTCTCGCAGATTAAGTCATCTGATCTGCAGTCATCGTGGCTGCAGTCACGGTGATGAGTCATTATTTCTTCACCTGGATTGAAACAGAAGGTTCCAGAGAGGTATAGGGCCCACGCTGTGGGGCTGCCAGCGGCTGTTAGGGTGAATTTAAGGGCTCGCTATTAAAAAGCTAGCAGTCTTGCTTTTCTGGTAGATGGTGGGGGGGCCAAGCCAGCTCCCCAAGGGTGGGCACTGTCTCCCCTTGACTGCTCTGTGGTGTCGGCCACCAGACCTCCAAGACCATGGTGACCTTGGACCCTCTCTTCTTTGGTTTTGGTCACTCAGCTCTCCCCTGGTTTGCTGTGACCTCAACAGACAGGCCACCTGCTCTCTTTCTGCCCCATCAGTGTTGGGGCCTGCAGGGTTCTGGCCCTTCTCTTCGTACTTTTCACATTTCCCCTGAGCTATCTCGTCCTCTCGGCTGGCTTCACCACTTTCTCTCTTGCCAGTGACTCCTCTCTAGTCTAGATAATTCTCTTGAGCTCCACACCGTTCTGTCCATCCGCGTGATAGACATCGCCCCTCCACCCTCCACCCATCCTCCCCATCCCAGGGAATGACGCCCTGAGCCCCTGAAACAGAAACCTGGAACTGGTCCTCCAGCCTCCCCACTTCCCCACCTTGCAGAACATGGCCTCTCCCCTGACCCTCACCACGGCTGCACCCTCTTCTGTGGGTGACTCTAGTAGCTTCCTAACTGTTCTTCTTTCCTGCAGTTTCAACCCCCTCACACAGCTTCCTTTTTACCACAGAAACTATACATCCTCCCATGCCCCCGCTTTCATATGCTCACCGCCCTCTGCTAACTTGGCAGTCACCCCCCAAATTCTTATCCTGACCCGGGCTCTTCACGAGCTGTCTGTTTCTCTGTCCTTAATGTTCCATCTTTTTCCTGACCCCCTAAGCCCCTTAACTGACTGTGCCGTCCAGCATGGCTCAGCTCTGCCCACACCTCCTACCCTTCCCCAGGCTCAGTCCTGCAATTCCTTCAGATCCACCTTGAACACTCCCTGCCCCACCCCTTGGTACTCCCACAGTGCCCTGGGCCTGACTGACCACCGCAGCCCTGATCCTGCACTGCTCTGTGGCCACTGTTGGTCTCCCCAGCATCCTCGGGGCCCTCTAGGGCTCACAGAGCAATGCTTGGTACGTGGTGGCACTTGGCTACCAAGATGAGGGAACGAGTTCCCCAATGGTGAGGGGGCTTTAATCAGCAGGCCTTGTAAAGAGGAGGACACAGGGTCAATACACCATCTCCCATCACATACACTAGGTCCCCCACAGTAACACATTGGCTTGTTGATTTCAGGACCTCTGCACAAGGAGTTGAAATAGTCTTAATCACATGCCTTCTCCCTTCTGCATTAGCATTTGTTTCCTTTTATTCTAAAGTGGAATGGCTTAGCATCTTTTTTATTAAAAACTAGTTTTTAAAAGAATTATGAAAGTAGTACATATTCATGTTAAAATTCATGCAAGCACAGAAGGCTATAAAATGAAAATCGATCCCTCCCCATTGCCCTGAATTTTTTTTTTTCCGGTATATGGGCCTCTCACTGTTGTGGCCTCTCCCGCTGCGGAGCACAGGCTCCGGACGCTCAGGCTCAGCGGCCATGGCTCACGGGCCCAGCCGCTCCGCGGCACGTGGAATCTTCCCGGACCGGGGCACGAGCCCGTGTCCCCTGCATCGGCAGGTGGATTCTCAATCACTGCGCCACCAGGAAAGCCCGCCCTGCATTTTTTTATACGGATTAAATTTCTAGAAGGATGCGTAAGAAATTGTGAGAAGAGAAGATCTCCCTGGAGAGTGACCTGTTGACTTTTAAAGTCTGACTTTTCCCTCTGTTCTCAGGAGGGAAAACAGAACTCTGGGCCTGTGGGCAGCTTTTTTGTCAGGGTTTAGGAGGGTTCTGTGAGAAGAGAACTTTAAAAGTTTAAGTAATGGTACAAAGTTTGGTAGAGGGCATGGCAGCTCTCACTGGGATAGCCCGTGGTCTCTTGCTTTGCTCCTGACCTTGCAAGGTAACTTACCTCGTAAGACTTTAGTTTCCTTAGTTTATAAAATCAGATGAGAAAGCCCACTCTTGCCTTTCGGTAGAGCTGAAATAAGAATGAACGTAAAAAAAACGAAAAAAACCCCAAAAAGGTTAAAAAAAAAAAAAAAAAAAAGAATGAATGTGAGTGTCTCCAGGGTGTCCTTGAAGACAGGTATGGAGGAGGCTGGGGGAGCTTCGTGATTTTCTTTCGTTGTGTAATCGTCCATCTCTGTGATGAACTATGGAGAGCTTTACTTAGTTGTTTGATTTGATATGAAATTAAAATTTCAAAGCTTGCATTAAGAGAGTGATGGCTGTTTTGAATCAGTGTTTGGAAGTTATGGAAGGATGAGGGATAAGACCTTGATGCTGACTGAGCATCTTAGACCTGAATTTGTGTGAGCAGTGTTTAGGTTTTGCAGGGAGGGAATGGTACCAAGATAGTATCCTGGGCAGGATGTCACAACTGCCTCCTTCTGTGGTTGGCCCACCGTGCTGTGGAAAGCGGGGCTTTGACCCTTTCCAAAGTGTCATCTTAGTTCCCATAAGGTGTGACTCAGACACTTCCTTGTTTGAACTTGTTATGACCAGCATGTATTGTGTCTATAATTTAAATGTGTAAAATATTCGTTGAAAATACTCCTTTTAGGTGGTTGCAGGTGAGATTCTCTACTGTAAAGAAAAGAAGTGCTGTTAGTTGAGAGGATTAGGAATAAGGTAATTTTTCTTTTTTTCCCCAAACAGCCTTTTCTTTCCTTCTTTTCCCTTCCTTTTTCCCTTCTTTAAATCATATCTGTGTCCAGAGATGGTTGAGGATGATAGGCCTCCAACCTTTCCCTAATTTCAAGGGGAAATTGGGGTCATGCAAAGACAGGCAGTGCATTGATGGCCAGTATCCACGAAGATACCCAGTAGTCAGGGATTTTGAAATTGATTTGTTTGCTGATACAGGTGCACCCACGTGAAGCAAAATGCTGAGTTAAAAATTCCGAGTTTTACCTCTGGGCTGCCTTTTTTTTTTTTTTTTTTTTTTTTTTTTTTTTTTGCCGTACGCGGGCCTCTCACTATTGTGGCCTCTCCCGTTGTGGAGCACATGCTCTGGACGTGCAGGCTCAGCGGCCATGGCTCACGGGCCCAGCCGCTCCGTGGCATGTGGGATCTTCCCGGACCGGAGCACGAACCCGTGTCCCCTGCATCGGCAGGCGGACTCTCAACCACTGCGCCACCAGGGAAGCAAAAGTTTCACTGTTAGGATTGGGGGCCAAATCTGATTGAAAGAAATGGGATTTGTGTGGAACTCTTCAGGAGTTTAACTTTATACAAAGTAAAGAGACTTGTGAAAAGGATTAATCCAAGAAGACAGACTTTTTAAAATAGCTTTACCACTGCCTCCTTTCTGTGTGTGTGTGTGTGTGTGTGTGTGTGTGTGTGTGTGTGTGTGTGTGTGTGTGTTTAAGTGTCTTTGGAAATAGGCAGGATGTGAGGAAATCAGAGAGCCCTTATGAACAAGATAGGAAAACACTGATCATTTCCTGCTGTTTAAAGCATGCCCAGCTTGCTAAGCAGTGGAAGATGTCACCGACACTTTTAAAACAGGTGAAGAATCTGTCGCTCAGCAATAGCACAGATGTGTTTTTTTGCAAAGAACACAAATGAGGCTAAGTATGTGACAACTGCTGTGGAAAGTGCCTGAGGCTGAGTCCCCATGTCCCCTCCACTGGCAGCACTTTCCTGTGGAACTCAGCACAGCTGATGGAGGGCCTTCTAGGGGAGAATTTGGTTTGGCTTCAAAACAGCATCAAAGAACTTAAGACACTGAGTCTGGAGTAGTCGAATTACACTCTGTCTTTCCATACTCAGTACCTTCTATTTTGCTTTGAAAAATTGCCATGGGTAGAGAATGAAGTTAAGGATCGTCACTGTGGTTTAAAATATATTTTACATCTGTGGCTGGCCCGTGTGTGCCTCTGCCTTGTGACCTGCACGTATGGAGTCACTTCTGGAGTGACACACTAACACTCAGCGACCTTTCCATGACCCCCCCCACTCCCCCCCCGCAAGCAGCACCACAGAGACCCTGGGTTGGCATTCTGCGATTTCAGTGTGGCTGGGGTCCTGGTTGGAAAAGAAAGCATACGTCTTGGCCCCAACTGGCCTTAGGGCCAGAGCCCTGTTTCAGCCCCAGGCTGAGCCCTACCCGTTCACCGGAGAAGCTTTTAAAAGCACTTGAACAGCTAAAAAGTACTTTGGCTTTTTATTTGGGGCGGTCTCTGGTCTTTATACCTGGGGATGAGAAAATGCAAATAATGGTATGATTCCCAGTCATTGTACATAGCTGTTGCTTTTGGAGTCGGACGATTCGAAACAATAACGACAGCAAAACAAAACCTGAAGCTGCCGTATAGCACAGGGAGATCAGCTGGGTGCTTTGTGAGCACCTAGAGGGGTGGGATAGGGAGGGTGGGAGGGAGACATAAGAGGGAGGGGTTATGGGGATATATGTATATGTATAGCTGATGCATTTTGTTATACAGCAGAAACTAACACACCATTCTAAAGCAATTATACTCCAATAAAGATGTTTAAAAGCAAAACCAAACCAAACCTGAGCTTTGGTTTCCGCGAGGTTTTTAGTCGAGGTTTCTGGAGGGATGGCAGTATCTGCTTGGACACAATGAGATGCACCATTCTGAGCTGAGTGTTGAGAAAAGTGATCAGATGCGTGCCTTCTAACATGCAGAATAGGGTCAGAAATTACCTGGGGAGGTAGGTTTCAAACATCTTGTGTTCTCTGTTACACTGAGAAGAGTTTCTTTTGCCGTTTGACCAATGTGGGTTCAAATTCTGTCTCAGCCACTGACCCTAAGTGACCTTTTAAGTTTAAGTTTCTTATTCCTCATCTGTAAAGTACTTTCAGTCATCGTCTGTGAGGACTGAATGGGAGAATGCACAGTATAATCCCTCCTGTGTTATATGTGTTAAACAGTAGCTACTGATGTCATTAGTGGTTTTGCAAGAAAGCCCACGGACTTTGGCCTTGAATTTCAGCTCTTTGGGTAAGTTGCTCATCCTCCGAGATCTTCAATTTCTGCTTCTATAAAATGGGGACATAATGAGTGTCAAAGGAGATAGAAAACATATGGGGGCCTGGTGCACAGTTGGCCCTTAGTAAGAGTTTGCCCCTGTTGTGTGGCAGCAAGTTGTAGAGCATGCGTTGCCCTGATCACAGTTCTAGAAGGAAAAGTCTTCACTACATGTAGGAAAGATAGACTTAGGAATGACAGAAATACAATTGTTGCAGT
Source organism: Kogia breviceps (assembly GCF_026419965.1). Lineage (NCBI taxonomy): Eukaryota > Metazoa > Chordata > Mammalia > Artiodactyla > Physeteridae > Kogia > Kogia breviceps. The sequence continues at coordinate 103,092,554 of NC_081313.1, read as the reverse complement.
TGTGTCCGACAGGGATGGAAATTTACCCTTGACGAATCATTTTGGGGAAAAGATTGGTGCTTAAGGAAACCATTTTTTAAGCTCCCTTGCTCTACTCATGAAGCAGTGATGTCATGCAGAAAGGATAGTTAAAATGCGAAGTGATAGACTGCACCAGTGGTCACCTTTAAAGAGCTGTGATTTCCCCTACACGAAGTGCAGTCTCTGTCTAATGCTTTTTAAATTAAAGAGGTGACTGTGGGCAATCTCATAAAACAGCCAAATACCAGGACATGGAGAAAATGTGAGCATTAAGTAATTGTGCCCTGACGCGCTCATAGAAGGTAAAAATATTGACTCTGAGCAAAATAATAAAACACCACTCCCGCTCTGGTTGTTGGCGACCTGAGAATCCCAGGATTGAGGAGTTAAGAGCAAGATGAGCTTGGAGATTTGTGGCAACAGATGGCAGAAACCCGGGCAGGCTCCCCAATGGGGGTTCAGACCTGCCCCGGGGTGTGGGAGGGAACCTTTCCTTGAGGCTTGTCCCCCTCCAGGCTGTGAACTTCCTTCCCCTCTGCCTGGCAGCGCTAGCCCTCCCCGCAGCAGAGCCACCTGACTGTCCCTTTGTTGGGTCTGAGCGGAGCCCGCAGTGCCTGGAGCACCCCCAGACCTGCCCTGCCGACCCCTCCTCACTTGCTGTCAGTTTGTGGGTCCTGGAAACCCATCACCGGCTGCCACAGTCTGTGCTCGCGTGATGCAAAGCTGCTACCACTCACACTCCAGCTTTGCAGCCTTACTTGCTCATCGGCACTCAGGAAGCTCTTGAAATAAGGTGAACAGAGAAAATATTGCCAGTATCTCTCTGCGGATTTTTTTCCCCCAGTCCTCTGATTACACACCCTAAGTGGCGCTATCTGTGTAAATAACCTTTTCTTCCCCGCCTCCCTTTCCCCTCCCCTCCTCCCATACTCTTAGGCTCTCTCGAGTGATAAATAGCCGGGCTACTGCTCAGCGTGCACCAACACCTGGGAATAATCATGCAAAAATAACAGTGAGAGACTGCTGTGCGTCTGTTCTTGACATTAACTTTCCTCAGTTTGACAGGCTGCCACCACCAGCTGTTAGACTTATGGGCCTTTCTTTTTTTTTCTTTTTTTTTTTTTTTTTCCCACTGGAGATGGCTGCTTTCCTCTTTTGGGCTCTAGCAGGTTACATCAGTGTCCCGTCAAGATAACAGAAAAGAGCCTTGACAAAGGAACCATCTCTAAAACCGGCCAGTTCTCTCTTCTGCTCTTTTATTCCATTTGTTGGTATTATTTGACTAATAATTCCCCACCAGTGTTTAAATGGAATATCTGATGATTACTATTTTAGGGTACTTCCCTCCAGAAAGGTATTTATAACTGCCTCTCTTTACTTGCCTTTGAACGGTAGCAAATCCTAGCATTTGGCTTTAAAGGGCCAAACCACCTATTGTTTTCTTTTCAGTTCAAGGTCTCAAGTATATTTGTGATAATAATAATCATATTGACAATGGTAATAGCTTTTATTTATTGAGGGCTATTCCATACTAGGCCCTGGGCTAATGTTGTTTGAATGATCTCAGGTAGTAGTCACCTTAGCAGCCAAGTGTTATTTACATTTTACAGTTGAAGCCACTGAGTCCCAGACAGATCAAGCAACTTGCCAAGGGTTCTTAAAGGTTGAGATGGATTCCAACTCCAGAGACTGATCCCTGTCCCGCACTGTCTTTTACATGCTGTTTTTTGAGGTCAGGCCACCATGGACAGCCCCTTGCATGAGGTTCTGCAGCGACACTTGTAATTTTACTGGATTTGTATGTTGATTACTGCTACAGTCTTGCCCACTCTTGTTTTGCTAGTGGCGCCTGGCACACAGCAGGTGTGTTAGTGGGTGGACATGTGATCGAGTTGAGGTGAATAAAAGGAGACTTTGCGGGGAGCAGTGCGCAAAAAAAGAGGTACAGCTAGAGACGAGTAGAAGGAGATTTTCTAGAAGTGTAGGACTCATCAGGGCCTGCTATAAAGTGGGGTTGGATTAAGCCGGTGGACGGCTGCCAGATGCCAGTGTATGAAAGGAGCAGTATTTCCTCAGGCTGAGCTTCTCAGGGTTAAGCCCTTTTTCTTATACTTTTAACACACTTTAACCGCCCTTAGCCGTGCATTTGGAGAGGATTATAGATTTATGTTAAACATAGTAGGATATAAAAAGGAGCTTTGTAAGAGTGGATGCAGGGTTAGAGAAGTGTAATATCAGACCAGGGACTTTCTTTTTTCTTTTTCAAAGTCATTGTTTACTGAGCTAAGCACTATGCAGAGCTTTCACTGGGCATGAATTATCTCACTGCGTCTTCACCACGACCCTGTGCAGGTTATTGTTATTCTTATTCCCATTTCTTAGGTCCAGACACTGAGCCTTAGAGTAGCCAGGTCATATGCTCAGGGTCCCACGCAAGCAAGTACCACGAGGGTCAGGATTTGAATCCAGCACAACCCGAGGTTTATCACTACCCAAGTCCAAGTGTATGTTGCTTCCTCCCCAGACTTCCTCACGGGAACTGTTGCTACTCTGTCTTAGGGAGCCTCATTGGGTGAAGAAATTACGTTTCAGTGTATGATCAGTGAGTGACTGAGAACACAGGGTGCAGCGGAGTTGACCTTTTGTATAAGGCAACGGTAACTGTTGAAGATCTTTCAAAATCCTGCGTGTCACGTGACTGTATTAGCTACCATGAGATACACAAGAGAACCAAAACCTTTTTGAGGGGAACTTCTCCCACTAGAGGTGTTAGCTGGTAGAAAGAAATGGCCACACTCTGAATTATTTCTCTTTCACCCCTCTTTTGTCTCTAGTGTTAGTGTATGTTGAACCCATTCTGTGAAGGTCCTGCTTGGAGGATGCTGCTCTTTTATGCTCACCTGGGCTGCCCCTAGAGATGCTTAATTGCCCTTGCACACAAACAGATATGGGGCACGGTTTTGTCTACAATGAGTAAGTTAGGTTAGATGACCTTCTACCGCCAACGTTCTGTGGTCGTCTCGGAAAAGCTGGAAATGCCGACTCACTGCTTGTGCCTGGGTAGGTCCCTGCAGGCTGAGGGAAGCTCAGCCCTGTCAGTTGATGCCACGAGGAAGGTGGGCCCAGCATAGCACGTGAGCCAATTATTATGTTATGAGATAGTGGAAATTCAGACTCTTCCCTAATTTTTCGTGTTGGTCAACAAATGAAAAGGTTTTTAAAAGTAGCATACCTGCCAAATAAAAACCTGCCTCTGGGAGTAGCTATCATTCCCCACCCCTTTTCCAGTTGGTGAACTCTGGTGAAGAGGGACCCCCAGTAGACCACATGGGAGGTCTTTGTTCTCCACTCCAAATCCTGAAATCTCAAGGGAGCAAAGTTCCCTTTTCTACTCTCTCTGATAATGATGATTGGTACCTGTGGGAATGGGAGTTTTGAGCTACATGGAGGAAGTGAGTACAGTGGAAAAACTAAGAGAAATTCACTTGTGCAAGTCAAAGAGTTGAACCTTTACAACTATATTACCTAATGAGTTTTCCTATCAAGTTTAAGAGTTTTAGACTATTATCACATTGGGGTGCTGTTTATGGTTAAGTTCATATTTATAGCCAGACTTCTCTGAATCTTAGTTTTCTCATTTTAAAACAAGCCTGCACAGGGCTCCAAGATCCCTTCTTTAAATGTCATCAACTGAACTGTTTTCATTGCATTTGAATTGTGTTAATGGAAATAAGCACAGTTAACTTACTGGTAGGTCCAGGATACCATGGCCTCTCCCATCAAGCTTCTAGATTCTTTAGAAGCTTCATCTTTGAAATTACATAAATATCCCAAATAAGTATGTGAGTGTGTGTGTATCTCTATACAAATATATTCATAAGCAGAGTTATACTGAAATAGGGGTTTGGTCTAGAAATTCTTTTGTGAGAGGATTCATCATCACTATTAGAAGGCTGAAGAATACATTTTCCAGTTGAGGAACATGGGCCTCGGTGAGGTTAAATGACTCTCCCAAGTCACAAGCTTAATTAGTGTGGGAGGTGGAGCCAAAGTCCTGGTGTTAGCACACCCTGTCCCTATAACTTCTGTTGTACATGTTGCCCCAGGGTGTCCTGAAATTCAAAATTAGAGAGCTGGTACTCTCTGAGACTCCTCACCTCTTTTATTTTATTCCATTTTCTTGTTTATCTAAGTGAAGCTATATTTGTTCTCTTGGAATTAATGTACGCTGTCGATCAAGGATATAAAGGATATTTTGAGAATATTGTTCCATTTCGTCTTTTCAGTTTACATGTGTAGCACCAAGTTACAGTTTACAACTAACTATACAGATTAAGAGGTTGTTGGGAATCATGTGCAAAAAAATGTGCAGTATAGCTGGTTTATAATTCTCCTTGGTCTTTTTTTTTTTTTTTAATTCTAGAGGGTGATTTCAACCTCACGCAATCTTTTAGTTGTAATAAAGACGACAGGGTTGCATTGGCTCCCCCTACCCTCCTTAAATTTTCTTCCTCAGAACCCCTTTCTTCATTTGTCAGCTCAGTTTTAAAATAGGAACTATCAGTGTGAACTTTGATCCATGTTAAGCTGCATTTTCACAAAAGCATAAATCACCAGATCTGGGGTTTGGGGCTGTTAAATGCTTTCCTTTCTTGGGCTCTGTGATCAAGAAGGAAGAACAATAAAAAGCATGGAGCAAAAGGAGTTTTATGGCAGCTTTGAGAGCAGGAAATTAAGTTTCTTTAGTGTGCAGTTGGATGAAGGGCTGTTCTATTGCATCTTGGATCACTCAGGCATGTGAACGTTGCTGTATCATTTTAGTGAAATGCAAACTGTAGAAATAGTTCCTACAGTCGTATGAACAAGGAGCCCACACAGATGACTGCTTCAGCTGTTTATCTAGGAGCACACTTCCTCATATGACTTCTCTTGAAATACACTCTTTTTGTGTGTGGGTTTTTTTTTTTTTTTTTTTGACGAACAAAGACTATATAATATTATGTCTGTAGCCAAACATTGATTTCTTACAAACGTTAACTGAGAATATATAAACAGACTAAGATGGCATTTTACCAGAACAACCTTCTCTGTGTCCTTTTTACACATCTAATTTGTTAGCCCAACTGATAAAACACATATGTTATCATCTCTTGTGTGTAGGTGGTGTCTCTGTGCAGCCTGAAGACATAGGTAGTCTGGAATCCTGGTGCAGACGTGCTGTGTGTTTGGCTCTTTCACATTTGATAACCTGTCAGCAGGGCCAAAGCTATTCCGTAGCAGTCACAACAATGGTTAAAGTGGGTGAAAGGAATGAATGAGTCTGTTGACCGTCTACCTACTTAGTACATGCATAGTCTTCGGTTTCATTATGGCCTGACTCCTAAACTTTTTGTGGTGAAGGATTCCTTTGCTTGCTCTCCTCAGGATCGGGGTGCAAAGGAGTTATTGTACCACAAGATCTTGTTTTGGCTGTCATTTCTCTTTTCGGACATAGAGAGGGCTGCTGAGTCTTGGTCCAACTCATCAGGAATCTTTGTTGAACCACTAAAGGATTTGTGCATTGGAGAAACTCAGATTCTGTTGAGCACACGTATTTATTTCTCCATTTATATGAATTCTGCCAAACTTTGCAGTAGAACACTTAGTCAAAAGTTGATGCTTAATACATGCTAATAATATCCAGTTTCTGTGTTTCAGTGTGTGTAATCAAATTTATGTATTTTATATATTTGGCAGAGTAGTTAATCTATTTTAGTAGTGATTTAATTCATTATGGTTTATAAAATACTTTGAAAACAATTTTAGTCCATCTCCTGTACTTGAATGGCCAGTGATACCTATATGGGTATTTATTAGAGTTTCTCCTTTGGAATATACTTTAATGTTGAAAATATGATTTCACGACAAGCGGGAAATAGTCTTTGTTTGGCAAAGCATATTTCCTTCACGTCTCTGGAGGCTGAAGGTTGTTAATTGGTGAATTTAGAAGGACCTTGAAGGCCTGTCTATAGCACAGGAAGCTAGAGCTCCAATGTTTACCTTGTGTGTCATGAAAAACGAAAATGCTTATTTCTATTCCTCTTTGTATTTTGGCACCATTAAAACACTCAAAGCGTATTATAATTGCAAATGGAATTTGGAATGGTGATGTATTCTGGAAGTGATGTAAACAGATTGCATTGAAAAGAGCTCCGAGCATGCAGCACCACTGCAGTAAGCCTGTCTGTCTTTCAGGTTGACCCCCTGTTTACAGTGCCAGCACCACCGCCGCCGATTTCCAGCAGTCTCACGCCTCAGATTCTGCCCTCCTACTTTTCCCCATCTTCATCCAATATTGCAGCACCGGTTGAACAGCTTTTGGTTCGGACTCGTTCCGTGGGTGTCAATACGTGTGAAGTTGGAGTAGTGACAGAGCCAGAGTGTCTTGGGCCCTGTGAACCCGGGACCAGTGTGAATTTGGAAGGGATCGTGTGGCATGAAACAGAAGAAGGTAAATACCATTTATTTTTATCTATTTTCCCATACCCTCTTCCTCATGTATGTGTGTCCACCTGTAAGGGGAATTTGCTGTGTGGTATTCAGAGAGGACAGAAAAGTGGTTTCTATGCTCTCTCAATTTTTGTGGAAATAAGAGCTATGTTTCTCTTTTTGTTCATGGCAGCTTTTACATTCACGATCAATCTGGTGTCCCTCAAAGTGGTTTTCGACTTTAAGCGCTAACTTGGAAGGCCTGTGAGAAGCAGGGTGAGGGTTACCCTTTCTCCTAGGAGCTGTCAGAATGGGACATAGATCTCAAGTTCGTTTGCTTCTTGGTTTGCTAACAGATCTGTCTCCATGTGGGTGTCGTTGTGTCGTTGAGGCTTATATTTCCCTTCTGAATTGACACAGGGTTCCTGCATTTAGCAGGGGCCATTGCTGTCATGTGACTGTGGATGGTTGATGCTGAGAGCTAATGAAGCCAAGGTCAAAGGCTTGAGCCCCATTTGAGCCAGTGAGTTATTTTCTGTGGCTGGAAACAGCACCTTCCTGGCCCCTTAACCCAGCAAGCCTTCTGGCAAGTGCTATTCATTAGTCACAAGAGAACCCAAGGTGCAAGAGAAATGGATCAGGGTGAATGACTCATTGCTCTTGGAAATACACATCAGGCGTATGTCGTATTGACAGTGGATCCAGACTATAGGTGGCCACATCTCACATCTCATATGATGGTCAAATAGAGCGTGTTTCAGATGGCCAGTGTCCTTGACAGAGGCCAACAGATAATTACAAACTGAATATCAAGGAGAGAGCTGTATTGCTCCTCGGGGGAGTGAATAGAGGAGAGCACGTAAGAAAGAAGCATGCCCCCGGGTACACCAGGGGACCAAAGGAAAATAAAAATACACAGGGGAAACATTTTTTCCTCTGAGCTGGATTGGTCAAGGATAAGGAGATACTGTTGTCAATAGCATGGTCTTTCGGGAGAGGAGTTCAGAGCAAGGATAAAGGGTAACAAGAAGGATCTGAGATACAAAATCATTGTTTAGGTTCCTCTGTATCAAGGGGAAAAATTGAGGGCTGAAACTCAAAGGAGAGGAACTAAACTATATGCTAAAGAGGCTGAGTTGATGGGAAAGGAGACTATATTGGGGATAATTGTTGGGAAAGAAATAGTTGGGAGAAAATAGTTAAGAACAGTGACAAACCTAGGGAGTGAGAGTAAAAATGAAGACTGAAAATCAGGCGACAGGTGTAAGCATAGTGGTCAGAAGGCAGAAAACAGCCCAAGCCGTTTCAAGATAGGAAAAAAAAACTTAAGGGGAAAATATTTGAATTCTACATATTACATTGAATGTACTCTTCTTGTAGGATGGATTTGATAATTAGATTAAAAATTTTTGTGGATAGCATCAGTAAGGAAAAAGCAAGATTGAATTATGTAAGGAGCTACCAGAGAAAGGGAATGAAAGTGGTAGATATGGGGAGCTCTCTTATTTGCTCAAATAGAACTGAGCAACAGTGAAAATTTACTCTTGGTTTTAGAAATTTGGGGGGTTTTGGGGCTCCTCCCTCTTTGTGCTTTTAACTGGAAAGCCATTTAAAACAGAACTACGCAACCACATTGGGAGGAATTGATGTCAGAGGAGCGGGAATTAAACCTCTCCCGTCTTGCTTGCCTGTTTAGACCCTGTTCAGTGCAAGGGGCCCATGCGGGGAGACGGCTTCTCCCTCATTGCCCGTGGGTTGTGCACAGTGCATCTTCCCTTTGATTTTCCGTAGAGCAGAAGTGGTGGATAAGAGCTTCAGACTGGCATCTTGGAGGGAAAAGTATAGAAAAGGAATCAAGACCTTAATAAGGTTAATTAGTGGAGGTGCTGACTTTCAGGAACAGAAAGATTTGGAAAAAGAGTAAGGGTTAATTCCCATCAACTTGAAAATCAGATTTTCTTGTAACTTGGATAATTGACTCCTTAGGGTGGAGCACTCTCTTCCCTTTCCTAGATATGACTTGGTGCCCATCTGTAGAAGGCTTGTCATCATTTTATTTGTTCCAGCATGTGATAAGGACAGGTTCCCGCAGTGTGACCTTCCTGCCTGGTAGAGGTTGTAAAATTAAATTAAAAATTAAAAATCCAGAAAGTGTGTCCTTCTGGAACAGCTCTTAGGCTTGGGTTATTTTTCACTGTGCTTAAGAGTCTGCTGGGTTTTGCCTTTTAACCTTGGCCTCTAATAAAAAATGGGATTATTTAGGGGGAAAAAAAAAAATCTGTGTTTAAAAACTATAGCAGTATATGAGTTGATCAGGAATTCTGATACTCTGGGCATGTGCTTAGAGAGCTTTCATCATCATTATTATTTAGGAGTGATGTACATAAGCCCTCCCCATTTTCTTCCTGTTCTCTGAAAATCTGTCTCCTAAGTCTGATGTAACTGCTCTGATCCAGTGTGATCCATGCATCCCTGTGGGTGGCTTCCCTTCATTCATATGGCAGACCAGTTGCTTTAGAAGCTTTTTAGGCACAGCAGTGGAGCCCTCAGCAGCTCCAGCCTCCTTTGAATTGCCTCACATTTTCTAGGATTTGGAGTGTGTGGATATTTACTGTGGAGACAAGAAGGAGATGGAGCTGTTAATAGAGTTATTCTTGCTGAATAAACTAAACTTCTGACCTCCATAGAATTTAAGAACTCGCCTCAGTAGAGGCCTGGGTCATTATATGTGTGTTTAATGTGTAACCATTTTCAAGAGCATTCCGTTTGCATTTTTTTTTTGGTACAGTGTGTTGAAAGCTCTTGTACCGATTGAAAAATTAAACCCACTTGACCATTAATTTTTCCCTTTTGGGAAAAACAAAGAGAGGAACAGAACAAACACATTTGGAGCCACTTACTTGGCAGAGCTAAAAAAAAGATGGATTGGGGGGGAAGTGAAGGGAAAGTAAGCTGTGGCTGTTTCTAGTATAAGTTTTCCCTAACAAAGAGCATTTGTAAAACTGTCAGTTGCCTTTGACTAACGTCCTATAGATTGAGTTGAATAAAATCTCTTCCTTGGTATTTTCGTTTTGAAGATATTGTATAACTGGTAGTGTTTTTTCACAGACCCAATTTATGTGCATTCACGCATATGTGAAGTGTGTGTGTGTGTGTGTGTGTGTGTGTGTGTGTGTGTGTGTGTGTCTTGAGATCCTAGAAGTCTTAAAAGCTCCTATCTACAGTCTTTGGGGGAATATTGAGTGTACTTGTGATTTCGTTGGAAGGTGGTAGGAACAGCAGAACTGGAATATGAAATCCCCACTAGGTACCTAATTGTTTCTTATGCTTGGAATTCCTCATTCGAGGAGTGTGTTCTTTTAATCACAGACTTTCCTGCTTGTATCACTGCCAGTCCATGAAGTCCTGGTTGCCTAAGAACCAAACTATACTTCGGAATAAAGTGTTAGAAGAGAAGTTCCCTCTGGAAATAATTAGTGGGTTTCAGATCATGCTTAATAGTAGAGCAAAACTATTACTGCATTTGGATGTATAGTTATTCCACTCTGATCTTTCTTCTTTAAGGTGAATGCATAGGAGCAATGACGTATTGTACAAAATTACTCACAGATGTTAGAAGGAATTTGCTTAGCATTTCATTCCTGACATTTGGGACACACATGCCAGTGTATAGTTATTTGTTTGAAAATTTGCTCTTTTGGGGAGGGAAAAACAGAAAGAAAACATGGTGTATACAGCAATGTATGTAAATACCTATGTGTTGAACTTGGCTTTTTAGCTTTCGAGAATGTGTTTTCCTTTTGATTCTTATTGAATCCTGTTTCTTACTAGTTTTTGTTTTTGTTTTTGTTTTTGGCCCTCCCCGAGAACATACTTGTCTTGGTTGGGTCTATTATTCATTGTTAGGACTGTTGTTTACCACAGCTCTGCCATTCTGTCCTTAGGCAAAGCCACTGAAGAAAAGGAAGTGAGAGAAAGAAAATCGGTATTTGCCAGTGATAGTGATGTCCTTTTAAACATCTGTAGGTTAGAGATAAGTGGTTCTCAACTTTGTGCCTGTGAATCACCTGAAGAGCTTTTAAACCATGCTGATGCCCAGCACCATTCCCAGGTATCTCCATGGTCTGGCCTGGCGACCTGCCATTGGTGTTTTTTCATATGTCCCCAGGGGCTTCTAATGTGCAAACAAGGATGAGAACCATTGTCTCAGGGGAAAGAGGGGATGTCCTGGCCCTTTGCAAGCTGCTCAACTTTTTCCCTTTAAGGAAGATACATGTATCATTGTCTCATTTTCTCAGGTATGACATGGACAGAGACACCTGCTATGTTTACCTTACAGGGTAGATAATGTCTGTCAAGATGCTGTGGTGTGACAAGTGAGCATAGCTGTTTAATGACTGTGCTAATGAGGAAGAGGGTTCGGCTTTGATCCTGAACATGCACTCCACATAGGTTTTGAGGGGCTTAATGCACAGCTAACTGGTGTACCGTTCGTCCTAATTTATTAGTACGGTGGGGTGGACCTTAGTTTGTTTTTCCAGTGAGCCAGACACTGTGACTTCATCTCTGTGTGGTCTGCTGAGTTATTTTTGAAATAGTTCAGAAACCCAGGGTATTAAGGAAAGTTGATAAAAGTAGCAAATAAAAGATTGTACTCAGAAAACATTGAGAGTTTTCAGAGGGTTGATGGGAGTGCAAATGATGACTTATGAGAAAACACCTAATGTGAGAGGAGGAATGCTTGTTTATGTCAGGTCCTTCACCTGATGTTCTGTGTGTTTTCTGAGAAAAGAAAAGTGATCTTGAGAGTTCATGTTTGGATTAGAGAAGTAAATGATTCTCTTTTAAACCGTCAGAGATGTTCTTAAATTCTTCTGCTTTTTCTGCATCTCCAAAGTCATAAAGAGGGTAGTGTTTAACTGTGCAGTAGAGAGGGTTTCAAGCTAATTCATTAAAAAGCAAATGATCCTACATAATTGACGACCAATCTAATTTTTGGTATTGTTATTTCTATTCTGCAGTACTTACCAATCTTTCTGAAAAGAGAACATCTTTTTAAATCTTGATTCAAGAGATTAAGTATTAATCTAAGCTTACTTTGTAGTTTTAGTAACTGAGCATGGAGTTGGTGCAGTACTTTAATGATTGAAACACTACTGTTTGTTGAGATAGTTCCCAGTGATCTTATAAGTTCAGCTTTGACTCACAAGGGGAATAAGATGCCCACTTTCACTTCTGCATTTCATTACCTGCCATACCAGCGCTGGTTACAACTGTGCAGTGATGGGGAACTTCAAGATGGCTGATGGGCAGGCTCCGTATCAGTACTGTGCTCAGTGGAGATAAACCAGCCCCTAGGATGTGAGTTTGGCAGGTGAGCATAGTTGTTTAATCACTGTGCTCATGAGAAAAAGGGTCCAGCCTTGATTGTCAGCATAAACTCCACAGAGGTTTTAAGGGGCTGAAAGAACTACTAGTTACTAGCACTCTGTGTATCGTGCTGGGCATGCTTGCTAGCGCCCCCCCCCCCCCCCCCCCCGTCACCTTCCTGGGCCATCTTGCAGTGGTGGTTGCTGATGAAAGTATGGATTGTTTCTTGAAATTCATCACCGTTGGTGGTAGAGCAGCTCAAAGGATGCCCCTTCCACAGTGTACAAGTGCTACTCATTTTCACCTGCAAGAGGCAGCCCAAATAGAAAATCAGATCCATATGTTTGCTGGACCATATGCCAGGCTAATTACCTCTGATTATTCTGTGTACAATGGTGAAAATTTTTTTAATAAACTAAAATTGGTCTGATGATGTACATTATAAACAACTACAAAGCTCATATCACAATTTTTTTTTTTAAAGAGTACTGAAACTAATGTTAGCAGCTTCATAGAAAAATGCAGAAGGTAAAAATGGAGGCGAGGTCTTCACATAGTAGACACTCGATAAAGATGTGTTGACTGAAGGAGAGAGTAAGGAAGGGAGGGAGGGAAGCATTGTGTCTGGGCCATTTTCCTGAGTTTTGCTTTATGCTTTCTGGGACCTGTTTTATGCTTTTCTGATGAGGTAATGTGGCCAAAATCTGGATATGATGAGTGATTGTGCGTTGCTGGAAAGCCATAACACAGACAGTCACTTCACCTCTTGTTATTGTGAAAAATAACCTGCTATCAGGTAGGATTCAGCTGAATGTTTTTGGATCAAATATTTGTTCTTTTGTGTTATTTGTATATGTATTTTGGTGGTGACATTAGGTGTTAAGTAATGAAGTGGTAAGTTTCAAACTCACTGTATTAAAGGCATTTTGTTTCCCCTTTTGGTTGGTTGATATTGTAGCTAAATATAGTCCTGTATGTGAATACAGAATGTAAAACATTTTAAACTAAACTTTTCTTTGGACTAAGGTATATATAGTAAAAGATTTAAGAAGTTGTCTTACAAGATTTGTGGGTGTGTGGTATTGTCCTGTGTGCTTGTTTATCCTTTCCCTGTAAAGGAGTTCGTAAAAAAAATCTGAGTCTTAATATTATAGTGACTCGGAACTGAAGATACTATTTTCTAATTACAAAATTCACACAGTCTCATGGGTTGCAAAGAATAGCTGTTGGCCCATCTGGATTAAAATATGAATTAAAATATTCCATTGACTTTTTTAAATACAATTTTTTATAGCAGCTTCTTGAGCTATAATTTCCATAACATACAATCCATCCGTTTAAAGTGTAAAACTTGATGGCTTTTTAGTGTATTCAGAGTTGTGTAACCATTACCACAATTCATTCTAGAACGTTTTCTTTACACTCCCAAGAAACCCTGTATTCATTAGCAGTCACTACCACTTACCCCAGTTCCCCATTTTGTAGACTTTTACATCTTTGACCTTACCTGATTCCTTGTTGTTTTTATGTGTAAATATGCGTGTTTTATGGATAAAAGAAAGGCTTGTTGAGCACTTACTCTGTGCCAGGCATTGTGCTGGGCATGCTTGCCAGGTAATTTCATTCAGTCCTCAGGACAAAATCCAAGGTGAGCTCACTCTTATTATATTTTATTTTAAAAAAAATTTATTGGAGTACCGTTGATTTACAATGTTGTGTTATCATGTTTTAAAAGAGGAGACTTAGAAAGGGATTCACCTGTGCAAGGCAGCACACCTGGTGAGGGAATTTGAACCTATAGTGGTTGGACTTCTAGAGCCCTTGCTCTTCACACGTCCTCCTGGGTGTTCTGGATTTCTGTCACTGCTCGAAAGACCCTGTATATCTCTCAAATTGCTCTTTGGAGAGAGGGAGTAAAAAGTGATGTAATAGCTGGAGTTTTTATTTTTAAGTGTGGAATGATAGGAAATTCTTTATAGGTCTAGCGTCTGATTTTGGCAGGAGTCATTGAATCAGCTTCAGCTGGGTTGCTGTATACAAACCATCCCTTTCAGCCCCACTATGCTGTAAGCTTCCTTAGTGCACAAATCCCATCTGTTTTGTTCACTGTTGGATCTTCGGCGCCTGGCACAGAGTAAGTACGCCTTACATATTTGTTGAATGTTGGGTAAATTCGCAGAACAAAGTGATATGGTCTTGATACCTGTTTAAGTTTGAATAGTGTCGCTTTCTACTCAGGAATATGCTACTTTTAAATTAAGTTTGGCCTACACAATCTGGAAAATAGAGTTCCAGAAATCTACTTTGTCACTGATTTTTTTCAAAGCCATTATAAAATCTGACAATGTTTTTATTGTATTTCAACTTCCATCCTTGCTGTTATTAGACTTATTTCCACAAAAAAAGGAGAAACAAAATATTTGGCGTGCTTCTTCCCTTCAATCATTTACATCCTCAATCTGGTTTTAATTTTTTGATTATAAAAGAAATACATGGCCAGTTTAAGACATTTGGGGGAAAGAAAGAAAAAAGAAGAAAAAAATCTTCTATGATCTCACTATTCAGGCAAGTACTTCAATTTGTTGATTTCTTAATTAACTTTTTTTATTTATTTATTTATTTATTTTTTTTGTGGTACGCGAACTCTCACTGTTGTGGCCTCTCCCGTTGCGGAGCACAGGCTCCGGACGCGCAGGCTCAGCGGCCATGGCTCACGGGCCCAGCCGCTCTGCGGCATGTGGGATCCTCCCGGACGGGGCCACAAACCCGTGTCTCCTGCATCGGCAGGCGGACTCCCAATCACTGCGCCACCAGGGAAGCCCATCTTTCTTAACTTTTAAAATACCTATTTAAAAATATGTAATGGAGATCATTCGGTAGTACACTTTTGAATATTCTTTTCTCTTCTTTTAATCTTAACATTAAAAGGTAAGCATTTCTGATGTTATTAAAATACTTTCTAAGACACATATTACATTGATATAAAATATTACATAAAATGGACGCAAAAAATTTAAATTCCTCTCATGGCAGCTATTTACATTGCCTTCAACTCCTTAGATAGCTGTCGGCACTGTGTCGTTGTGCGTGAAGTTTTTGGATTGTTTTCTGGACTTGCGATTATTATGCTAGCATCAGTTTTCAAGAAGCAAAATTGCTGAGTCCAGGACACAGGCGTTTTTAATGCACTGGAAGACATTAACCGCTTTCCCAAAAGGTTGAACCGGTTCCCACTGCCTGGTGGAGTGCCCTCCTCGGTTACCTTTCCCAACTGTGGCCTCAGTGACATTTTGATGACAAAAGGCATGAGGTTGTAAGTCAAATGCATAGCTTGCAGTGCCCATATCCGGGGTCCTGTCCTAGACAGAATGGGAATGGGACTTTGCCCTTGTAGTAAATATCAAAATGGACCAGCCTGAGAAGGCAGGTGTTGCAAGTGAAGTGATGTTCCCAAGAGAGCATGAGGCAGGGGGCTTTGCCTGGTGGAGGGCTTTGCTCTGGATGGAGGGAGCTTCAGATTTCACTCCTGCTTGTGTCTAGAATGACATTTTACAGCTTTTTTTCCCCCAGTGAAAGAAGTTAAAGAGAGTTTTAGATCTGAGGAGTTCAAACACCCAGGGGAGAAAATTAGCCTGTCAAGCATCCATTCTGAACTGGGAGGAATCTAAGTCACTCGTGTTTCTGTCTCTGCAAACATCTTTCTTTTGGGTTCTTCTTCAGAATAAGGACAGGCGAAGGACAGGATCTTTATAGGAAAACCTTTGCGCCGCATGATTTGTTGATAACATATAGTTTGTCACTTGCCATATGCCAGCAGTTTTCAGATTTCTCAGTGGCACACCCCGGCCCTGCCCTGCCCCCAGCATTCCATTTCCTCTCATAGCCCCTTCCCTTGGCAGCCTGTGTGTATAGACACAGCAGGAGGAAGAACTATCCAGGTAGTTTTTAAAAAGTAATACCTACCAAAGCATTCCCATATGTACCCAGGCCTTCTGTTTTCAGAGGAGTTTGGCTAACATTTCCCAGGCAAAAGCAAACTAAGCTGTAGGGAGAAGGAATAGCATAAATTGCAAAAAAGCTGTTCTCAGCAAAGTTGGGGGAATTAGGCTCATGGGCACAATTGCAGAGTAACCAGCGAAATCTGATGGAACAGCCCGGAGACCCAAGAGGGGGGTGGCTAAAAAGTGATATGAGGTAGGCAAGACCCTTACTGCTCACTCGATAATTGCTTTTAACTGAAAATTGCTTTTAACTGAATAGTAAACCGAGCAATTATGTACTCACCACACCCATATATGTATTCATTTCCTAATGATGCCTTCTGACTCAAATATATATTTGAGACACTTTCGTAGTATTGCAGTCCTCAGGTGTTAGAAGTATGGCTGTTTCCTTTACACGGCACATGACACATTTGGCAGGCCTGAACAACTAAACAGTTTTGCCCCGGGAACTTTACATTGCTCTGCCAACACCATGTAATTAACATCTCATTTATGTGGAAAACTCCTGTAATTAGCCCTATTATTCTTCTAGAGAAACTGGGGTCCAGACAATCTAAATAAAGTGTGTACCCTTTCCGGATTTCTAGATTCTACCTAAAATGATCAGCCTTGCCTGGTTTTAAGTCTGTGTTTGTTGATGTATGTGTGGATGAATATAACCAATTATTTTAAAAATATGCTAAAAGGCAAATAAACATTTGCTTGTCAGTTTGAGGTTTTGACTGAAATGTGGGAACTCAATTCGGCTTATAGAGGGAACTGTTTTTTAAAAATTTAATATTCACCAAATATTTTTACAAAAATACCCCAAATGTCATTTTTGACTCCATATTTCCTAACAAGAAAAAAAAAAAAATGGCCCAGCACTTCCCATGCGTCAGAGGCGGTACCACATGTTCTTCTGGCTCAGTGGGCAGCCTGTTCCCGCCAGCCCTTCAGGGCCTCACACGTATACATCTGCACCGTTGGTATGTTGCCATGTCGATGTCTTCTTGGTATCCACGGTGACAGACAACTTTTGAAAGAAGTCAAGTTGAAAGAGCTGACTACGGAGAACATTTAATGTGTCTTATTTCGCCTGAGTAGCAGCAGAGACCGACTTGTTTAAAGAGAGCCAACGAAGACTGCTTTCCACCACTTTCTGCAGCTTTAGAAGGAGAAGACCCATTAGCTCTTCAGAATATGAAAAGCCGCCCAGTTCCAGCCAGTGCTTGCAGAACTGCTTCTTAGCAGCACCTTGAATATGTACATACGGAATTCTTTCTAGTTGAAACAAACCTGTAGAGGGTGGATGCTGCAACAGCAGAAGAACCATCACTGGGGTCAAAGGGCATTGGCTGGGGGCTCTCTGAACCTGGAACCGGGGTGAATGCAGTAAGCAAGCGTGTGAGAGGAACTTTGAGTTCCAGACGTCTTCGAATAGTCAAGGGCAGACAAGTTAGGAGGCCGTAGACTGGAACTGGGACAGGCTGCTGTGCAAAAGCACTAGTGCCACGTTGTCTCTTCTTAAGACCTCTGCTTGGTACGGGGACTAAAAGGCATTATACATTCACAAGGAGTTTTTAAAAAATGTTAAGTGCTAAGTGGGTAGTGGAACAGATGACCCTATTAGGACAACGGGGGGGGGGGTGGTGGTGTCAGTTTTCAAAGAAGCAGAATGCAGTGAGCTACTTAAAATTATATTGACTGCACATTTATCTTCAGTGATTCAGAAGGAGACTGTTAGCCTCAAACCCTCAGCCAGTTACTAGAGAATCTCTGAAGTGTATTCCCTCTAGGACATCTCACTTTATATCTGGCTTTTGAATTAAATACCTTCTAAAAGTAAATATCATCAATCGTACCAGCCCACCTTGCATTTTCTTGCAGTAGCACATTTCCAAGTATGGAATTTCAACAAAGCATGACATATGTTGAATGTGACCGTTAAGTATTTGAGGCTGTGGTTAGCATCACCGTCCTCATTTTCTCAAAGCGAGGAAAATGGAGTCTGGGGAATTTATGACTGGGGTGGAAATCAAGGCAGGGTCTAAAGGAGAATCAAGTGCCACAGAGTTCCAGTAGCTTCAGTGATGGCGTGGGAGGAATCTAGTCTTGCCCACATACCCTCACCTCAAGGTTTCAGAAGGATATGGGCTGGACCGTACTGAGCTCCTCCTCTGAGGAATCATTCAGCTAACGCAAATTCTCTGGGGTCTGGGTGCTGGCTTGTTGATAAGCCCTTTTTTCTTCACGTTTGACTCCCACCCTGATCACTCATGATCAGTAGTGTCAAGCTTTACACTACATTTCACCCAAGGGAGATGCAGATCTCTGCCAGAGGGGTAGCCACCCTTCACTTGGGTACATTTACTCAGGGTAAACCTTTGCATATTTTGGGAAATAGAAAAGAGAAGTCTGGTGTTTAAAAAGGAATATTAGAGAATTGTCACGGAGCCGAAATTTGTGTTGTTCATTCACTCTGCAAATTCTGGCAG
This sequence comes from Kogia breviceps, assembly GCF_026419965.1. Classification (NCBI taxonomy): domain Eukaryota; kingdom Metazoa; phylum Chordata; class Mammalia; order Artiodactyla; family Physeteridae; genus Kogia; species Kogia breviceps. The sequence continues at coordinate 103,074,214 of NC_081313.1, read as the reverse complement.
CTTCAACTTGTTATGATTCAGTGTTTGGTGTCATTGCCCTGTTTGTTTCATTGTGATTATGAATGAAAAGTGACAAGGGATAGCAGGAGCGCCAGGCCTGTTGGTAAGCATAACGTGATTGATTAGAACCCCAAAGAGGGTCAGTTTTCAAAGAAGGCAGCCAAAGCCTTTCTTCTATTGCAGATGAGCTGCTGCTTCTTTTTTTTTTTTTTTTCGGTTACTTGAATAGTGAAAAGTATTTAGAGTGATAGTACCTGACTAAAAAAAATATGTTCAGAGGCTATGTGCCTTTATAGTCCCCCATGATAACTAAACAAAAGGAACATTTTTATACTTCATACAAAATACTGTGTGTATCAAGATTTTCTGGAAGGACACAATTGCATACGTCAAGAAATACCTGTAATATTTTTATTAAAATTTCTCCTTTATCCTCTTGGCTGCAGTGGTTCTGATACCTGTTCGTTTAGCAGATTTTTTAAAATGTATTGTTGCAGAACCCTCAAGAGTTCTTGGTGTTGCAGTTTGCGTCAGCCACTAGACAAATGGTTTTTGAGAAAAGACGTGTGACTCAACCACGAGAAAAACCAGATTAAAACAAAAGGTGTGATTGCTATTACATTGGGGACGCTAGAAGGTATTGGTTTTAAGAGCAAAGGGAGACTAGTTCAAAGGAAAAGGAAAACTATGTGACTAACTAATAATGGTAACTTCCACTTCCCACTGTCCCCATTTGTTATAAAGGTGTACCTGTATATAGTGAACTAATGAAGTTCTTTGAGAGTGTTTGTTTCTTCTTCAGCTTTTCCTAAAATAGCTCTTGTTCACTGTGAAAGCTAATGTATTTTACATAAGCTAAACAATATGATGTAGTTCAGAAATGCCTTTGGACTTGTAGGGAAGCTTGACAAGGTACCAGGGAAAACCAGAACCCTAGAAAATAGCACTAGACCAGGTATCAAGAGAACCAGGGTGTTGTCTCACTTTCTTCCTGTGTGAAAATGGGGGGTGGGGTTTAGAGTACATCCTCTCTTGAAGATACCTGAAGTTTGGGGAGCAAAGGAACGTGAATATCTTAGAGTGTTCTTGCCAGAATTATTTCGGACTTAAAGGATCCGGAACAGAATTCTTAGGACACAGCCTTGACGGTATTACCCTTAAATCACCCTCTGGGTTAGTGCCAGGTTCTGTTGAACAGGTAGGGATGGCCTGAGTCTCCAGAAATGAATCTATTTACTCAAATCATTTATTGAACTTTTAGCAGTTGTGCAGATAAAGTGGAGTCTGGTCTGAGTTTGGCTGACATTTATTTTATGCTCTGCTACACTCCAAGGAGGAATGAGTACTTGAAGATGTTATCTGATAAGATTCCTAAAAGGTAGAATCCTCACAATTTCATTAGCAGGTTTCAAGCCCTTGGTCATTTGCCTGCTCAAGGTCCAACAACTTCTAGCTCTGCTCTATCTACAGCTGGTTAAGACTCCCTAAAATGCCCAGATGACCCCTGTGATAATAGAGAATTGATTGGATGCATGAGAGTAAACACATACATGTAGTTGAGTTTAATTTTTCACCTTTTAAAAAATTATTGAAGTATAGTTGATTTACAATGTTGTTAGTTTCTAGCGTATAGCAAAGTGATTCAGTTTATATATATATATATGGTATATATATAATGTATATATACCATATATATACATGTATATATATATTCTTTTTCATTATGGTTTATCATAGGGTATTGAATATAGTCCCCTGTGCTGTACAGTAGGACCTTGTTGTTTATCTGTTTTATGTATAGTAGTTTGTACCTGCTAATCGCACACTCCTGATTTATCCCTCCCCCACCCCCTTTCCCCTTTGTTAACCATAAGTTTGTTTAATGTGTCTGCGAGTCTGTTTCTGTTTTGTAAATAAGTTCATTTGTGTAATATTTTAGATTCCACATACAAGTGATATCATGTGATATTTGTCATTCTCCTTCTGACTGACTTCACTTAGTATGATAATCTCCAGGTCCATCCATGTTGCTGAAAATGGCATTGCAGTATTTCATTCTTTTTTATGGCTGAGTAGTATTCCATTGTGTGGATGTGCTTTCCATGTGTACACTACTTCTTCTTTATCCATTCATCTGTTGATGGACATTTAGATTGCTTCCATGTCTTGGCTTTTGTAAATAGCGCTGCTATGAACATAGGGGTGCATGTATCTTTTTGAATTAGAGTTTTCTCTGGATATATGTCCAGGAGTAGGATTACTGGATCATATGGCAACTCTATTTTTAGTTTTTTAAGGAATCTCTGTACTGTTCTCCATAGTGAGAACAGTAGCTCACATTCCCACCAACAGTGTAGGCGGCTTCCCTTTTCTCTACATCCTCTCCAGCATTTGTTTTTTGTAGACTTTTTGGTGATGGCCATTCTGACTGGTGTGAGGTGGTGCCTCACTGTAGTTTTGATTTGCATTTCTCTAGTAATTAATGATGTTGAGCATCTTTTCATGTGCCTATGTCTTCCTTGGAGAAATGTCTCTTTAGGTCTTCTGCCCATTGTTTGATTGCCGTTTGTTTTTTTGTCATTGAGTTGTATGAGCTTTTTGTATATTTTGGAAATTAATCTCTTGTCGGTTGTATCATTTGCAAATAGTTTCTCCGTTTCTGTAGGTTGTCTTTTTTCGTTTTGTTTAGTTTCCTTTTCTGTGCAAAAGCTTATAAGTTGATTCCCTCCCATTTGTTTAATTTTGCTTTTATTTCTTTTCCCTTGGGAGACTGACCTAAGAAAATCTTTTTAACTTTTAATCTGATTATACATGTATATAGTTTAAAAAGCAACATAGTTCTCTGAGGCCCATAACAAACCCAGCAGTTTCTTGTTCCACCTTTCCCTCACCAAGCTCCTCCTTGCCTGAGGCAACTAACTTTCAACTCTTTTCATTGATATTTTTCTCTACATTTTGAAAGCAGTTGTTTACATGGCTATTTCTTATTTTTCAGTTTAAGGTTTATTTTTAAATTAACTTCTTATTATAGAAGATGATTCAGCTCTCTTACTCCCCTCCCTCCCAAAACAAAAGACAGTAAAATGTCTTCTCCTGCCTCCCATCCTCCCAGTATAGTTATGAGTTATCTATTGCTGTGTAACAAATTACTCCAAAACATAGTAAGTTAAAACAGCGAACATTTATTATCTCATAGTTTCCATGAGCCAACAGTCTGGGAGCAGCTTCGCTGGCCCAGGCTGCCAATCAGTCTATGGGACTGGGGCCACAGTAAACTGAAGGCCGGACTGGGGCTGCAGGACCCACCTCTCATCTCACTTACTTGGTTGTTGGTGGGCTTTTAATTCTTCAGGGGCTGTTGAACTGACCTTAATTCCCTGCAGTGCCCCATGAGCTTCTCCGTAGGGCTGCCCGTAGCATGGCAGCTTATTTCCCCAGCAAGACCCAGGAGACAGCTAGCCCAAGATGGGCTGCAGTCCTTGTATAAATGGTAGAAATGACAACTGTTCGCTTCTGCCATTTATTCTAGTCATAAGAAGTGAGGAGGTCCAGCTCAAACTCAATCTGGGGGAGGGCATCACACAAGGATGTGAATAGGAAGAAGCAGGGTCTTTAGAGGCCAGCATAGAGGCTGTCCTCCACAAGAAATTTTGGGTTAGGTCAATATCCAGTGTTAACGTTATCATGACTATGCATATATTATTCACAACACAGCCATGTACTATGATTACCCTTCTTTCCTCATCCAACTTTCTCCCTGGAGGTAATAATTTTTTGTTTGCTTAATGTTTTTTGTTTGCTTAATGTTTTATGTGCCCATCACTAACTCACCACAAACTATCATGCGAGAATTATAAACTGCCTCTCAATTTGTTGCAGTACATCAAGCATTTCTAGACATTGTATTTTTCGGGGCAGTCTCTCTAGAGTCTGCTGATCTGCTCCGACCTGAACTGATAGCTCAGGCCTTATGCAGAGGTATGAAAATCAGAGCTTTCTCTCGTACATGCTGAAGATTCATTCCATTTGCCCTTTTGGTTGGATACCCTATTTCCTGGGTCTATGTACTCTTCTCTCTTGCTTTTGTCCCTTCATTTTGGTGAATCACGTCTCCCAGTAGCTTCCTAAGAAGGAGTTCATGGGAAGTACAAATTTTGAAATCTTGACATTTGAACATGTTTTCCTTCTACCCTCTCACCTGATTGATAATAGTGGCTCCATGAAGAATTGGCTAAAATCATTTTCTCTCAAGGCTCCATAACTTTGAGCCGCCCAGTGTTGTCTTGGACAAGTCCAACACCGTCCTGATTTGAGATCCTGTTTGATACCTGTTTGTTCGCCCAACTCCCAAGCCTTCATCTTTTCCTTGTCCCCAGCATTCTGACATTTCTCAGTGACATCCTTCTTTAATTTGTTGTACTGTACTAGGTCCTGTTACTGGAAACTCAGGCCCTAAAGGGTTGGAATTTTTGTAGATGTATTTCTTTGGAAATGATGTAAAATCTGTTTCTATGTTCTCTGTTTCTGGAGCTCCTTTTATGTAGAAGTTGAACCTCCTGTATCAATCTTCTACTTTTCTAATCTTTTCCCTCCTTTTTCAGATCTCTGGCTTAATAGGTTTTTTTATGTTTTCTGATTTGGGGAGATTTTCTCACCTTTATATTTCAGTTTTTACATTGAAAAGGAGATCTGTTCTCATAGAATTTTCATTTCTAAAAGCTCTTATTGTTACTGGAATTGTTTCCTTAAAAGCCTCCTATTCTAGTTTCTCTTTTTCCTTCCCTTCTCCCCCTCTTTTTATTCTCCTAGTTTCTAATTTCTCTAAGTTCCTCGTTTTGTTTGTGTTTGTTTTGGCCCGTGTCTTCGGTGTTGGCGATTTTCCTCAGATGCCTGATGTTCCTTCGCTGACAGTGAATGATATACTAAGAAGCTAGTTTGAGGTTTCACATGCTTGGGTGGACCTTTTTGATGATGTAGGGAGGTCTGGGTGGATTGTTTCACTAGGGGTCTCCCAGCTGCCTTTTCTCTTGCTTTGATCAGTTTCCCCAGAAAAGCCTTCTCCGATTTCCTGGCCTACCAACTTTTGGGGCACCTATTTCAGGGGAAACTGGGTGAAGGTTTCACTCTCCATTGTATAAAAAATCTCATCTTCCTGTTTTTTTAGTAAGTATGATATTATCTCCATTATACAGATGAGAAAACTCTTAAAGAGCCTTAAGTTCCTTTGTTGAGTTTTCTTGATAGCTACCATTTTATTTCACGGCCTGAAATTGAGATAACTTGAGGTGATTTGGAATGCGCCATCATAACGATCACTTCTATACAGAGATCGTCATTTAATTTATTACTGTCATGGCTTACTTGGCCTATTCCCCCCCCCCCGCCCCCCCATGTGGCTTTAGTTACGCTTGGTTTTCAGACAGACTCTTAAGTTTGGGAACTTAAAACAGTGGCATATAAATGAAAACAGCAAACCGCCTTTTTTGTTTGGCTATTCTTATCTAAACAAAAGAAATTCAGTAGCTTTTGGAATGGACAGATTCTTCTCTAACCCCAGCTCTACCCGCCTCCCTTCTGGGTCCTGGCCAGGTCATTATTTTGGGCTTGAACTCTGTTCTTATCTTCACTTAGCAACATGAGTTGTTCACCAAGCTGGTTTTTCACAAATTCCTTCCAGTGTTTGTAGCAGAACTCTTATCCCCCTGGTTTTGACTAACCCTTTAACATCTGCACCTCTAAGACTCTGAAGTTGAGACAGACCTCATAAGCACTTCCTTCTACAAAGAACATCTGTGTTGAAGACACCTCATGAAAGCCAAGGTCCCTTGGCCGTGTCCTGTGGTAGAACCAGGCCCCAGGGGTATCTGGAAACTGTCTGCTCGCTTAACCAACGCACATGCAATTACTTGCATTTCCAAGTTTTTCTTCTCAGCCTAGAAAGGTGCTTTTTCCTTTAGTCCACCTACTTTTGTATAATGAAGGGTACTTACCTTCTTTATTGAGTATAAAGACTGTAAAAGTTGATTATAAATATCACATCCATATCTTACTGCGAGGCATTTTTTGGTCTGTCTGGTTTGTGCATGTATGCCTAGTGCCAAGCACATGGGTAAGCAGTCAGTAAATAAGTGTTGTCTGAGTGAATGCATGGTGAAGAGAAAGGAGGTCAAGTTAGCCCATGACTTTATTTTTTTAATTAATTAACTTTTAATTTTTGTTAGCGTGTAGTTGATTTACAGGGTTGTGTTAGTTTCTGCTGTACAGCAAAGGGTATCAGTTCTACATATGTCCACTCTTCTTTAGATTCTTTTCCCATATAGGTCATTGCAGAATATTGAGAAGAGTTTTGCCCATGACTTTAGAACCACCCCCCTCCGCCTGTCCCCCCTCCCCGTTGCTCAAACCCATGTTGGCTCTCACAGGGATCTTCTGGGGTTTTTGCATGGTTCTGCCCGTCTAGTCAATGAGGCGACAGGCAGTAAGCTGCAGGAAACATTTTTGTATCCCTAAAAGTATTATCTTCAAGGAGCATAGTTTGTAATACTGGAGTGAAAAGAAGCCTCCTTTCAGAGGGTTGGTTTGATGCAGGCAAAGCTGCTAATTTGTTTTCGGCTTCAAGGAGATTTAGAGCCTTGGCCTCCATAGCAGTAGCTCACGGTGGAATTGTTTTCCTGCTTCTGCATCTAAGTCTCCTGCACGACAGTAGGGAAGGCTGGACGTTTACAGAGCTGGCAGCAAGAGATTCTTCTTTTGCAGACAGTCGTGGAGATTTGTTGCCCGGGACTTTTCTGACTTAATGGCGTGCTCTTGGGAAAATACACTAATCTGTTTTCATATCTGAGGGCAACCACAGAACCTCCCATGGGAAGGCCAACTGGCGTCCGGTCACTTACCTGCTGGGAAGGGAAGCATCAGAGTGAAAGTTCTTCCCACTCGCCTGAGTACAGCTGTTATCAGGCCTGCCTGAAGTAGATAGCGTACAAAACACCCACATCCGGTAACCAATGTGCGACGTCAGCAAATGCAGTCAGATTCGAACTTGACCAGGTGACACCCAGGCTTTGCCCACCAGTTGGAGATACGGGAGTGGGAACTGAGATGACAGCCCATTGTCGTGGAGGTGACACTTTCAAGATGTCCCTTCTGGCCCCTGGTTAAGCCCTCAGCCTGTTTAGACTTTTACAGGAACCCACCAGTGGTACTTACAAGGGGACCATAGAAACAGAAACTCTAGTGGGTGGGTATGTTTGTACACTCTTGGTCAGAACTTTTGTTATTATGTGGATTTCTATAGTTAATTCGATTACTTTTAGTCTTTCACAGTTCACTGAGATTTTGTCCCAAAGTGGAGGCATTTGGGTACTGAGGATTGAAGTTTTAGCATTTCTTGGTAATGCCTGGATCGACATTCTAGGAATTTGCTTCATCGATGCCAGCTTTCCTTTTTTGGCAATGGAAGACGCGTGAATAATGCCTTCTTTGAAGCTCTAAGACACACAATGAGCTTAAGAACTCTCTAATTGAACTTTACAAGCTGAGGGGGCTGTGTTGGACTTACGGGCTGCATTTGAACAAACTTCTAGTCACCATAATTTAGTAAGGGTTAGCTGCCAGAAGCCATGTGGGGCTTTATTTGATCCATTTATGAATTAAGAGCCTGCAGTAAATTAATTACCATTTATTGGGGCTAATAAAAGCTGCAGGATGAGAAGGCCTTTGGATTCTTGTGTGGAGGGGTACCAGGACAGAGCTGCTTCCTGGTGTGGGAGCCTTTCCTGGCCCCAGGCCTTCTGAGATGCTGGGGGTGGGTGGGAATGGTGTTCGTGTCCGTGTCCAGCGAAGAGGCATTGGAGCCACTTTTGGCTCTGCAACTGCGGGAAGGCTGTGCTTTATTGATCATAATAAGCTGTTCTGTCTTATTAAAGTTGCATCATGGAGTCTGGTTTTTAGGAGCCCCATTGAGAATTAGTCACAGAAGAAGCGATTTGCTTGTATTTTCCGACAGTTAACAGGCCAAGCAGATGGGAGAGCAGACCTGAAATACTTGCGTTGGCTGCCTGCCACAGGTCTGTGAATTTTGATTTGCATGGATATGTAATAGTTTGATTTTTCCCTTTTTTGGAATTTCTTGCCTCTGAGCCTCGGGGAAATTAATCCTTGGTTTCCTGCGGAAGGCCCCCTTGGAAGCGAATGTTGCCAAGATGGGCCACACAGCCCCTGTGCCAGGTTAGGCAGATCAGGACACCACCGGCCCCATGTTGTCAGGAAAGGGCCAGTGCCCGTGTCCCATGGCTTTTCAGGGAAAACTGCTTCCACTCACTATTTGCCTTGCATTTTCAGGTGTTTTCCTTTTCTTCCGCCTATGTTCATCAACACACTGAATAACTGAAGAAAGGATGTTAAACTTACACTTCCAAGGAGGCATTTATATACAATTGTGAAACAAGCCAGAGCCGCATGTGGGCAAAGATGATCTATCTGAGTTCTTGCTCAGTCAGCTTTAAAAACTTGTTTTGTTAAATATATGGAAAATACTATTTTAAACCTATGTGTAGGGTATAAAGAACAACATGAAAGCAAACATATATTTCCTGCCACCTAGATGCAGAAATAGAAAATTGTAGTTTTAGGACCTTTGAAACCCCCCCCCAATGGCCCTTCCTTCATCCTACTCTGCTGCTGCTGCTTCTCTCTCTCTCTCTTTTTTATTTTATAGATATCATTCCTTTTTTAAAAAAAAATTATATTTATTTATTTTTGGCTGCATCGGGTCTTCATTGCTGCACACGGACTTTCTCTAGCTGCGGTGAGCAGTGGCTACTCTTCGTTGTGGTGCGCAGGCTTTCTCATCGCGGTGGCTTCTGTTGTTGCAGAGCGCGGGCTCTAGGCGCACAGGCTTCAGTAGTTGCGGCGTGTGGGTTCAGTAGTTGTGGCTCGCAGGCTCTAGAGTGCAGGCTCAGTAGTTGTGGCGCACGGGCTTAGTTGCTCCGTGGCATGTGGGATCTTTCTGGACCAGGTATTGAACCCATGTCCCTTGCATTGGCAGGTGGATTCTTAACCACTGCGCTACCAGGGAGGTCCCTATACCATTATTATTTATCCATTCCTGTGCCCATGGACTTTTGGATTGTAACCAGTTCTTTGCTATTTCAAACGTTCTCCATGTGAACATTCTTGTATATGTCTCCTAGTATCTAAGCCAGCTTTTAAACAAACCAATCTACTTTAAACACTCTGCTGAGTTTTTTTTTTTTTTAAGATTTGTTGTGCTAAGAGGGTATGCCACAAAATATTTCAGGTATTATAGATTATAAAATGACCATTTATTACACACTTCAAAGAAAGGCCTGTATTTACACGACAGTATAAAAGAACAGTAGCTTTATTTCTCTGCTCTTAAAAGTGGTCCAGATAAGAGTCCTCGTTGCTGCAAAATGCATTTCATTCATGTTTGTTAAAACTGCAGCTTGAAGAGTCAAATGGAATTTTAAGATCTAAAAGACAAACGAGAGCCAACAGAAAAGAAAACCAACAAGAAATACCTGCTTCATTTACAGGCGCTATCTTCACCTCTCCTTCCTGGGTTCATGGAGCATTTATTGTTTGCACTTGCCACTAGGTGTTCTGGTTATGTTTCTCTAGTGGCACTCACTAAAAGCCTTTGATGGCATCTCTTCAACCTCTATAAAGTTGAAACACACTAGGTTCTCCATAAATATGTACCACTCTTCAAGTATGTCTTCTAAGAGTAGCCAGGTTGAATTAAGAAGAACTCTGCATGTCTTCTGTAGCCTCATCTTGCTGCCCAGGGGCTTTTGCTTCCCTTTTTTCTCTGCACAAAGCCCTCTTCTCCCAGGTCTTCTGCATGGCCCACTCTCAATGTCTGTCTTGGCTTAGATATAACTTCCCCAGAATAACATTCCTTGACTCCCACCCCCAAACTAACTTCTCTCCTGTTACTTTTCAACCCCTTATACTGCTTTATTTCTTCAAGAACTTAGTACCGGGCTTCCCTGGTGGTGCAGTGGTTGAGAATCCGCCTGCCGATGCAGGGGACACGGGTTCGTGCCCCGGTCCGGGAAGATCCCACATGCCGCGGAGTGACTGGGCCCATGAGCCATGGCCGCTGAACCTGCGCGTCTGGAGCCTGTGCTCCGCAATGAGAGAGGCCACGACAGTGAGAGGCCCGCATACCGCAAAAAAAAAAAAAAAAAAAACACAACATCTTAGTACCTAAAATTGTAGCTCCTTGCTTGGTTATTATGTGTCTTGTCCCATTTGGTATGTAGGTATGGAGTCTGTCTTGCTAACTGCTGTTTTCCAAGCCTGCAGTGGTAGCCAGCACTCAGAAGGGGGGCATAAACATGATTGAGTAAATGAATTTTCCTTAAATAACGGATAAATTAAAGATATTTCTAAGTAAAGGATGGCTGTAGTCTCATGGAGTGTATACTAGTAGAGACTAGAGACTTTTAAGCAAGTCACCAAACTCCTTAGGACTTATTTTTCTCATGTGTAAAATGGGGTTATGGATGTAGTAAGTATAAAAACATTATTAGATATAAAATCCCTTTTTTAAAAATGGAAAAGGTGTATTATTATTGTATGTATTGTTGACATTATGTAAACTGCCACAGGCATACTAGCCCTTAAGGTTGTTGAAGGGAACTTGGATTGAGAATGTTTTAGAGTTTTTCTATAGGAAAACACTCTTTAAAAATAAAAGAACCAGTCAAGTTGGAAGGCTCCAGAAGGCTTGTTTGTTATCTCAAACCCATGACTCCAAATCACCTTTAGTAATTTTCATCAAGAATCTGTCTGCTTTTAAATGGTATGGGCACCTAGCTGACATGACCTGGCACTTACTAAGAACTTTTTTATTTCCCTCTCAACAGTTAGGTATTTAGAGTTCTATAAAGTTTGCCCTTACTGATAGTTTGTAATATTCTCTTGTTCTTTTTAATGTTCTCACCACAGGGCATGTGGGATCTTAGTTCCCTGACCAGGGATCGAATCTGTACCCCCTTCATTGGGAGCGTGAAGTCTTAACCACTGAACCTCCAGGGAAGTCCCAATATTCTCTTGTTCTTTCACTTAGTGTATTATTTATCTGACCAGCTGAGTTGCATCCTCTTTCAGAGGAGACATTGTTTTGTTTGGAATTTTCTGTTCTCCTGGTCAAACATAGTCATGTGCTTGGCGGAGAAAAGGTGTTTGGATACAAGCTTATTAAATTGTTTAAATACTTTTTATTAACTTTAGAATCTACTAGACCCATTTTTCTCAACCCAGACTGCACATTAGAGTCATCTTAGGAGCTTTGGGAAAATGCCATGGCTCAGGTCGCATGTCCAAAGATTCTGACTCAGTTGGTTGAAGATGGAGTCTAGGCATTGTTTTTTTTGTTTGTTTCTTTGTAACGTCTTACAGTTTTTTCTGATGGGCCCTCAGGGTTGAGAACCAGTAAACTAGAGTTGATCATTAGTTTACAAACGTGCCTGTCCACTGGGGTCACCTGGGGAAATTCGAACATGCTCGTGCTTGGGGCCCACGCTCAGAGGTTTTAATTTAAATTCGGGCAGGTTTCGGGGTTTTTAAAAGATAACTCAGGAGATTCTAATGTGCAGCAGTTTGGGAACTTCAGTGCTTAACTGTGGGCTCCTTGAATGCAGCACGAGACCCAAAGAGATCTGTGCAACTTTGCCTGATGATAAAATTTACCTGGAATGCATATGTAAATGCAGAGCCCCTCCACCCAGAATCTCCAGAGGAATGGTTGGGAACCCCGAGCTCCACAGGTGGTTTTATGATCAGGCAAGTTTGGGAAACATGGCCTATTACCATGATATAGTTGTGGGTGGATTTTCCTATAATTGACTTGGTTTGCCTCTGAGCAATGAAACCTGCTTTGTAGGCACTCCCTGTCTTATGAATAATGAAGACAAAAGTCTTTAAGATTTAGGAAGATGTAATAAGCAGGAAAAGGTGTCAGTGTTGTAATTTCATTGAACAATTGCTCTCTTTTTGTAGTTAAATAATGGGAAACTAGGTGCTGCATAAGTCTGAAATAAAAAGCCTATTCAGAGATGAATGTTTGATGATATGAATATAGCAAATTCTCAAATGTTGATTATGATTTGGGATATCGTGGATAAATGAAAGCCAAAACCCAGGAAAAAGTCTTGTTGTAGGTGACCGTCTTCTCCCCCCTTCTCCTCCGCCCCACCCTAATCTTTTTAAAATTTGGGGCTGTTGTCTGGTTTGTGTTTCATTCGATTTCATTTACATAATTTGGTCTTGTGGAAGTAATCAATACACCAATATATTAAAAACAAACAAATAACCAAGCAAAGGTGAAAAGCCAAGAACCTTCAGTAGAATTGCCCAAAATCTATTCCGTGCCTAGCATTGTGTGAGCGACTAGAAATGAAAAGTTTAAGACCACCTCTTGTGGTTGGAAGATAAATATGAATGTTTTGTAGTGTCTGAATAATGTGCAGCCTGTTTAATCTACCAACTGGTTAATCAATTGCACGATAATTAAGAGTGGGAGATGTAGATAATACATCATACTGTCTGGTGTTCCTAATCATCTGTAAGAGATTTGCAGTCATTTGTAGGAGAAGGATATCCTTTCCCATGTGAGTTAAGAGACAGAATTTAATAATGACAAGTATTCCCAACTTTGTGCAGAATCCATTTGAAAGATGCACAAACTGTGCTCACATTGATGGTGGGGATTGGGTGTGTGGCGACATGTAGAAACTAGAGTTAGATCCCCTTCATTGGATATTGGGGTCTCCAGAAATTTATTAGCTGCATGTGCTCAGTCTCTCATGTTATATTCTTTTCTGCCATTTTAGAAGCCAGTCCATTGTACTTCCCCTTCCTTGTTTTTTCTTAGCAAGTCACCTTAATTTAGTAGAACTTTCCTGCTGTCACCATGTACTGAATACAAGCCTATGATAAAAGAGTTGGGTTCCGGCTCCTCTCTGATGAAAGAACTTTTAGGATACGTATTTGTTTTCTCTGGGTTTCCTCTGAACAATGTTAAGATCTGAGATTTTTGCCTTTTAGCATTTGAGATGCTAACATCAAAAGGCTATTTCTTCAAAGAACTTCATGTTGCTATTTAAATGGTAATTACTTTTCTCCTGGTTTAGCTCTGGGCTTGATAAATTCAACAGGCTTGGTATTTTTATTTTATATTGTTGGTACTGGGAGATGAGTGTCTGAATCAAAAACATTAAATTCTGATCAGGAAGGCAATTGAACACCTAGATTGAGCATCTGCTCTACTGTTAACTTGGGAAAAATCTTAAACTATGTTCCAGTGAAAATAAGTGAATGATCCTTTTGCTTTTTGTAGTTATTCATTTTGTATGCATTTTTCCTTTAGTACTGGAAACAGTTTTCCCGTTTTCCCAGTCAGTCTAGCCTACTGCTGTTACTGAGGGCATAGATTGATTCATTCTTCTGAGATTGATTACTTTCTTGGAAGAAAGGATACTAGAGAATCATGTTTTTAAAAAGTGCTACTAGTCCTGGAACCCAGATCAACTAAATCACGATGTTTAGGGGTCAGAGCACGGTATGGTTATTCTAAAAACTTTTCCCCTGTAATTCTAATGGGAACCACTGATACAAACCAATTCCACATTTTATTTAGGTGAGGAAGAATTAAATCAAGTTTATTTAACGAGGTGCTAATCATTGGTATTTTATGTCATATTTCTCAGTAGTGCATTTAGGGGAAGAAATTGTCTTTCCGTTTTTTAATCATTTTTCTGGGTAATTTCTGGAATCACTATTGGATCCTTTCTTTCTCTGTAGAATCGGGCCTTTGTGAGTTCCGGTATCTTTTCTGTGCACTCCATGATAAAGGAGCAGAGGACGATAGATAGCATGTGTGTCTGTTGCTTAATCACAAAAATAAAAGCCAATTTCTGTTTTCTTGTAAAATACTTTTGGTTACGGGCAAAGAGAGAAATTTGACTCTTGAGGTATTGTGTGAGTGGAGGCATATAGAAGAGAAGTTGGAAATTGGATGTGTTGTACTCACTGTGGGCTGGAGTCCTCATTAGACATTTAATGTGGAATGGGATTTGTTTCTGTGGTTTCACATGACCTTTTGGTTATGGCAAGTTATTTGAAAACCCCAGGTGGTCAGGTGAGTCTTGGCACATCACCAATCTAAGAATTGAGCCGGAGACATACAGGCAGAAAAAAAAAGACTTTTCTGGGCTTTGCTTTTATATTGTGTATCTTTGTTTCCTGACCATTTAGTTGGAGCTTCCTTTGAATATTTTATTATCTACTTGGTTTATAATCAGGACCACCCACCTGATTTTAGCCTGCTGACTTTTTTCCATGCCTTTTTATTCCCTCAAGCCCACAGTGCATGTGTATTCCTGTTTTTGCTTTCCATTCACGGAGGTCTCCAGCTGGGAAAATATAGTGTGTACAATACTCTCTGCCTTCAACTGACGTTGCTCATAAATTGCAACAGAAACACTGCTATCAGCAGCTTAATAGCAGGTAGAATACAGCTCTACATATCAAGTCTCAGCAGGATACAGAAACTATGGTTACCAAATTTCCAAAGGAGAAGAGGAGGGGGGAGAAAGTTTTCTCTCTGAGAACAACTGAAACAACATTGCAAATTGATTCACTGAAAGCAGCTTTTTGAAAAGGACCTATAAGGTTGCCTCAGTGGTTGCTCTTGTCACTTTTTGCTGAATTGTTATTTTTGAAGACCTCACAAGAGGTTTTTGTGTGAAGCAGTGTAGAAAAGGCAAGCTTGTTTGCTTCTTTTCTTCCTTTCTTTTTGACTCTATTCTCTCTCTCTCTCTCTCTCTCTCTCTCTTCCTCTTTGTCTCTCTCTCTCACATCCTTTTAAAACAAAAGGGCTTTGCTAAACTTAGTGAAAAGGGTACTGGTTAACTCTAATTCTAAGGTACGGTGAGTAGGTGGAGTTAGAAGCTGCCCTCAGCCACACCTACCCTCAGGTAAGCCTGTATCTCTGGCAGAGGCATCCTACTTATAACAGTGCTATTGGTGTTGCCTCTAAGCTACAATTTACTTTATCTGCACAGTGACCTGTCTACTTATTTGATCTCTGGTAAAAGAGCACACAATTACATAGCACATCAAGATGTTAATATTCGAGGCTAAGATGTGAAAATGGACACTCTTAATTATAGATCCTTTCCAGTAAAAGAAAATAGATGGCTTCTCCAGTGTGAGAATTTCCAGTGCTTTAGCACATCATTTTATCTTAATAAGTGAGATTATATTAATATTTTAAACATTAAAAATCAAGGATTGCACCCCAGTATTCAGAGCACCCCAATATTCATCGAGGGAATTCCCCTAGATGAAGAAAGGATCGCTGGGCTCCATCATCTTTTGTGAGTGGCCATAGCAGAATTCCGCCTCTTGCCAGAAGAGATTAGTGTGGATGGAGAAATAATTCTTGCTTTAAATCGAGTTAAGCTGTTGTATTAATACTCCTGTCAAAGGGCTCAGGCAGATAAAAAGTTCTCAGCCTCATTCCAGGCTCCTTGGTGGCTTTTCCCAAAGGAATGGAATAATACCTCCTACTCCAGAATGTCAGAAAGTAATTAATCAAAATCATTATTCCCCATTTCTTTCTTGGTAAAACTCAACATGGTTTATGTATATCTTATTTTGTATGATGAACATTTTTCTTTAAAGTCTGTTAGCTTAGTTTCTCTGCTAAGAACCACCTCACATGCTTGGAGCATTAGTAGAGGTAAGAATCAGTATTTTTAATAAGCACTCAAGTGGATCTGTATAATCCTGTGAGTTTGGGAAAACATTAGAGCCTGATAAGCCTCGGTTTGAAACCCATATTCCATCTTCTAGGGTGTGCATGCGTGCGCGTGTGTGAAGAGATTGACATATTTCTCTGTATTCCAACCAGGAACCCAGGCTCAGAAACATGCCCTGTGTTTCCTCCAAAATTGGAACCTTGATTCCTTTTTTTTTTAAACTGACGTATAGTCGCTTTATAATAATATATTAATTTCAGGTGGATAGCATAGTGATTCAGTATTTTTACAGGGTATACTCCATTAAAAGTTATTACAAGATAATGGCTCTAATTCCCTGTGTTATACAATACATCCTTGTTGCATGTCTATTTTTATATGTAGTAGTTGGTGTCTCTTAATCCCATACCCCTATCTTGCTTGCCCCCTCCCCTTTAGTAACCACTAGTTTTCTGTATCTGTGAGTCTGTTTCTGTCTCGCATATACATTCATTTGTATTATTTTTTAGACTCCACGTATAAGTGACATACAGCATTTGTCTTTCTCCGTCTGCCTTATTTCACTAAGCATAGTATTCTCTAGGTGCATCCATGTTACTGCAAATGGCAGAATTTTGTTCTTTTTTATGGCTGAGTAATGATGGGCACTTGGGTTGCTTCTATATCCTGGCTATTGTGAGTAGTGCTGCTCTGAATATTGGGGTGGAAACCTTGATTTTTAACATTCAGCAAAGCCTATGGAATTTACTGTAACTAACACTCCATTTGGTTTAAGTATTGTGTGTTGTCCACCCATTCTTGCTAGGTGACTTGCCCATGTACCATCTCCATAGGCCAGGAAGGAGTGGTGACTGATGGCCATCCTGAGAATGCCTTATCTCCCAAAGCAAAGATGGAGAACGCCTGGGGATGCAGCCCTGGCCTTACAGCCATCCTTGGCTACTTTTGAGCCTTGTGATAAAATGAAGCAAGTAGAACAAAGGGTTCTCCGTGCAAGTTTAGATAAACTCTATTTTGTAATGTTATTTTTGACATCATTCTATCAGCAAGTAACGAGTGTGTGTGTGTGCGTGTGCGTGTGTGTGTGTTTAGGCTTGATTAAATGAACAGGGGAGTCCTTCGTTCCCCTGTCAACGTACCATGGGACTTTGGTTTTATTGTTCACTGCTCTGGCTCTTTCTTTGCCCAGATCTCAAAGAAGCCTTTTCTTGATGACCCCTCTCCTCCAAAGCAACTTCTAATCTTTTGGATGTGTGTTAGTCTCACTGGAGCAAAATTCTGCAACAGCTCCTGGCTGGTGGTCAGACCCCTCAGCTGTGTGATGGGCTCTGAAGGGACCCCTTGCTCATTGGAGAAGCACTGAGAGCCCGTCGACTGGTATCCTGATTGCCACTCACCTTGGGTGCTTGTGTGTGGACACAGAGGATCACTGGAAGAGAAGGAAGTCGGAGACCCAGTTATGGTTTTGGCTCTGTCCTCCTTCACCCTGGGGCCTGCGACCAGACATTTAACATCTCTGGGCCTCAGTTTCCTTCTCTGTAAGGAAACTGATCTTCAAGATTCTTTTGTGCTTGAAAATTACATGATTTTTTGATTTATTTTATGGGAACTCAGGACATGATATGATGACGCTTATTGTGTAAAACGAACTAGGGCAAAGGGCAAACCCCTTGAATCTAGGGCCTGGAGGGTACGTTCATCCTCTGTCTCAGTGTCCATGGGGTTACTGGGTGATTGTCACAGGCTGGAGCCAGACCCCCTGGGTTCCAATTCCCAGTTCCACAGCCTACTGCCTGTGTGACCTTGGGTAGTAACTTACTGCCTGCTTTATGCCCCAGTCCATCATTGGTAAAATGGAGATAAATATAGTATGCCTTACGCCCTCCCTCCCCCAACACACATTGGGTTGTTAGGAGGATTAAATGAGTAAATATCCATAAGACGTTTTGAATGGTGCCTGAAACATATTCAGTATGAAATGCACTTGTTAAATTAACACACACACAAAAGTCTACTCCCCAGCATTGTAATATTTGTTCTAGGCAAAGACAGGAGTGTTCTTCAGTCGTCTGCCAGCATGTTCTCTAAAATGTGAGATTCCACCTAGAAGACAGGAAGACCCTTGGACTTGTAGGTTCTCTTACAGTTGCCAAGAGCAGTGTTAATGTTGGCAATGTGTCCTTTCAGACAGCCGCATCAGGCTAGCAGGTGTCTCGACAGCAAGACCTTCCAACATGGGTGACCGTGAGAGGAGGGAGATGCGGTGGTCAGGGAATGTGTGCATCTCGGGATCCGCAGTGGACGAACACTCGTTCCCAGGAGGCCATCCTGACTGCTTGTCAGAGACAGCTTGTCTGTGGGTCATGTGGAATGTAAACTACAGGAAGAGGTGTGGAAGCAGTGTCATTGGGAACAGTGCTTCATGGGTAAATATTTATTGCCCCCAAACCCACGTCAGTAAATTTCTTTTTTTAGTTTCTTTCATCTGGGATCATGAACGCACCCTAAGTAGAAGTGATCTTGAAGGATTGATCTTAAATAACTCATGCACTCAGGGATCAGGCAATTCACTTTTTACTCTCAGTTGAATTGCTAATTGAATACATTAAGTAAATGAGAGTTTACATGTCTATCATCCTCTCTCCCCAGGATACCCTCTGCATCTACCTTGACTGTATTAACTCATGTGTCGATTACTGGCATTTCTATTGTTGCTGTTATGGCCATTTTACTTTAGAATAGCAATTTTTATAAATTTTTATTTTTTTTAGTTCTATTTTGTAGAATATTTGCCTGCACACCATGATTTACATATATTTACCAGATTTATATTTAAAAATATGCCTTCACATAAAATTAGACTACTTTAACTAGAATTAAACATTAAATACTGTAATTTGATGAGCAGATTAAAACACACACAGCAAACCCAATTTGTGTTTTGATCATTTGAGTTGTGAAGAGACTAGTCAAAATGAGTTACCAATCTTCTGGGGGCGGGGGAAGTGCCTTTACTCTATTGTGAGGCAAGAATATGGAAGTGGTTGGTGTCCATCTCCTTCCTTGTATGAGAAGCCAGGCACATGATTCCTAATAGCCTAAAGATGTGACTTTTTTTTTTTTTTTTTTTTTTTTTTTTTTGTGGTATGCGGGCCTCTCACTGTTGTGGCCTCTCCCGTTGCGGAGCACAGGCTCCGGACGCACAGGCTCAGCGGCCATGGCTCACGGGCTTAGTTGCTCCGCGGCATGTGGGATCTTCCCGGACCAGGGCACGAACCCGTGTCTCCTGCATTGGCAGGCGGATTCTCAACCACTGCGCCACCAGGGAAGCCCTGATGTGACTTTTTAAAAAATTTTTGAATATTTATTTATTCGGTTGCATCAGGTCTTAGTTGCAGCAGGCAGCCTCCTTAGTTGGGGCTCGCTGCCTCCTCAGTTGTGGCATGCGAACTTTTAGTTGTGGCATGCATGTGGGATCTAGTTCCTGGACTGGGGATCGAACCCAGGCCCCCTGCATTGGGAGTGCAGAGTCTTAAATTGTGCCAGGAGGGAGGTCCCAAGATGTGACATTTTTAAAGAAACTATTTGTATTATTGGGAGAACATGAGATAACCAAAAGCACACCGGGAAAGAAAATCATCATTCTGCATTTCACCTGGCACCAAGAAAGTCCGTATTAGAAGTCACAGGCCACTTGTTGAGGACAAGTGGTGCCTGTCCCACTTCCAATAACCCTAACCAAAGGGCAGGTGACCTCATATGTGCCAACAAGGATCACACCTGGAAAACATCACTCAAAACATCACCTGAGTCTTTCGCTAGTAATGATCATGAATGTGTAACCCAGGATTTGCACTGCTGAGCAGTAAGTTAAATAATTGTATTTTCTCCTTGAAATCAATTTCTGGTGATCACACATGCAGATTGAAAACCATGGCTTTAAGATTTACATGCAGCAAATAATATTTACGTTTCCTGAAAGGCAAAGAAGGCTGTCATTTCATGCTTCCTAAGCTTCATTGTCTATTTCCCTTTGGTACACACAAGCCGCCTTGGATGCACCAGTGTACGTCCCATTATAGAGAGAGAGTGTTCTGCTCTGTCAACTTTGTTTTATAAAAGCTCTGTTTTCTTTATTACCTCTGTCTGTTACATCTGTAAAATTTATTTAAGCAATGACAAATCTCTCTTTGGGGCCCAGAGTCTGGGAGAAGAACCAGTGGCAGGCTATTGGGAGGAGATTTGTTGGATCTTGACTGTTCGTTAAATTGGAAGGAGCAGGGGGAGAGGCCAGTGGTCCAGATCTGCCAGGGCTGGGTGCGTTACGGTCTGTGTACGTCTGCATCATGTGAGCAACAAATGTACCTCATCAGTTGCTTTTGTAATAGTTCAGTAAAAGTGGATGGCTCTTGAAATCCCAGAGGAAGGTTCCTGGTTTCTTTAACTTATAAGGGTACTTATACTTAGTTCACAAGAATTTCTAATAAAAAATAGAAGATAAATAAAGCCAAATTGTTTACATCTGTATTATCATCGAGTTACTTTGAAAATGAAAAGAATCAACCGAGATGGGCTCCTTCACTTAGGAAATATCAGAATCGGGTGATGAATGACGCTCAGCTTCATGGTTTTTGCTTTTATATTTTAATTTGTGTATATAATTATAATACGGGGGTTCCTTTATGCCTTTATTCATTTTTTTATTGAAGTATAGGTGATTTTCAGTGTTGTGTTAATTCCTGCTGTACAGCAAAGTGATTGTTATACATATATATACATTCTTTTTTAAATATTCTTTTTCATTGTGGTTTATCATAGGATATTGAATATACTTCCCTGTGCTATACAGTAGGACCTTGTTGTTTATCCATTCTGTATATAATAGCTTATATCTGCTAACTGCAACCTCCCACTCCATCCTTCCCCAAACCCTCTCCCCCCTGGCAACCACAAATCTATTCTCTATGTCTGTGAGTCTGTTTCTGTTTCGTAGATAGGTTCATTTGTGTCATATTTTAGATTCTATATATAAGTGATATCATGTGGTATTTATTTGTCTTTCTGTTTCTGACTTACTTCACTTAGTATAATAATCTCTAGTTGCATCCATGTTGCTGCAAGTGGCGTTATTCGTTCTTTTTTATAAATAGTATTCTAGTATTCCATTGTATATATACCACATCTTCTTTATCCAGTCATCCGTCAATGGACATTTAGGTTGTTTTCATGTCTTGGCTACTGTGAATAGTGCTGCTATCAACGTAGGGGGTGCATGTATCTTTTTAAATTAGAATTCTGTCTGGATATATGCCCAGGCGTGGGATTGCTGGGTCATATGGTAGTTCTATTTTTAATTTTCTGAGGAACCTCCATACTGTTCTCCATAGTGGCTGCACCAACTTACATTCCCACCAACAGTGTAGGAGGGTTCTCTTATGCTTTTGTTCATTTTAATGTTTCACTTGCCTTAAAAGAAAAACCCACTTATTGAGTACCTGCTCTTTGCCAGGCACTTTGAAAGAGATGGTGCTTAGTCTGAGAGGTTGGCAGGTAAAAATCGGGCATCCTGAATGTTACGGTAAGTTCTGTGATAGAAATAGCCATGGATGCAGTCAGGCAGCCTCAGGGCCTCCTAGTTCAGGCACCTGAACTCAGACTCTAAAGATTAAGGCAGGTCCAGGTTCTCCAGGCAAAAGATAGGAGCAAAGCATGAAATTACCTGTTGTGTGCCAGGGAAGTTTAAAGGCACTTTGAGGTGTGAGGCAGGGGAGAGGTAATGGTGAGTGGAAAGGTAACCAAGGCCTTGACTGGACAGTGGTATGGATGAAGAGGAGGGGATGGAGTCGGGAGTGAGTTAGGAGTCAAAATAGGCATGTCTTGATGACTGATGAGATGTGAACGCTTAAACAGAAGCAGAAGTCTGCAGGTGTGAACTGTGACACCTTTGAAACAACATCTAAAATCCTAAGAAGTTAGAACTGTAGTCTGTAGTGAGTTCTAGAATCATCCCTTGGTTTTATACTATGGATAATACCTTCTAAGCAGTTAAACATAAGTTGAATATAGAAGCATTTCCAGATTCTGTGCTTTTCCCAGACCACTGTTTTCTCTGACACTGCACGTTATAGGAGAGAAGAGTAGCTCAACAAATTAAGGGTTTTAAGCATTGGTATGCTGGTAGATAGTTAACCACTGGCTCTGAGGTGGAAGTTGGGAGCTGGGAGGGAGGGGAACCCTGATGTGTAGTGTTTGCTGTTTTCTGTAGTATATATTCTCACCATGGTTCATTTCAAGCTTCCAATGTGGTGTCTCACGTGGAGCTGGGACGAGATGCATGCACAGATCTCCAGTCTCACCACTGATCAGCACGTACATGGCTGTAACCTTGTGGGTTCCCATCCATGCATGCGTAGTTTCTTCATGAAATTGTGTTGTTAATAAACTTAATGTTTATGTAAACTTGTACAATGCATTTAGGAGCATGGTACAGATGCCATGCCTGCCTGTGTCAGCCTGCCTGTGTTGAAATCTCTGACTGGGGGCAAGTCAGTCAGTTAAACTTTCTTATTGTTAATTTGCTCACCAGTAAAATAGTAATAATAAAAGAACCTGGCATGTAAGCATTGAGAAATAAATGAGGTAATCTGTGTAAAAGCACTTCTTCTTGTGACCTACATGTAGTAAAGCACTCAATCAATGTTCTTATATTTATTTTCTGTCTTTACAACCTGGGGACAGTAACACAAATGTTAACTGCCTGTTGTGTAAAATAATGCTGCTTTTATTAGTTTTGGATTTCCATCTTTGAAGCTTCAGAAGAGACTCCAAATTCAACTATACCAAGATTCAGTAGCAAATCTCGAGTTCTTTGTGTCTAGAGGCTTAAACATTTCAGTAATCAGTTTGGCCCCCTTGCAGCTTTAGTCTTATTGACTCAAGACTTATACTTTACAGTCTGTTTTTATATATAACAGCTACTTGAATATTTTAGTTGATTTTTCTCTGAATCTTTTCCTAGCTTATTTCTGGGTAGTGAGACATAGGACTACCCAAGGAAGACCTTGTATGTAAGAATAGGCTACGCGTGCAGTTTTGTCTTGAGTACTTTCCAAAAAAAAAAAATTGGGGCCCTGGTAGCCCATGATACTTGAGTTTAATGTGCTTTGACCATTGAATTCTTGGTTGAGTTAGAAAATTCAAATTTTCTTTAATATTAAAGTTGAGTTGAACTGAATGGCACCAGAAAATGTAACCTGTGGCACCAAGAGATTTTGTTCTCTTAACTGTCACCTCTTGGGAAAGCTTATCAAATCTAGTATTAACATTCACATACCTTGGAGTCAGTATACTATCAGACACACAATGAAAAATGGTTTTCTGTTCACTCGCTTGAAAAAACATGCACAATTTCTGTGTACTAATTAATATACCAGTATATACTAAATAAAATAGCGTAATCTATCTCGTGGCTAAATGTTACAGGATTTTGTGACCCCAAATCTCTAAATCAAAAGCTGAGTGAGGGCTTCCCTGGTGGCGCAGTGGTTGAGAGTCTGCCTGCCGATGCAGGGGACGCGGGTTCGTGCCCCGGTCCGGGAAGATCCCACATGCCGCGGAGCAGCTGGGCCCGTGAGCCATGGCCGCTGAGCCTGCGCGTCCGGAGCCTGTGCTCCGCAAAGGGAGAGGCCACAACAGTGAGAGGCCCGCGTACCGCAAAAAAAAAAAAGCTAAGTGAAACACCCAGCCCTTTGGATTTTCTGTTTTTTCTGTATCCAAGAAATGTGATTTCTACAACGTCAACATGTGATTTTCTCCTTGGCACCAAGGCTGTTGGTCAGCAGTTTCAGCACGTTTGGGGGGGACTTTGCTGTGTGGCATGCTTGGTCTGGGTACCCACAGCACTTAAGGGACCATCCCGGTCCCGTAAGTGCTTGCCCTTTCCCAGGCCCCCGCCTCCCCTTCCCCTCCCCCTCCCCCTCCCCCTCCCCCTCCACTGGGAGGCCCGTTTGGATAAGAAACACATGGTCTGCCTGGTTTTTCTTTCAAAGAAAATGAGAAAGCCTTCGGACCACTAATTCTGCAACCCCTGTCGAGTGCTACATTCCTCAAAGGAAACCTGAGTGGAATTTTGTACCCTCACCCTGAGGCCATCCAGTCTTTAGCTAGCTGCTCACAAAATCTAACTTCCCGTTTCAGCTGAAAAAGGTCTTTAGTTATTTTAAGCAAAGGATATCAGAAGGAAATAATATGTTTCTACCTCATTTCTCCATCAAGCGTTTTCCTGCCCTGGGTACTAATCCACAAAGATACTTGTCATGAAAAAAAAAAAAAATTTAATGTTCCATATGCCAACTGCCGAGTGGTAGCATTGTCCCACCAAACATTCCGTGTTTGTGTTGGTATTAGAATTAGCGATTTCAGGGTCTGTGGTGGGTACAGATCAGATTTTGGTCGTGTGTGTGTGTGTGTGTGTGTGTGTGTGTGTGTGTGTGTGTGTGTGTGTGTTTTCACTCTTGGGAAAATTACAAGGCAAGCTGGAAGGATGCTGAAATGTTGAGTCAGGTCTTCTTTCCCTGGAAAGAGGTGTATAAAACACACCCTGAGGATGAGTAGTGCAATTAACAGTGCATTACTTTCTGGAAAAGACTTCAAGCTGGCTGCACTGCAGGTCAGAGTCGATAAAGACTGAGTTACTAACAATAGCCTTTCTCTCTTTCTGAAGCCTTGGACTTAACCCTAACTTTATCAGACCTGAGAAGAAGAGAATCATGTGAACAATGGGAGTCTTGGAGGTTGACTTGGGCCTAATGCTCAGAGGCTGTAAAAGCTGTCAGAGCGTTTGATGGATTGGCTCTCACGCCTTAGTCCCCAGTGCAAAGCTCCAACGGTCCAGCCTCTTCTCAGAGGCTTGATGTGCCACCTGGGGTCAGAACTTATCAGCCTGCGGGGCTAATGTTTCAGATGAGGCCAAAGTGCAGTCAATAATTTATACGGAAATTTGTGCTCAGAGTTGCAAGGAAAGCAGGTTTTGACTCGAATTCTTGTTGGTCCAAAAAAGAAGTCCGGGTCAACTTCAAATATTCCTGCTAACATCATTGTTGAGTGTATTAATACCATTTAAGGCAAACTTTAATTGAAGAAGAGAATTCGAGGCGTCATGGGATATTTATTTATCATTTATCATGTGGAGCTAAATTTCAGAATCAATAGGTGAATTGGGGAAGGAAACACTGGCAGTTTGGAATTTATTAAAAAGCAAAAGCCAGTCACCCCTAGGATGTAATCATATGACTTTGGAAACTAATGAAGTGTCCCCTTGGGGAGTGTTGGTTTACAGGCTCTGGAATTGAGGTCGGTGGTACTGACAGCATGGAGAGAAACGTTAGGTAATATCAAGGGCTAGAAGAGATACAGGTATCAGAGAGGAATTAGGTTTCAGTTAGATGCCTTGAATCCTTCATCTGGTTTGCAGAGAAATGTCACCCAAAGTTAGCCGAGATGGCTGCATGTGACTGTGTATGCGGGAGTGTGTATAGAGCACCTCTGTGTCCACGTGAACACATGTATTTATACACTCGGTATACAGAAGCAGACAGCCAAGCAGTGACACCGAGCGCGGCTGGTCAATCAATAACCAGCTAAGTTTTGTTCTGCTCCAGCAAAACGATGACTTGCTCCAGTAAGTGCTAACAAAGGCCCTTTTCCCTGTGCTCTGCTCTGGGAGAGAGCACTGTTAGTCACGCTTCATTAGGCTTGTTTACAGAAAAGAGCTGGTCTCTAAGCACGTTATTGAAATACTTGTAACTCTGTGGGGCTGTTTTCTTCCCTGAAAGATAAGAACTTTGGAATGTGGGATGGGGGAGGGTGGGAAGGCAGCCTCTGACCATTGTCATGAAAACTGTTCTGCTCAGCTGGGGTCGGAAAGATGAGTTTGCATTTGCTCTATCTGCTTCTCCCCCCCACCCCCACCCCGTCTGGTTTCTGTTGTTGAGGTGTTGGGGACCTTGAAATTTGCTTTTTTGGTAATTTAGACAGACGTCCTCTAGTGTTCAATTCGCTGTTCCTGAAATCTTGATGTGAGGTTTCCTTACCCCGATTCAGAGAGGAGGCTTCAGGGATTTCGAACTGCATTTCTCAGTGGCTTTACTATTGAGTGCTGAAATGAGGAAACGTTTGTTTTAAACAGTGGATGTGGTAGGAAGGATGACTTTTTACTGGTTGAAACTGGTGGTAGGTATAGAAGTAATAAAAGTTCTTTTTTAAAACATTGAAGTATAGTTGATTTACAATGTTGTGTTAATTTCTGCTGTACAGCAAAGTGATTTGGTTTACATCTATGTATACATTCTTCTTTTAATTTTTTTTTTTTTTTTTTTTTGCGTTACGCGGGCCTCTCACTGTTGTGGCCTCTCCTGTCGCGGAGCACAGGCTCCAGACGCGCAGGCTCAGCGGCCACGGCTCACGGGCCCAGCCGCTCCGCGGCATGTGGGATCTTCCCGGACCGGGGCACGAACCCGCGTCCCCTGCATCGGCAGGCGGACTCTCAACCACTGCGCCACCAGGGAAGCCCTATACATTCTTTTTTAAAATATTCTTTTCCATTGTGATTTATCATAGGATATTGAATATAGTTCTTTGTGCTATACAGTAGGATCTTGTTGTTTATCAAATAATAAAAGTCCTTAGTATTGGAATTTGCAGCCCCTAAGATTCTCAGAGATAGATACACCACATGTTCAATAAGCGGGGTCACCAGGAATACAGGATAATTAGTACAGATGCCCATATCTGAGGTTGCTTCCCCTGGAAGCAACGCAGGAGGCCTTGCTTGCTGCTGGCTGTATTCCCCAGTGGGGGATCCTTAGTAGTTGGCATCTCCCTCCATACTTCAGTGGGTGGACCTCAGTTACAGGAAGAGTCCAGAGGTGTGAGGAAGCCAGAGTTCATTTGCTGAGTGACTATTTTGTGTCAGTATCCCATTAATTGCTTTCCACAAATTACACCTTCTTTGATAGTCATATTATTCCTACTCTGTAGATGGGGAAACTGAGGCTCCGAGAGGTGTCGTTCAGGATGAAGCAGCTACGAAGTGGGCTTTGAGCCTGCTGGGTCTGTCTCCAGAGCCATCGCTCTAGGCGTTTAGGCTGTTCTGTTCCATCCCCAGTCACTCTGAGTCTTTCTTCTTTCCTTGTCCAGTCCTTGAAGTAAAATTGACTGCAGGCTGAGCTTGATTAGGCTTAATCCTTCAGTTTATTATTATTTTTTCTATTACATTCTGAACCTGAGCCATAATTATGTGGCTTCACTTACCAGAGGGTGTGAATTACTTCCCATGCTGCCTGCTGGCCATGGCCACCTCCAGGTGAGAACAGGGAGGGTCCCCAGTGACAGAAACCTTACTTATCCCATTGCCTTGCATTGCGAGGCTGACTGGCTTCTCTGACGTCCGTGTTCCTCATTTCCTTTTTAGATGTGCAAAGATGGTGAGTCTTAGGGGACACACAAAATACACACACCCCTTTGTGTGCCAGATACATTAGAGCCTTCCCATTGACGTACACACACACGATTGAGAGAGGCAGTTCCTTGTTTTTCAGCTGCTGTTGTAAATTGCTATTTTAAATTTCAGCAAGTGGAATAATAGCAGAGTGATCATTTCCAGTAAATGCTGTTGGCCTTTGTAAAGAATGGCTTGTTCAGAGGTTTTATGATTTACGGGGACACAGCTGGTGGCCAGCAGAGCTGTAGGAATGTGTGCTCTCCTGGGCCCAGTAGAGCTGCAGATGAAAAGGGCCCAGAGCTGGCACAAAAGCAAATAAGCGCTCTGGCTTTAAGTAAAGCATCATAATTTATATGAAGCCTGGCTCTTCAGTCCCAGGGAGATACATGCATCAGTAGCAGCTTTTTGATATGAGCATAATTGTCAATTGGTTCCCACTGTCTCCTTGTGTCTCAAGGACTGGGGATGGTAAGAAATTACTTTAAAATGCAGTCCTAAAATCTCTAGTTGTGTTAACGCAGATTCTGACAAGCAATTCACTAGCATTTAAATCTGAAACTGCTCATCACCCACCGAGATTGATCGACAAGAGGTCTGTGGGGAAGACAGGTGATAAGGGGTATTGGGAGAACTGGTGCCTTCATAACCCTTCTCCGAGCCTACCCACTTCCCCAAGTGTGTGAGGGTTTTCAGTCTTAGATTTTATTTCCTTTGCATCTTTCAGTTTCATT
Source organism: Kogia breviceps (assembly GCF_026419965.1). NCBI lineage: Eukaryota > Metazoa > Chordata > Mammalia > Artiodactyla > Physeteridae > Kogia > Kogia breviceps. Next base: position 103,046,189 of record NC_081313.1, on the reverse strand, counting down.
CATCTCAGTGATTACTTTGCCTCCCCTCTTGCTCCTTGCTCCCCTGCTCGTGCCACGGGGGAGCATTGGGCATGAAACAGACTGCAGCCTGCAGCAGGAAATAGGGACAGGGCAGGTATCTGTTAAATGACCTTTCAAATTCATGGCTTCCTGTACCTTTCTTCCTCCTTTTAGCCCTAAGAATACTCTCTTTTAGGGGCAGTGGTGTAGAGGGGAAGGTTCTGCCTTCAGCATAGTTGATTTGTGGCCTGGTTTTGCTGTTCTATTTACTTGTTTTTCAAGTTGCAGAAACAGCATTGTGGAGATCCTGGATGCAGAAGTTGTTAGCTGAAAAGATCCTGTAATTAATATTAAGTGCAGGAAACGACTGGGCCTGATGATTTGAAAGGCCTGCATTCTTCCAGTTGCTTATCTTCAGTGGCCTGCAAAGCTGCAAGTGGGAGTGGATAGAGGCTGTTTCCCTCTCCTCCTGGGGCATGCTGGCTGTGTGTTGTCTGCCCAGGGCTCCTAGCTGTCTCCTAAAATAACCCTGTTAAAGGAACGATGTGTTAGGAGGTAATAAAATAACCGCATCCTTATCATGGCTCGTTGCAGGCCTACTTCAATAAATACTTATCAAATACCTTTCCCAAACTTTGGAGTGCTTTTATTTAAAGGAAGAAAAAATGATCTCCCAAGGAGCTAATAATTGAAGCTTGTGAGACTGGATTGGGGCAGGGGAGTCCATTCTGTTACTGTTGGCATTGAACCCTCATCTTCCCAGGGAGAAAGAGAAGGGGGCGGGGGGATGAGAAATCATTCTCTTGCTCTAATTAGGAAGTTGTGCCTCCAAAAAGAAGAGGGCCCGAGAAACCTGCCAGCACTAGAAATCATTCATCTAAGTGCATCTGATTTCACATAAACGAATGCCTGCCTGCAAAGGAGCAGGAGAAAATTCAAGTTTAGAACTTTGCCCTGGAAACCAGAGTGGTGCTGTGCTTATCAAGCCTCAAGGATACCTTACTGAGACTTTCAAAGACAAGAAATGAAACCTCTTTGTACAAATGTGTACGTGTGTACATATACTCTGCACAGGTACCTGTTCAGTGAATGCATTTAAATTGCTCCAAATGTCTGTCTCAGAGACTGTGTTTTTTCTGTTCTGTCTCTTCTCTCTCTCCCTCCTTCATCTTTTATCTTTCACCTGCTGTGTTCTGGCTGAGCCCTGATGGATCACAATCTGAAAAGCATCTTCTTGGGAGCCACAGGGGTGGGGGGGGTGGGGGGGCTTTGGACACAGCCTGGCTATACCCCCAAATGTCTATAATGACACCTGTGAACTATGAAACTTGCTAAAAATAAGTACTGATTATTTAAAAGAAGTAAAGCATCTCTTAGTAAATATTATTTGAGCTCTAGTGATCTGTTTTGATTTTTTAAAAATTATATCTTGGGCTATGAAAGTTTTCATGAGGGCTGAAACTTGTGTAATTCTCGGTCAGTGAAAATACTGTCACCATCCACATATGTGGCGCAGGCTCCCATGCAAGTGTGTGGGACAGCATTTCTGTGTTCCCGGTGGTGCCCTACAAAAAGAGCCTTATTCCTGCTCCCCCTTTTTACCCACACGACTTCTTCACAGGCCATTGTATTTTCTAGAAGAGGGGAAGGATAACGTTTCTAGGGAAGTAAGAAAAGAAAAGCAGCGAGAGCTTCTTTGCGCTGACCAGTCAACTGGATATCGACCACCTGTCTTCACGGGAAAGAAATAGATGGCAGTGAATAAGCGAGAGTCTAGTTTTCCAAGAAGCTCAATGATTTTCCCAAATCAATACAGCTCATCAGGCCTCAGAACAAAGGCTGCGGGGGGAGGTGACAGTGATGGAAGTGGCTCTCTGTTCTTTTGTGTATTAAACTATAAGACCCATGGGGAAACAAGGTTTCTTTAGCCAAGTTTCCCCACCCCCTCTTCTAGGGCTTCTTCGATGTATTGGGGGGGGATCCTTTCAGGTTTTTTGTTTTGTTTTAAGATTTCCATAGATTCTATCCCGATGATCAGATGTACTTTTGAAAGAGATAAGAACAGTCAAGTAAGAAAGAACATCATCTTTTAAAGTGTAGATTACAATAGCCTTATGCCATTGCTTTTTGGTATTGGTTTAACACATTTATTTGAATTAAGGTCTTACATTTTTTCTTGTTATTTATGGACAGGCTTTAGACGAACCAGAAAGAAATGTCTCAGTGTTCAGATTAACCTCTGGCAAATAAAGAATCATAACTGTCCTCCCATAAACGGACCTTGTTCCTAATATCCCGAAAATAACACCGAACCCTACTAGGAGTGCTGAACTGTCATTGGAGAGGTTATAATTAACGTAGACAGCGTGGTGCCAGCATTTTCCAGCCGCCGACAGAGAACATCTATCCAAACCAGCAATTTTTAGCCTTTCATTCCTTTAATCTTTAAGCTCACTGTGCTTTCATAAAGCAGGACATTAACACCAGAGCAGTGCGTCTCTGGGGTTTATGACTGGGGTGGCGGCACACTAGGGCATAAAGCTTAGTTCATTACACTTCCCCTTGTTAATACTGCCCTATCTCCCAACCCCATTGCCTACACTATTTGTTCAGATAAAGCCCACTGTTCAGGGTGACTAATCGCAGCACTGTGTTCCAGATGGTTTGATTACAGGATGTGGTTAAAGTGACTCTTCAAACATTCAGCCCAGCAGTAGAGCTCTTTTAAAAAAAAAAAAAAAAATACTGCATTTTCTGGTCATGTCACAACACTTATTTTCCTGGTCCTGGTGCTTGGTGCTCCATACATCCTCGGCAGAGGTAATAGGAAGGTCCCCCTGTTCTTTGGCTGTCAGGTACTTCACTGGCAACCCAGTTGTGAATTAAAAATTCCCCCCAATGATTATAAACTCACCTTTGTCCTTTGAAGAAAGACCTATCTGAAGGTTTGAAGCTCTGAAGCCAGAAACATGAACAAGTGTACTAGACAAGACTCAGCTTTTTAAAAAGTACCAGTGTTGGACACAACAGAGTTTTAGAAGGAGGGAGTTCAGTACAGAGGAGTGGTGATAAAATCCTACCTTGTACAATAGTCACATTGTATAAAAATAGTAATGTGATATCCTAAATACATGAACTTTATTCCCGTCCTCAGGAAACAGCATATTGTGGCATTTCTATTGTCACGAATGTTTCTACTAGAAAAAAAAAATGGAAAGAAGGAAAGAAATGTGAACACTTAAAAAAAAAAAAAAAAGGATTGTGGCATAAATGGGTTCCACTTCGGTGTTATTGGAGCGAGGTTTCCGTTTACTGCACAAGTGCACACCCAGGCCATCCAGATGTGGCAGTGTGAATAAGAGGGCCAAAAAATGATGTCGGATTCCAAATTCAGCATTTGCAGTGCTTGGCAAAAGACTTCTGTCGCAGGGATGAGGCACTTTAAAAACTCTGAAAGAGTCTGTAAACTCTATATAAACAGAGCTAGGCTGATCCGTTGGGAAATCAGGCATTTGCCCAGTTCTTGAGGAAACATCTTCACAAATCCCAGAAACAGTCATTCATAAACCATATTTATAACATCTTCAAAGCAAAATCTCTCCATGGAGAATTCCTATCATCCTGAAGCTAGTGGGAGACGATGCTTATTGGTAAAGTATGGTAATCGTGAAAAGACACTGGGTAGCATTCCCATCTCGATTTTCTTCAGTCATCATCTAGTAGCCCCTGGGAGTCGAAAGAACTCCCTCCATGTGCTGGGCACTGTGCCCACAGGTACGGTAGGTGCAGACAGTGCTCATGTTTTCAAGGAGTGGAGTCGGATTGGAAGAGGCCTCTTGTGTATGTGAGTGGAGTAAGGTTTTAAAGGGACCGTGTAGTTTAAGACAGTCTCCGCAGTGTTCAAACAGTAAGAGTTTATTTGCTGCTCACCTAATGGAGTGAATTCGGTCTTCCTGTTGGATGGGGGTTCTCCTTGTCATAGGGTCCCAGCTGAAGGACGCTCTGCCATCTTCTGTGGCCTTCTGGGTTGCTGTAGTCTCCATGCCAGCAAGCCAGGAAGGTGAAGAGGTCTGAGGCACATGCACAGGAGATTCTTCTGGGCCAGGCCTGGCAGTGGCACTTACCAGTTCACTTGCCTTTCATAGAGCTGCGGGACAGGAGCACGTCTAACCGGTAGGGAGGAGGCTGAGAAAGTGTCTAGCTGTGGACTCAGAGGGAAACCATGGATTCTGGGGAGCATCCACTGGGGAGAGGACTTGGATGGAGCATAGCGGGGACTCAGGAGGGAGTGGCCGTTTTCTGGTGGTATGCATGGTCTGTGTGTCTGGAGAGGATTCATAGAAGAGAGAACGTTAGACTTGGTCTCTGCTTGGTTCTAATTCATTAGGAACCTGAACTTTCCTTGGGGATTTGGTCAAGTCCATCTTTAAAGTTTTTTTTTCCCCAGGGCAATTAAAAGTGTGATATCAAGAATGGTTGAAGAAACTTGTTTATGCTGGAGGGGAAAAAAGAGGGCAACTGGAGGCAAAGGGAATATCGACGTCGTCATTGTCCTTGTGTGGGCGAAAGGCTGTCAAGTGGACTGTCTGTAGGGGATCAGAAGGCACAGCCAGGACCTAGGTGTTCAAAGACAGATTGTAGTTCAGAACCAGGAACAACTTTTTAATAAGATGACTGGAAAAATATCAGGACAGGGCTTCCCTGGTGGCACAGTGGTTGAGAATCAGCCTGCCGATGCAGGGGACACGGGTTCGTGCCCCGGTCCGGGAAGATCCCACATGCCGCAGAGCGGCTGGGCCCGTGAGCCATGGCCGCTGAGCCTGCGCGTCCGGAGCCTGCGCTCCGCAACGGGAGAAGCCGCCATAGTGAGAGGCCCGCGTACCGCCAAAAAAATATATATATATATCAGGACAGTCCTGGGTCCTGGTGAGACACCGCCCTCCCCCCACCACTTCCACCCCGTCAGTGGTGAAGCAGGCAGGAAAAGGGACACACAAATATGAGGGCCTTGCACTACCCATTGGCCTCTGTCTCATAGCTATTAATTATATCCTTGTCTCCGTCCTGGTCCTCTCTCCCTTCAGTAGCTTGTGACCTACAGGTTTCTACTCTTATTATCAACTTTCCCTTCTATACCACTAGCTCAGATTCCCAAAGCACATCCTTGTTTAGTTATCTCTGCTTCAGTTGCCCATCACTGGAACAGTCTGAGGAGGCCAGGGTTAGGATAAGTGGTCTAGGAGCCTAGTCACCTGAGACTACCCTCTGAGCAGGGACTGTGGGCAGGGCGGTTACTATGAAAGTCACATCCTGGGTCTAGTTTAATGAGATGGATTAAGGGGGCCTACTCTCTAGTATGGGTAATATGCAAACTGTACTTCCACTTCTGGAATACCAGGTAGCCCTATGTTCAGCTACAAGTTTGCAGACTCTTAAAAGTATAGAGTTCGTATGGAGTTACAGGCAAAAACATGGTTGACTCTGTAGCACCAAATAGCTTCCTAGTGTTGTATACCCTGTAGATGCACAATAAATGCTTAATGGGCCTGACCATCTCTCTGGGAACACTTAACTGCGAAGTATTGACAAGAGGAGATAATAGAACACTGTGAATGTGGAATCCTTATGGGATCTCAGGGCTCTTTAGGCTTTTATAGAGGTAAGGAAAGGGCTCAGGTTATAGAACACAAACCACCTTCTTACTAAGTGTCCAGTAGGTAATATGCTTTGTGGCGGCAGCAGCTTAGATTGTGTACCAGTATCTAAGACATACCCTTAATACAAAGAAGAAAACCCTGTGTGGGAAGCACACCCAAACCATCCGTTGCTCTCTTCAGCTTTAATTTTACTTTATCGGTAATAATCCGAAGATATTTTTCAAATATAAAGTGTTACAGGGCAGGCATTATAAGCATTTTGAGAAAGATGATGCCCAGTCTGTGGGTGGGAAGGGAAGATAATAAATCTGGTGGGATACCTGAGAAGATAAAGATGAAAAGGACATGTACAGAGTGTCCCCAGCACCTTGCAAATTGGCCAGATGTTTGAAGGAATAAATGCGTAGTAAGAGAAATATTAACTCTTTTTGGAATAAATGTACATTTGTTTTTAGTTTATGTATAAATGAGAAAAATAACCATGCCCAGGTTTATAAAATTCAAATTTGGGCTTCCGAAGGACTCAAGTTCATGTTGGGCATTTATGCCTTTAAAAAGTATAGTCTGCTTTATATGGCCATGGGTTACAAAGTGTTCTAGATGCTGTGACTTCAAAATGTAAGCCGTTTATATCTTTTAGAACAAAACATTACCTTTGTACTTGGCCCCTCACAATAGGATGTTGTCTAAACATAGACTTCCTGACAAAGAAACAGTACACTTTGTAGTTTATATGAGAAGCATTCCTTAAGCCTTCATTCCATTACAGAGCAGATTTGGCTGCGTAAACATGTGCGTGCGTGTATTCGCACGTGAATTCTAGGCAGACATAAATATTACATGACCTTGTGGACTCTGCATATAAAGAAAAATAGACCAAGCACACGTATTTAATTAAGAAACTGTTCAAAATCTTCCAGGGAGTAGAGCATTTATTTTGAACGTTTTTTAAAATATAGAGGGGTTCTAGGAAAATTAGGCTGACTTATTGAGGCCCTTTGACGTTGAAAATACTTTGTTTTTTTAAGAATGATAATAATACTGTCACTTGTACTTATATAAGAGTGTGGCTTCAAGAAATAGTGTCAGGCGATGGGAATAGTTTTGCAGCGTGGAAGTTGCAACTTGTGTTTCTCCCATGTGACAGCTTCACCCGATAACCCCACCTAACCAATGATTAACTGTGTGTTGGGGTCCCGTCCTTCTCTCCGGCCCGCACGTTTCCCTTTGTCCTCTTCTGAGACCAGGAATTTGATGCTGAGGGTTGTGAGCGGGCTGGTGTGATGTGTGTGCGTGGAGCTGCGCAGTGCGGGTCGTGCTGGAAAAGCCAGCACGGTCACGCGGACAGTAGCCTTTCAACACACGGATCAGCCCGCGTTGATTTACGGAGCTGGGCAGCCTTCTGTCCGCAAGAGAGCCCCGGCTCAGGGAATGCGCCCTCGCCTCGTGGCCAGCCAGCCACCGCGGCCGCCTCTTCCCCTGGCGATGCTCCTTTATCCCGGGCTGCTGCCTTGCTGGTCCGGGCGGCCGCCCTCGGCTCAGCCAATCAGACGCCGGCGTTCCCAGCAGGCGTCGGCCAATCCGCGGCCGTCATTTGCTGGAAACGCGAAACCCTTTGGGGAAAAGCAATAACAAAAGCCTTTCACTGCAGACAAATGTTAAGTGTCTGTGCAGACTTTTCCTGTTTTTAATTTTATTACTGTAAGAATGGAGGGTTTGTTGTTTCTTTCATGTTTCCTTTCAAGCAATTTTAATTATACATTTGTGCTACATTAGGGACTCTGGAACGCGGTGTTTCAGCCTATTGCGTCTAAAGCTAAAATGCAGTACCCTTCTGGCAGTACAGATAGATTCCTGCACTGTAAATATAGCTGACATGCTAAAGAATTTTAAGCAGCTGCAAAGGTCTTTGACACCACACACAGTGCCCCAGAGAGCAGATGATGAGAAAACCAGCTCGTCTTCCCCTTCGCCTTGTCTCCCACCCCCTCCCTTTTCCTGAAGGGATGTGCTCATAAAGAATCCTTTCCTCCAATTGTTCCATATTGTGCACATTTTGACCAAATGCCTAATTACCATCGATTCTCATCTCAATAAGAATTTTTATACTCAATGGCTTTAATTTTTTTTCCCTGAAGGAATTAGAATGGAGTCAACTGTGATTTGAGGAAATGCTTGCTTTGCTTCGTGCTAACTCCCCCCCACCCCCACCACCCCCCATTGATACAGTGAGTAAGTTCAGCTGTCACCTAAGTAATAGTAACACAGACCATATGAGAAACAATTTTTAAATCTCTTTTTGGGCCTTTTGAAAGAAATCCTTTCTTCCCCACTATTTGAGTCCCAACGATGCAAATATTTTACCTGCTGTTAAAGACATTCCCAAGGAAATGAGTCTTACCTTGTGAGGTGTCCCTTACCACTAAGGAGTTCAGTACAGATTTTCTGCAGAATTCAAAATGGCAGTGAGCAAGCGAGTAAACCAGCTAGAAATAGACTTCGAGTATTGTGTTTCCAAGAAAGAAGGGGGAGTGGTGCTTTATAGAAACTAAGACACACTTAAATACTTCATTTCTTTACCCTAATATTTTATGTGTGTCTCAAAATCTAGGTCCTTTTACTGTATGCTTTAAAGGAGTGAGTTTTAAAAAATATGGCACTTGTCCTCTAGAGAAATAAAGAGGATGTTATATTTTGTTTCCCTGTGACATTTGGTATACTAAGTGCACTTACGTTTAGTAATTCACAGATGCAGTGCTAAATTAAATTGTCTGCAAAGCAGTTGGGAAAAGCAGAAAGGCTTGCAGGAAATAAGCGTGTTGGTTTTGAGGTTGTTGTGTTTTTTTTTTTTTCTAATCCTCTGTGGCAAATGCTTACTAAAGTTGATTCTAAAGATAACCCCAAGAGCAAACCTATTGTGCACATTTATTTTCTTAAGAGGGCTATTTTAGGAGTCCTTAATATGAAACAAGACCAAACAGTGAAACAGATACCATACCAAGGCTGATTCTTGTCTCACAAAGCCAGAGAGGGGAGGATTAGGAAAGAGAAATCATAGCTGATTGTCTGCTATCTGAACTCCAAGCTCCCGCTTCCCCCCCCCCAGACCTATTTTTGTGCATGCACATCATTTTTTTCCTAAATAAAAATCACCGTTATTTTATATTGTTGAATTGGAAGCAAAACTGATCCCTTTCAGTAACCTTCTGGTTTAAGCACTGGTAACTGGGGCTTAGTTTTTGTTGGCTGCTTGCCAAACGAAAGCAATTATGTGTAATAATAGAAAAATTAAGAGGTGAGTGTGGCTGTTTTACAGCAGGACATGGCAAAAACCATTTCCTTCTGTCAGCAGTATCTTGATTACACTCTCACACGCAGCCCTTACCCTTTTGTACCACGCGCGTATGCTCGTGAACACACACACACGATTTCCTGTGGGTTTTTGCTTGAGGTCACTGAAACCAGAAAGAGGAAGAATGCAAACCACAGCTTTTGAAAGCAAATGAGAATAGAGCTTTGCTGGTAAAAAGAATAGTAATAATAAATGAACTGGAAATTGAGTAATTTATGCTAACCCTGGTCCGTCTTCATTCCCCACTCCTGCAGGTGTCCTAGTGGTCAATGTCACGTGGAGGAACAAAACTTATGTAGGGACCTTATTGGACTGCACCAAGCACGACTGGGCCCCGCCCAGGTAGGCATGGAGCCTTTGATTTCAGGCTCTGTTTTTCTCTCCTGCTTCCTCTTCTTACCTTCTCCTTCCCCCATCCTCTCTTTGCAAGGAGACTATGGAGAGAGATTAATAATACATAAAAGTCAGTTTGTAATTGAAACCAGGTTCAAAAGAGCAATGAGCAATTCAGGATTGAATACAGTAAAATGCAGATGCTGGGTTGCTTTTTTGTAGGGAGATCACTACTTCCTGCCCCTTCTCTTTCTCCTTTGTTTTCTTTTTCTCAATATGGGAATTTGAACTGGATCGGCAATTTAGCTACCCGAGCTGGTTTTCTGAGGAAGAACATAAGCCATTAGGTAGCCTGTTCTTTTGCAGGTGTTGAAATTGTCAGTGGAAGAATTGGGTGACTTTTTAAAATCTGGGCCCAGCCCTCAGGCTGCTGGGGTGTTGCCTGCTCTTTGCTGCATTGCGTGCCTTGTGATTTCACTTGGCTCCTTTGGGGATGCTCGTTTTGACATCTGTTACTTGCTTCCCTAGGTTCTGCGAGTCACCGACCAGCGACCTGGAGATGAGAGGGGGCCGGGGCCGGGGGAAAAGAGCAAGGTCTACCGCAGCTGCCCCGGGCTCGGAGGCCAGCTTCACAGAGTCCAGAGGGCTGCAGAACAAGAACAGAGGGGGGGCCAATGGGAAAGGGAGGCGGGGCAGCCTCAATGCCAGCGGGCGAAGGACACCACCGAATTGTGCCGCCGAGGACATCAAAGCCAGCCCCTCCTCCACCAACAAAAGGAAAAACAAGCCTCCGATGGAGCTAGACCTGAACTCCAGCTCCGAGGACAACAAACCCGGGAAGCGTGTCCGCACAAATTCGAGAAGCACTCCCACCACCCCTCAAGGGAAACCAGAGACGACATTTTTGGACCAGGGCTGCTCTTCTCCAGTGTTGATTGATTGTCCGCACCCAAACTGCAACAAAAAGTACAAGCACATCAACGGCCTCAGGTACCACCAGGCTCATGCCCACTTAGACCCAGAGAACAAGCTGGAGTTCGAACCGGACAGCGAGGGCAAGATCTCGGACTGCGAGGAGGCCTTGAGCAACGTGGCGCTGGAATGCAGCGAGCCAAGCACAAGTGTATCGACTTACGAGCAGGTGAAGGCGCCGGTGTCCCCTGGCTCGGGGAACCCCCCCGGAACCCCCAAGGGGAAGAGAGAGCTGATGAGCAATGGCCCGGGCTCTATTATCGGATCGAAGCCTGGGAAGAATTCTGGCAAAAAGAAGGGCCTCAACAGTGACCTCAACAACCTTCCCGTCATCTCCAACATGACGGCCACCGTAGACGGCTGCTCGGCAGCAGACGGCAGTTTGGCTGCCGAAATGCCCAAACTGGAAGCAGAAGGGTTAATCGACAAGAAAAGTTTGGGAGAGAAAGAAAAGGGCAAAAAAGCCAACAATTGCAAAATGGACAAAAACCTCTCTAAGCTTAAAAGTGCCCGGCCCATTGCCCCCGCTCCGGCCCCAACGCCGCCACAGCTAATCGCTATTCCCACTGCAGCCTTTACGGGCACCACCACGGGGACCATACCCGGACTGCCCTCCCTCACAACCACGGCGGTCCAGCCCACACCAAAGAGTCCTCCGTTAAAGCCCATTCAGCCAAAGCCCACGATTATGGGGGAGCCCGTCACCGTGAACCCAGCTCTCGTCTCGCTCAAAGACAAAAAGAAAAAGGAGAAGCGGAAGCTGAAGGACAAAGAAGGGAAGGAGACAGGGAGCCCGAAAACGGATGCGAAGCCGGGCAAACTAGAGGACGCCAAGGGGGCTGGCAGAGACGCATCCGGGCATTTTTTAAAGGACCATCTCAACAAGAATGAAGGGCTGGCGAACGGACTGTCCGAGTCGCAGGAGAGTCGGATGGCCAGTATCAAAGCCGAGGCTGATAAGGTTTACACTTTCACCGACAATGCTCCCAGCCCTTCCATCGGGAGTGCCTCGAGGATGGAGTGCAGCGCTTTGGTGAACGGGCAGGCGCCCGTGGCCCCGCTGCACGTGCTGACCCAGAATGGGGCCGAGAGTTCCGCAGCCAAGACGAGCAGCCCTGCCTACTCGGACATCTCTGATGCTGCCGATGACGGCGGTTCTGACAGCAGGTCGGAGGGCGTGAGGTCAAAGGCCAGTTCCCCGTCAGATATCCTTTCTAGTAAGGACGGTGTTGTAAAAGGGCATTCTTCAACGACAGCACAGTCATCTCAGATGAAAGAGTCCCACTCTCCCTATTACCATGGCTACGATCCTTATTATTCTCCAAGTTACATGCACCCCGGGCAGGTCGGGGCCCCTGTAGCTGGGAACGGCGGGAGCGCGCAGGGAATGAAGATCAAGAAGGAGTCTGAGGAAGATGCAGATAAGAAAGACAAGGCAGAGCAGCTCGAGGCCAAGAAAGTGGACCATAATTCTGCATCCTTACAGCCTCAGCACCAATCAGTGATCACGCAGAGACACCCGGCCCTGGCTCAGTCTCTGTATTATGGCCAGTATGCCTACGGGCTCTATATGGACCAGAAGTCTCTGATGGCCACCAGCCCTGCCTATAGACAGCAGTATGAGAAGTACTATGAGGACCAGAGGCTGGCAGAGCAGAAAATGGCCCAAACTGGGAGGGGAGACTGTGAAAGGAAAACTGAGCTCCCCTTGAAAGAGCTGGGCAAAGAGGACAGTAAACAGAAAACCATGCCATCGGCCACAATCTCAAAAGCTCCCTCTACTCCGGAGCCTAACAAAAACCATTCAAAACTAGGGCCGTCAGTGCCTAATAAATCTGAGGAGACAGGTAAATCACAGCTTCTCTCCAATCACCAGCAGCAGCTTCAGGCCGACAGCTTCAAAGCTAAGCAGATGGAAAACCACCAGCTTATTAAGGAGGCTGTAGAAATGAAATCTGTCATGGACTCTATGAAGCAGACAGGTGTAGACCCAACCTCGAGATTTAAACAAGTAAGATTGTGGAGTGTGGTCCCCACAGAGAGAGCAGTCTGAGACTCGTACATGGCTGGGCTTGATCTGGTTAAGAGTTCTTCACAGGAAATCCACCCCAGGGTTCCTTAGGCTGGATGCCTCTTCTCCTGAAAAATATTTTAAATGATTTCTCGGGAGTTCTTGTGTACCTCTGAAATGTACATTGCTCACCGTTTCCTTGTCATGCTGTGTAGTGAAAAGAACCTTGGCCATGTGCTTTGCAGACTCTTGTTCCCTGCCATTAACCAACTGACTCTGATGAGGTCCCCTAACTTCTTTCTGAGTCCAGAGTGAGGGACTTCTACCTCATAGTGGCTGAGTTCTCTTCTAACTCTGATATTCTGAGTCTGACCACTCAAACAATTTGTTCTTTTACATTTTCAAATTCATTTTGGCATCTTCTGGACATATTAAGGCAGGGATCTTAAATTCACATTTCCCACTCCTCTTTTTAATGAATCTCGGGGTGTCTTGAGGCACCTAGAGTTCCATTTTACGCTCTACATTAAGGGCCCCAGAGCAGAGCTCAGTGCTTCTCGCTTGTGAGGAGAGCAAGGAGTCTGGGCGGATGGTCCTCAGTCAGTCATCCCAGAGCCCCCGTGGTCAGCCAGTCTGAGGTTAAATGTGCCAACACCTGAAAATCGGTCACCATGAAACCACACATGTGCCAGCACTTTCTGTCACAGTTCAGACGTCCTGACTCAACTGCAGTCCCATGAGTATTAATTCTGGTTTTTCCCAGCATCCCAGCCCCCACTGAGAGGGAGGGGGGCTTAGAGGTCTCTGGTGAACGAATCAGAGTGACAGAATCCTTTCTTCATGTTCATTTCCGTCCCAGAGTTGGGCCTTAACCCTAGATACCCAGTGGGTTTATATCATGAATGGCATGGGCGAGTCACAAAGGTCATTTAAGGACCCTCAGTTTCCCCATTTCTGGAGGCTCGAATCAAGCTGTGACTTCACAGGGCTGCATTAGAACTATACATTTTGGGAGATTTATGGATGCCTTTGTTTCCTGGTAGAAAAGCCATAATGTGTCCTGTTAATTTTTAATTTTGTTTTGATTAAGATGTTAGCACATAATGAGACGTGATGCAGTTATATTAAGCCTCAGCTGCAGTAGGTGAAGAAAATTTATTAGGAAACCAAGAGTTTTCCCCTCTAAATGATGTAAATTGATACAATAATTACTTAAACTGTAGTAAAACTTACTTAAACAGTAAGTAAAACATTGTTATCAGCTCGAGTTTTCTGAATTCTTTTTACTTGTGTGAGATGTTAAAGGAAAGTGAGGTTAGATTAAATATGTCTGAGGATGTTACTTAATGTGAAGAATTGACATTAACAGCCCAGCTCTGAATTCCAGCGGAGCTAAGTTTTGAAGCTCAGCTCCACAAACTGGGCAGCAGCGTGACCCTGGTATTACTTGAGCTTGAAAAACTTAGCTTTTGTCTTCTGTAAAAGGGATTATTAATAATGCCTACCTCAGACATTGTTCCTCTGTAAGAGGAGGCGATAAAGCTCATTGCACAGTGTGAGCATATAAATAAATGTTAACTTAGAAGTAATAGTAATTGTGCTGTCATGAGTTTTTCGTGAAAATTGAAATTTTGAAACAAGTCTTTTTTTTTTTTTTTTTTTTTTTTCCCCCAAAACCAGGATCCAGATTCAAGGACATGGCATCATTATGTATACCAACCCAAATACCTAGACCCGCAAAAGTCAGAAGAACTTGATAGAGAAAAGAAACTAAAAGAGGATAGTCCCAGGAAAACCCCCAACAAAGAGGGTGGTGTGCCCAGCCTTCCTGTATCGTTAACGAGCATCAAAGAGGAGCCCAAAGAGGCCAAGCGTCCTGATTCTCAATCCTTGGATGAGAGCAAGCTGAAAAACGATGATCGCAAGACTCCTGTGAACTGGAAGGACTCTCGGGGAGCCAGAGTGGCCGTCTCCTCCCCCATGAGTCAGCATCAGTCCTACATACAGTACTTGCATGCTTACCCTTACCCGCAGATGTATGACCCCAGCCACCCTGCATACCGGGCTGTTTCTCCCGTCCTAATGCACAGTTACCCTGGTACGTGTCACGGGTTCTCACTGTATTGGAGGGAAGAGGCTGTGTTCAAATACTAGCTATTTTAAAACTCAGGATAAATTAGATGCTTCAAGAGTGACCTTTGTTTGGCTTGTATTTAGTGCTACTTAAAGAAGTCCCAAAGATGAAACGGATTTCATGGAATATTTTTCTTTTTTTAGACGAAATGTCAAGAGTCCTTAGCTCTATTTTCCATAGGCTCTGATGCTCTGCTGCAGCCATTAGACTGACAGATACTTTATGGCCTAGGAAAATATTCTGAGCACTTACTGTCATAATCATAACAGTTACTATTCCTTGGAGTTAAACAGACACATAAACATATGAAATGGCTGGAAGCTCATTTCTTTTTAGAAACCTCTGATCATCAGGATGAATTAACTGGGAGAAGAGAATCGGAGAACCTAGATACAGTTTAACGATGACGTAGCCCATTCTTAATGCAATATTCCCTACTTTAAGATCTCCGACTCTTGACCCAAATTCGTGTCATCCAAATGGTATTTGTGGGTTTTTTTTTTGTTTTTTTTTTTTAAGATGTCGTCTGTAACTTGATGTGGCATTTGTTGTGTATCGGCAGGGGCCTATCTCTCGCCAGGATTTCATTACCCTGTTTACGGGAAGATGTCAGGGAGAGAAGAGGCAGAGAAAGTCAATACCAGCCCTAGCATCACCACAAAAACAACCACTGAATCGAAAGCACTGGATTTGCTCCACCAGCACGCCAGCCAGTACCGCAGCAAGTCTCCCGCTGTATGCCTCCTTTTGTCATCACTTACAAGTACTATGTTTCAGGGGGAGAAAAGCGGACAAGCTAGAGAACAGTCTTGAAATATAAATGGTTTTGGAACCCAGCTGTGATTTCAGGGTGCTGTTTTAGTCTAATATGGAAAGAATGGCATGTTCAAAAATAAGATGCTTTCATACATGGGGGAGAAAATTGTTAAACCGTGTAAGGTAGCAGCAGTCTTTTCTGTTGGAAAATCTATACCTTGCTTACCCAGGAGGATGCTTGTTAGCCGGACATCTAAATTCATAGGAACCGACCTTGGGCACGAAATATTTGTGTTGCACTCATGTGCCAGAGTGAGTCACTTGGCTAAGGAGTGGTGGCTGTCTCTGTTCTGCTTTGACCTTGACTCCTCCACACATCCCTGTAACTCTGCGGAAGTGATTCAGACGTGTGTCTTGTGAAAGACGGCTCTACTCCCATGCACCCACCTCCCCCAGAAAAGTGCAATTGCTAGTCCTAGAGACAGTTGGGAAGAGAGAAAATACAAAGGATGTGGTAGTTCTTGCCTAGAAAAGAGAAGTTCGGGATAAATTAAAATATGGGCACTGTAATGTGCGTCTGAGTGTGTCTACCTGAGACTCTGTAAAGAAACCGGGAAAGATGATTCATGACTCTTTTCCTAAGAGTACTCCTTCTAGCGTGAAGATTTTTTTCAAGTAAGAAAAAGAACTTTAGCGAAAGGGTGGTTAAGTTCTAGTGGGTAAAAATGTCTCGGAAACCCACGATCCTTAACCAAAGTATGATTTGGGAGAACTGGAACTTCTCTGAGTGTTCAAAGATTGAGAGATTTTGGAATACTTCCGGAGGCGTACGGCAATGATTTGCTTTGCTGGATATTAACGTATAATATTAGGATGTATGTTCTCGATGGAGGCAAATATAAAGATAGGCTTAAAATTGTGAGATATATTCCCCTCACAATTAATTAGAAGAGTAATTAATATAGAAGAGTAATCAGAAAACTTGACCTTAAAGAAATCTCTACAACTCCTTCGTCTCCTGATCCCCGTGTGCAAGTTGTTTCGAGGAAGAAATTGGGTCGATTCTAAACCTTCAATTATGAGTGAGATGAGAGAGGTCCTCTTATTTCAGTCATTTGAGGAAAACATTGATGCTGCTTTGGCGTGGAGCAGTAGTACTTTAGTGTTGGCTCAATTCCAGTTGAAACTAATGCATGTCTTTTGAAATGATCTTCCATTAATAAAGAATCTTTAAGTGTCTGTGT
Source organism: Kogia breviceps (assembly GCF_026419965.1). Taxonomy (NCBI): domain Eukaryota; kingdom Metazoa; phylum Chordata; class Mammalia; order Artiodactyla; family Physeteridae; genus Kogia; species Kogia breviceps. The sequence goes on along the minus strand of NC_081313.1, from coordinate 103,029,730 downwards.
ATTTACTTTTTAATCGTTAGCACCTATTGCCAAAGGGAGCAAGGTGGTTTCCTGTGCTCCTCCGAATTGCTGTTCAGAGGATTAAGGGGGGAATCTCTCTCTTTTCTGTTGCAGCCTGTGGAAAAGGCTTCAGCTGAGCGGGAACGGGAAGCGGAGAGGGAGAGGGACCGCCACTCCCCCTTCGGCCAGAGGCACCTGCATACACACCACCACACCCACGTGGGCATGGGGTACCCACTCATCCCTGGGCAATACGACCCTTTCCAAGGTCAGCAGCTCTGTTTTACTTGTGCCTCTGTTCATCCTGCTTTGGAAAACAGTTGCCCAAACTGCCTTTCTTGTATTCAAATGAAAAGGTTGACCTTTGAGTTAATTAACTCTGGGGAGGGTTTTTAACACTTCTTTCCTGGTATTTCTTTGGGACACAACTAAGGCTATTCCCACATCTCTGTGTTCTGTTGAGAAGTGAAATGGCTACCACTTAATAATTGTCACTTGTTGATGTTATCGGTGGTGGCCAGTGTCTGGGGCACTGAATATAACAATCAGAAAATCAGATAGCTGCTGCGGGGAAATTGTGGAAGACAGTTGGGAGCCTTTGGTTGGAGGCTTTGGTGAAATGACTTGCCCTGATCTCTGCAGGCCTTGAAATTGCTCTTTTTCCCATGGAAGTAATGGGAGTCATGTAATCAGGCTCAACATTTTTTATAACCTAATCCAGGGACTCTTCCAGCCCTTCACTCCTGGGACTCTTTCAGTAAAGAGGAGAAACATTTTTAAAGAGTCACAGCAACTGACGTGAGGAACCTTCAGTTTGTGATGTTTTCGTTGAGCATTTGTCCTAGCTCTGTCACCTCATGGCAGGGGCGGGGGAGTGGCACCGTCTTTACCAGCAGATCACTTGCTAGGATCTTGCTGTCTTAGCTTTGGCTGTCATAACAAAATACCACAGTTTTTATGGCTTTAAACAACAGAAATGTATTTCTGTTCATAGTTCTGGAGGCTTATAGTCTGAGATCAGGATGCCAGCATGGTTGGTTTCTGGTGAGAGCTCTCCTCCCGGCTGTGGACGGACGCCGTCTTGCTGTGTGCTCCTGTGACCTCTTTGTGCATGGGGGGAGCTGGTGGGCAGGGGGGAAGAGAGTTACTCTCCCGTGTCTCTTCTCATAGGGACGCTAATCGTGTTGGTTCAGGGCCCTACCTTTAGGACCTCATTTAACCTTAATTACCTCCTTATAGGTCCTGTCTCCAAACACAGTCACATTGGGGGGGTTAAGGCTTCCACATAGGAATTTTGGAAGTTGGCTCTGTAGTGCTTGCCAAGTTGCCTCTTACTCTGCTGTCTGAAAACAATAATAACAAACAATAATATGTTTGAAGGTACTTCCAAAAGTAGGAAGCGCTATCCACACGTGAAGAGGTCATTTTAATTTATTCATCTCATGTTACTTGGTGTCCAATAGTGGTGTTAAAAGAGACCATAGAGGACATAGAAGGAGAGAGTCATCTTCCCGAAGTTTACATTTGTTTCCTCTATTTTTTTCCAGTATGGTTTTCTTAAAAAATTTTAAAGAATTTCCTATTAGGCAACTTCTTGCCATTTGGAGCTATTATATTCTTTTACTGCTCCCTTTCTCTTACAGGGTAAAAGTTAAGATTATTTCTAAGTTCAATTCAGTGATTCCGTGTACCTGATGGGATACATTGGTGTTCAATCACTGGGGAAAACGTTAAAGTGATAAAAGTTATTATGAAAGTATTGTATTCTAAGCAAATAGCATATAGCTTCTATAATTCACTGTGACTTTTGATTCCTGTTGTTACCTGGTACCTGTCATTTCTCCTGAGCTTCCTATTCAGGAATGTGTGCAAACCATTTAGCACCATGCAGAGCCAGAGAGATGGAATGCTGTATTCACTTTGAATAGCTATTAAGAAAACCGCAGAGTATTCAATGAAGGGATGGGTACTGGTTAGACTGAACAGTTTGTAGTCTGTCCTTGATGCATGAAACATTTCATGTGTGTGTGTGTAGAAAGGACAGATGGCACTCACGGGGTCTGCAGCCTTTCACCATTGGGCCTGCATCTACTTTTACGCTTCTGAAAGTCACAGAAACCCTGCATTTTTTCCCCATTAGGCTTGACCTCTGCTGCCCTCGTTGCCTCTCAGCAGGTGGCTGCCCAGGCATCTGCATCAGGAATGTTTCCTGCACAAAGAAGGTAAATAGCCTCTATGTTTTGAATCAGTTTTCTAGATAGAGACATCTTAATGGTGGGAGGAAGCAAGTGTAGGCTTTTTAGACCAAACACTTAGCTCCTAAGGGTTTGATGTTGGAATGAATGTGCTTATTTTACCACTATGCTTCACATGCAACTTCTATTCCATTCTTATAGCTGTAATGCACGTTAGTAATTAACTGACCTGTGTCTTAAATGGTTGAAACTTTCTTAGGTTGTCTTCACTGCTTTGTTAAAATAATTCACCATGACTCCCTTTGTTTTATTATGTTTAAAAATGAAGTTGCAAATGGAGGAATGTATTTCCATAGTGCTAAAGGTAATGTTTGTTCTTTGATATTTTCAATTACCCCTCAAGTTGTTTTAAAAAGGAAAATAATTTATTTTTCACGTTGTCTGTCATTACCCTTGTGTTCATTCACTTTCTATGGAATTGAGTTCCATGAATTGAATAGAATTAAAATGTCTGTTGGTCTTACAGTTTTCATATTTTCAGTGTCAAATGTGGATGGAACCCCTCTGCTAAGGTTTTCTTTTCTCTTGCAGAGAATAACAAGATTGGAAATGTACGTTGTCATGTGACTGGATCACATGGGGAAGCGCTTTATACAGACATCAGTTCCATGGTGTTAATTTGAAATGCCTTAATGGCAGGCAAAAACCAGTCATTTCATTTTTGTAAATTACAGATTTTATCAGAGAGTAACAAATGTTGCTGTAATTAAACTTCTGTTTTATATATATATATATAATACGTATACATATATGTATATACACACACACACACACATATATATATACATATATATATATATATATGTATATATATATTCTTTACTTTTTGTATCAGTAACCAGGCTCGCACACACAGGGTCTGCTGCCGGGTCGCAAACTGCTCAGTAAAGGAGATAAAAGATGTGCTTGTCAAATTGAGAAGTGTTAGCCACGGAAGGCTGCTTACTTTCTTTTCCTTTTGCTTTTCAATTGTAAATAAATAACGTTATGTATCAGTGTGCCTGAACCTTGCATATCCTTCATATATTTCCCGTAAGCCCTTCAGAAAGGCTGTGATGATGACACTTGGGTACAATTTAGATGTCTGTTTGGTGGCTCCTGTTAAGATGCATCAGTGTAAAATGTTCCTGTAGTCACTGTTTGTACTTGTGTATTGTGGAAAAAATACTTTTGGAAGGCATGGGGTTGCCAGTACCACAAAAACTGTGTTGTATATAATGTAAAGATTAAAACGGGGAAATAATGAGCATCTGTGAATAATGCGGTGTCATTTTTGATAATCTTGAATGGCAAATAACCCAATAGCCTGCATACCAGAGACATCTGTGATTGTTCTATTACTTGAATAGTCCTGCAGTCCTTTTTTTTTTTTTTTTTTTTTTTTTTTAATGTTTACAATTATCCAGTTTTAGAAGAGAGAGACTTTAACGCCATTGCCTGGTTACTTGTTTTATGCTGTAATCTAGTTTATTTTATGTAAAATGTATATTGAATGCTTTCCTTTTTTATACCTGCCTTAAATAATTTGGCAATCAGAATTAAAAAGGTTTTTTTTTTTAATATATAATGACTTCTTGTCTGTCTCATGTTATTTCTAGATGGCTGATAGTATTTCTAATTTCCAAAGAAAGGTTCCTTAATATTATGAATGTCCATTGCATAAGATACAGTACAGAAATACGGGCTTTTCTTATATGACACCCAGGTTTAAAACCAAATAAGTAGATTTAATCCAGCAGATATATGTATCTTTATTGGGTATTTACTCAAATACAGAGTATAATATCACTACAAATTGATAGATACAGGTTTCTGTGGTGTGGAATGATATTCCAAAGATGTCAGGCTTGTGACACGTGGACAGTAGGTAAAATGTGTGAAAACTTGACTTGTCATTAAATTGTTTTACTAGCATATGTTATGCTGAACGTACAGAATTAACTGCTTTCTCACTTTTTTTCCTTTTCCTTGCTTCCCTTTTTCCCCTGCCTTTCTCCCTCCTTCCCAGCAAGTACTTTCTGAGTACCTACTTTATCCCAGGCACTGTACATGTGCTGGGATATAGCCATGAACAAAGCAGACAAAAATTCCTGTCCTCATAGAGTTTGCATTTTCTAGTAGGTGGGGTAAGCATAATAAAATATGTAAGTACTATGTGGAGTATGTTAAATGGTTGATAAATGCCCTGGAGAAAAATAAAGTCTGGGAGTGGACGTGAGGGATGTGTGGGTGTTTGTAACTATTGGGTTGGCCAAAAGGTTCATTCGGTTTTTTCCTGTAAGATGGCTCTAGTAAGTAGCACTTAGTTGTCTTTAACTTCATTCTAAACAGTTTTGTTAGATTGTATTGTGACAGCTGTCATATTAGTGTGCATTAAAAAAAACTTATCAAAACTGGTGAATTTTTGTGTAGCCATTTTAATATTGAAGATGGAAGAAAAACAACATTTTCGACATATTATGCTTTATTATTTCAAGAAAGGTAAAAAACGCAACTGAATCACAAAAAACGATTCGTGGAGAAGGTGCCGTGACTGATCGAACGTGTTAAAAGTGGTTTGCAAAGTTTCATGCTGGAGACTTCTCTTTGGACGATGCTCCACGGTGAGGTAGACCAGTTGAAGTTGATGGTGATCAAATCGAGACATTAATTGAGAACAATCAACATTATACCACCCAGGGGATCGCCAACATACTCAAAACGTCCAAATTAAATGCTGAAAATCATTTGCACCAGCTTGGTTATGTTAATCGCTTTGATGCTTGGGTTCCACATTAAGTTAAGCGAGAAAAAAACCTTCTTGACTGTATTTCCGCACGTGATTCTCTACTTAAACGTAATGAAAATGTTCTGTTCTTAAAACAAATTGTGATGGGCGATGAAAAGTGGATACTGTACAGTAATGTGGAACGGAAGAGATCGTGGGGCAAGTGAAATGAACCACCAACCACACCAAAGGTCGGTCTTCATCCAAAGACAGTGATGTTGTGTATTTGGTGGGATTGGAAGGGAGTCCTCTATTATGAGCTCCTTCCAGAAAACCAAACCATTAATTCCAACAAGAACTGCTCCCACTTAGACCAACAGAAAGCAGCACTCGATGAAAAGCATCCAGAATTAGTCAATAGAAAATGCATAATCTTCTGTCAGGATAACTGAAGGCCACATGTTTCTTTGATGACCAGGCAAAAACTGTTACAGCTTGGCTGGGAAGTTCTGATTCATCCCCTGTATTCACCAGACATTGCACCTTTGGATTTCCATTTATTTTCGGTCTTTCCAAAATTCTCTCAATGGGAAAATTTTCAGTTCCCTGGAAGACGGTAAAAGGCACCTGGAACAGTTCTTTGCTCAAAAAGGTAAAAAGTTTTGGGAAGATGGAATTATGAAGTTGCCTGAAAAATGGCAGAAGGTAGTGGAACAAAACGGTGAATATGTTGTTCAATAAAGTTCTTGGTGAAAATTTATTTATTTTTACTTAAAAGCCGAAGGAACTTTTTGGCCAACCCAATACAGATAGAGTGATCAGGAGAGGCCTCACTCAAGGAGATGAGGAATCAGTCATGCACATATCCGGTTTTGGGGGAAAAGCATTGCAGTGAGATGCAAAAGCAGAGCCAAAGCCCTAGAGTGGGGGTGTGTGTCATGTGTTTGGACTGGTTGATGCTTTATCCCAGCTGTAAGTTTTAATGATTTTACTGTAACTGCTAATAAGAGTTCTACCCCCTTGGTTTCCTAAGACGGTTCTTTAAGTTGACAGAATTTGTCTTGGTATAATTTGGTTAGTTTTCCTACTTGGGGGCCTTTGTTTCACAAATGAATAGATATTTGCAATCAAAAATACTTCTCTACTTTTGGAAGCCACCTGAAAGCGGCTTTTCTTATGAATTTCGTCAAACATTGTTTATGGTGTTAGCTACACGTCAGAGTATTTCACCTATTTTTCATCACTTTTTAAAGTTATCAAATTTTTTCAGTTCTTAGACCATGTCTTGATGTGTCTTTGAAGACTTGATGTAATTTGTCTTATACCAGTTAAACAAGTATGTTTCCTCTGTTCAGAATACTGTTTAAAGTATGACATTTGGTTGCCTACGTGCTGCTCCAGTTCTAGAACTGACTGAACAATTCAGCATCGAAACACAGGACCAGAAGAACTAAGGTCAACTTACATCTTCACCAGCCGTGTTATCATGTTCCTGGTGGTGGCTGGGGGATACTGTGGATTCCTGATGATTTTCCTGTCTTTAGTAATAAATATTTTAAAAAATCAAAGGGAAGCCAATCTCGCCTGAGCTGAACAATGATTAGATATATGCTTATTACGTACCAGGCTTTTAATTACTTCTAGTTAGGTGCCTAAATTGATAGATTATAAATATGGGCATCAGACCATGCTTAACTCTGCTACTGTAGTAAACAGGAGTGCTGATAGATACAAAGAGATATATGACCGAAAGCAGAATGCAATTTGAATAGGCTCTCCCTCCAGGTTCTTGTTGGAACATTATTTATGACTGGTTTCCATTAATCACTGAATGAAGTTTTGTTTCTTCCCCTTACTGTTACAGTGTTGTCTCTGCTGATGACAACATGAATTGCCAAAGGCCAGAGCTTGTTTATATTATGTGTGCCATTTCTCTGGCTGAGTACATAGTCAGTACTGAATGGTAAATTAAAGATTCCCAGAAGACAAGCCTACTTGGCTCCATTATATTACTATGATGAATCTGCCATTAATACGGTTCTAATTGTTTTACTTTTATAGACATAAAATCAGTCCCCTTAGTGACTAATAATAGGGTTTATTGATTTTACCAAACATTATTCATTCCAGGCCTGCTCATATCAGCTTGTCCTGAACATATGCAAAAAGCCTGCAGTGCTGACACAGTGCAAATTAACTTCATGGAGAAATGAGACTGAAGAGTTGTTTACAGCTGTGGTCCCAGCGAATACAGAATATTAAAAACAAGGTAATAGGCTCCGTATAGAACCGTTTGTTCCTAGATTAGGATCTCAGATGGCTTTTTCATAGAGACTTGCCATTGATGTTCAGCCCAGGTCATTAGCACTTACAGAATGAAAAGGCTGGCCTTATATATTCACCCTGGCTGTGACCCTGATTTAGTGTGGTTTCAGCCCAAGGGTCTGAGAGTAACCAGAATGAATAGCTCTGATTGATAGAGGATAAAACAGCAGTTTAAATGATAATTACTGGTCATTTCATTCCCTCCCTGACTCTGAAAAAGAGACAAGACAGGCAAAGCCATTTATTACTGTTTTTTGTCACTAACCACAGTCGTCCATCCCCTGCTTCCTGCAAAAGGTTGAGTCATAAATGTTGTTTGCTTTCAGTTAACTTTAGGAGAGAAAACAGAGTGAAACCCACTATTAGCAGTTCCTCCGTTGTGGTTTCTTTTTTATTTTTTTCCTTAACAAAATCACTCTCTAAAGCAGGGGTTCCCAGCCTTGGCACTGTGGACATTTTGGACAGGAAAAGTCTGTGTTGGGCGATGGGGGTAGGGGGCTGTCCTGTTTATCGTATAGGATGTTGAGCTACCTCTACCCACCAGTTGCCCCTAGCAGTTTCTAACCACAGCCCACCACCACTCCCCAGCCCAAGCAATCAACTGGTCATATGAAATTCAGATCTCCTGCCTAGCCCCTGGCCCACAGATAGACTGGTGCATTTTCTTGTTTTTTGTTGCTTTGGAAGATATAAAAGGCACCAGTGGTGCCTGGTGATCCCATCAAAATATAATGGGGGATGCTCATTTGACCAACATGGATGAAGGTTGGACCAGATCTTTTAGCTTTTTAAAGAGAGTTGGATGATCTAGATTTTAACCTAATAATTAATAGTTTTTATAGGTTGAAAATGAATTCAGTCTAAAAACCACGTCTGAGGGCTGAATCACAGCACATCAGTTAGCGAGATATGCTTTATGTTAAAAATCCTCACACTAGCTCTCTAAAATACGTATTATTTTTCCCCAGTGTGAAGACTTTCCAGTTAGAAAACCTGGAGAAAGGAATCATTCTTAAGTAGGTGCTGGGATTTTTCCTTCCCACAGGTAGTGCCGTTTGATTCATGTACAGGAATAAACTTTGGAAACTTCTCAGATAAACTATACATTTCTGTGAATTTTTTTTTTTTTTTTAACTTAGACATGTAAAAATAAAATGAAAGGAAACATGACAGACCTGGAAATTGAGAGGAAATAAAGCTCTCCAGGGCCATCATGAACACAAGACACTGATGATGCCCATGAATGTGGGCCAGTTCAGAGTCCAAGTTTATGGTCTGATCAGGTGTATGGCCCTGGCTCATCTGTGGTCATTCTAACTCCTCATGGAATTTTGAGTAGGTGCAGGTGGGACGAAACTCCTTGCCTGAGTTTATAGCAGAAATGGCTAATCATTGCGGCTCTCCAGCTATGCGTGGGGTGAGACCTCACCATCTTCCCAGCTCAGCTCTTCAGGCAGCTACTGAAAGTGGATCAAAGTTAACACACAAAATAAAGCCAGTTTCACATCCCTCCAAGAAACTGAGCTCTTGAGGGATGGAATCGTGACCTTGTGTCTTTTCAAGGGTATCAGAACTCCCTCATTTTCAAGCCAGGAGACTTAACATGGCACTATGCTTCCTGTTATTAGAAAACTTGAAAGTTATTTTATTTACCTTCAGTGGTTTTTTTTTTTTTCTTTTTTTTTTTCTTTTTGTGGTACGCGGGCCTCTCACTGCTGTGGCCTCTCCCTTTGCAGAACACAGGCTCCGGACGCACAGGCTCAGCGGCCATGGCTCACGGGCCCAGCCTCTCCGTGGCACATGGGATCTTCCCGGACCGGGGCACGAACCCGTGTCCCCTGCATAGGCAGGGGGACTCTCAACCACTGCGCCACCATGGAAGCCCGTGTTTTGTTTTTAACTTTGTCATCACAGCTCTGCTTCCTCTCCTGATCCCTCTTATAAGGATCCTTGATTAAATTGGGTCCACCCAGATAATCCAGGATAATATCCTCATTGCAAGGTCAGGTCAGTGGATTAGCAATCTTAATTCCATTTGCAATCTGTGTTTCCCTTTGCCATGTAACTCAACATATTCATGGGTTCTAGGGATTAGGAAGTAGACCTCTGTGGGAGGTCATTGTTCTGCCTGCCATGCACCCAACACAAGTTCCTTTCTGCCTGGTTAGTAATCAGAACACAATAAATAATAATTACATAGGATTTACTGTGCACTACACACTGTCCTTAAACACATCCCTTAAAACAATTCACTTAATGCTTGTAATGAGCCAACTACTATTCCCATTTAGAGTTGAGAAAACTGAGGCACAGAGGTAAAGTACTTTGTCTGAGTTCATGCTGCTGTATAAGTGATGGTCTGGCTTCATGACCACTGTGCTGCTTCAGAAAAGGGATCCTAAACTCCCTAGGTAATTAACAAAATCTAGCCAGCTTTTTTCCTTTTCTGACGTATGTATTACTTTCAGAGGGGCCAGTGAGGGAAACATAGCCTTTGTCTCTAGTTTTTATGAGACAAAGCCCTGTGGAGTCTTTCAGGAGCTGGGTGGCAGGCCAGACCTGGAACCTGGAAGCCCGGAGGGGCCTCAGCACATCGCCGGCAGAAGTTGCCAAAATTTTTACTTTTTTTCTGGCTGTCGTGGTGGTCCTTGCCACCTTTAATCCTCTGCCACCTACACTGGATAATTAAAAGCTCAGAATTCAAGAGTGGGGCTTGGTGGGAATGGGTGCTTGGGTGTCCGGTTGCTGGGGAAAGCTGATGCTTTTGTGATTCTGGAAGAGACCATCAGGGAGTCTGATAAAGGATCTCCAATTCAGACCTCTGATCAGCTCCAAATGATGTTATACTTACTGTCCCAGAGGGCATCTGAAAAGATGAGAAAAGGAAGACCTTCAAACCACAGCTTTAAACTCATTTTCCATAACCAGATCCTTTTCTAGAGCATTTTATGTATACTAAAGTGGGAGGAGGGGATATGGGAAACATACTTAACATGTGCATAACGTAAACATTTAAACTATACTCTGATTTCTTGTATTGGAATTACTTCTTTATTTTAATGTAGTGGGAGCCTAAAAAAAACCAAATGGCCTAGTTTTTTCTTGGCCTCAGCAGGCCTTTGTTCCAGATGGTATGTGCTGGGGGCAGGATATGCTATTTGATTCAAAAATTTTTCCTAATAAGGGGGGCAGGGGGCAGGGTCTCAAGGCATCCTGGGTGCCATGCAATCATTAAAGGAGTGTAGGTTGGACACAGAAGGTGGTCCCATCTCCCTATCACTTTCCAGGGATGGTAGTCCAACCACCCACCCCCTCGTTCTAGATCAGATCCCGAATTTTGCAGGGTCTATTTCTAGGCTGGTTATCAGCAGGTGGAAGAGGGGTACAGTCCCCAGCCTAGCAGGGTTGACCTCTTGGCATGATCATGGAGAGGAGGGCGTCTCTAGCAGGGTGGTTGTAGACCTGGATATTTTCAGTGGTGTGTAACAGAAACTGGCTCGAATGGTCTTAAACTGCAAGGAAATGCGCTTTCTTCCATAACATGAAGCAGAGAGCAGGGTGAGCTCCAGGCACAGCCTTCTGTGCTGCTAGTTTTGCTTCTCTGCAACACTCTCTGCTTTGTCCCTTTTTATCCCTCCTGTTATGGCCACGAGAGTTCCAGGAGCCCCGTCCGGAGACATCAAGGTCCAGGGGACAGGACTGAGTCCGCGTCTCTCTTAGGAGGGAAGAAACCTTTCTTGGACACCTCTGGAACATACCCCGTCACGTCTCCTTGGCCAGAACTGGGTCACATACTCACTCCTAAATCATCATGGACAAGAAGATGAGATTGTCAGGACCTTCTCAGGCTAAGAAGGGTGAGAACGGGCCCCTGGATCATGCAGGGGGACAGTGGGGGATCATGGCTTAGAGCCAGAGTTCTGTGAGGGGAGACGAAGGGGGAGGCGAATGTTTTGTTGTCTGGGAATGAACCTTTCCTTGAGGCCAGTGGGATTTGGTAAATTCTCCTGGCGTCCTCTCCGGCTCTCCTGAGGTGCGTGCGAGTCTACACACAGGACGGAGGGTTGGGGGGAGGCAGGCAGTTGTTTGCACTTAAGCAGAATTCAGAGGCACACTTAGTAGTAACTGATTCTCCCCTAGACAGTCTGGTGATGGGGCAGAATTAGGGTAGTGAGACCCTCAGGCCATGGGCTACACTGAACATCCAGAAGAAGACAAAGGGATTCAGAAACCTGCTGAGTAGGGCTCTACTGGCGGAAAAAAAGATGCTTCTTGCCACTGCCACCCCTAACACACACACACACACACACACACACACACACACACACACACACACCCTGACAGAGGGCGACTCTTACACTTTCAAGAACAAGAACAAGGAATGTTCCTTGGGGAAGCAAGCTGGAGCCTGGGGTCATTTGACTTAGGGCTACTGAAGACTTTAGGTTGAGAAAGAGCCTTATCTGGTTCTGAAGAGAGTCTTGTGGTTGCTGGAAGGGCAGGAGTAGGTGTTAACTCCAAGGTAGCCCGGTACTGGATGGGGCGTGATCCTCTTTGCCTCTACCCCACTCTCCCCTGGCAGAGAGCAGAGTGCTTGGTAAGGAAGAAGACAAAGGAGTGGCCCGAATTTCTTTCCCCTCCACCAACCCTCCCCGGGCTCCAGTGTACATAAGCTAACCTGCTTACCCTCGGAGGATGGACTCCCTCGCTTGATGAGGGGTGGGCTGGGGCTCCACTAGCAGGTCTAGTGACTAAATGCCTTCCAAAGAAGGAATTTTGAAAGTGAACAGGATGGGAGGCAGAATTCATTCGGGAAACATCTGAGTGCCTCCTAACCTCCTAAGGGCCCGGTGTTTCCCAGGGGCTGAAAGCTCAGAACCCCGGGCTCACAGCCCTTCCAGCAGCGTGGCACGGCCCTCCCTTCGGGTGTCTCTGCAGAGCTGGGCACAGCGGACCCCAGCAGATCTTTTGCTGACTGCAAAAATCTGATACGCAGATGAGCACTCACTTTGGGGACTCTGCAACCAAAGCTCGTAAACCTTCTCGTGTGATACGCTCAGCCTCAGAAATCCCCAGGTGCCTCTGCGTCAGCCGCCCACCCGGAAACCCCCACTGTCCCCTCGGTGATAAGATACAGGGACAGACTATAAATGATGGATTTTATGATAGCCGTTGGGGAACCAGACCGTCTCCTGGTCTGGGCCCCCCAGGCTGGGGCTGAAACAGGATGAGTCCGGAGAGGTCCCCAGCAGGCAGCTCGAGGAGGCCCCCTGACGGCATGGCCAGATGTGCCCAGAGGTGGGGCGTTTGGGTGACTCATTTCTGCCCCTTGCCTGGAGTCTGTTGGTTGTTTAGTCAGTGAGTGGCAGTCAGAGGCAGAAAGTGCCCCCCAGCCCAGGGGAGCCCTGATGCCTCTTAGAGGCCAGCCAGTAAGTGGTTACTGGCTTTGAGAGTCCTCACGCTGTGGCAGAGCAGTTTCTGGAAACCCAGTGTGACAGTCTCTGGGGCCCAGGAACGTTCCTGTGACTGACTCTGGCCGGTGAGGCGGGCTCAAGTCATGTAGGTGACCAAGCAGTGTCCCCAGGTTCAGCTAAAGGGACTTCCCTTTCATTGTCCAGTGGCTGCTGGAAGGGCAGGAGTAGGTGTTAACTCCTACTAAAGCGAGGAACTTGTGCAGAATATGAATGCGTCATCCTCCCAGAAGGCCACGTGTCTCTAACTTTGTCCCACTCCTTGCAAGCGGCTCCGAGGGCCTCTGAGGCTTCCTCTGAATGCTTGGCAGACTCGCCTGTGGACCTCTGCTTGCTGATGCTACCTCGCCTTAGTCCAGGACTTGTCAGCTGTAAATAACACAAACCTGTTCAAGCTAACTGAAGCAATATAGGCAAATTTAATGTAGAGCAAAGAAGTCTTAAGGGAGCAAGGGTAGGTGTGTACAGGCGTCAAGGGGGCTTGGGACACTGGGACATGGGATGTCTTCAGGCACCTGGGCAGCCTCTCCCTTTCCCTTTTCTCCCGCCCCTTCCTCCCCCAGCCCCCCGGCCCCCAGCCTCTTTCTGTCTCTCATCACGACTTCTCTCTCTGCTCTTTCTTTCCTGTCTCATTCTTTCTCATGCTGCTCACTGGCTACCTGTGATTCTCCAAACACATGGCTTGCCTTGCTGGCAGAACTATCTGGCATCTCTGTTCTAATTCCAGATTCCCAGGAGAGAGGATCAAAGTGGCCCAATTGGGTCCAGTGAGCCAGGAGGGTACTGCAGTTAGAATAAATTGCCTTGCTGAGGGAACAGAGGCTGAGGGGTCCGGGGTGGGAACAGATCGCTAAGCTGGCTCCTGGGTGTGGCTTCTTCTGACCAGCCCTATACCTCTACCATCTACTCTCTGTGGCCAAGGAACATTTGTGGCCAAGAACCATTCAACCCAGCTTATTTACAAAGAGGGTTTATTGAAAGCTGACGAGTCAGTCTCATAATACCCAAGCATAGGAAGAGAATTGGCAGGTCACAGTGATGGTTTTTAGAAAGCCCCTAAATCTCTCTCCAGTGTCGCATAATCTCTTACCCCTGCTTCTTTTGGTGCAGCTGTCCCATTCTCCTGCTTCTGTTGACAGACTGACTGTTTCCATCTCCTTACGGCTTTCCCTGCTCCTGTTACTAAATGTGACTTGGGACTGCTATGGATTTCACTGGCCCATTTTTCACCATAATTTAATGGATTCAGTCTTTCAGTTCCCATTCCAAATTCCTATGCCAGGCACAATGGATTTCTGTCCCTGTCATGGCCAAATGTGGCTGGCCAGACTTGGCAGAGGTAGGGCAGAGTCATATAGGACCCAGGACTGTCCTTCCTGGCTTTACTGTGGGTAAAGCAGGTTCTCAAAGAAAGGAGGTGAGGTGATGGCATCTCTGTCCTGACGTGACATCCTCTCACTCAAGTGACAAATATTTATTGAGTGCCAGTTTTAGCCTAAAAGCTGTTCTGGATGCTGGAGGTAGAACAGTAAAGAAAAAAGATCAAATCCTGTCCTCATGGAGTTTACATTCTAGTGGGAGGACATGACCATATACAAATACACAAATGAATATATCACATGTTAGGTGCTGGTAAACGATAAGTTGGGCAACGAGAACAGGGAGGAGAAGAAATGTCTGTTTTTATGGTATAGTAAATATAGAAGTTTTTTTGTTTTGTCCCAGTTCCTAGCACAGAGCTCCTAAAACCCTTGGAATTTCCTAAGTGATAGGAGTATCTCGCTATTCATGAAGAGCCCCTTTTGACTATACCTGAATTTACGCTTACGAGATGACTCTTGGCAGGTCTCAAGTTAGCTTCAGGATGGGGGCTGCTCACCAGGGGACCCAACTGGAGGATTAGAGGGTTGGAATCTTTCGAGGGGAGAAGGACCAGAGATTACGTTCAATCACAGTGGCCAGTGATTTGATAAATCATGACTATGTAATAAATGTCAATAAAAAACTCTTCAACAGGAGGCCCAGGGAGCCTCTGGGTTGGTGAACACTTTGCTGTGCCTCGAGAGGGATGGGACCTCTGGACCGTCCCCTGCCCCCCATATCTTGTTCATTGCATCTCTTCCGTTTGGCTGTTCCTGAGTTCTATTCTTTATGATAAAACTGTAATCATAAGTATAATGCTTTCCCAAGTTCTGTGAGTCATTCTAGCAAATTATTGAACCCACTTATGGGGAGGGGGATTGCAAGAACTCCCAAATTTGTAGTTGACTGGGCTTCTGCAGGTAGTCTGGGGACCCCATTTGTGGTCGGCATCTGATGTTGTGTGGGACTGAACCCTTAACCTACTGGGTTTGCACTAACTCCAGGTAGTGTCAGAATTGAATTGTAGGACCCAGTTGGTGTTGGAGAATTGTTCCTGGAAAATGACATGATTTTATATGGGAGTTTCAGGGAAGAGACACCTAAAGGAAATGAGGGAGCAAGTCTTGTAGTTGTCTGTAGAATAGTGTTTCAGGTAGCGGGAAGAAGTGCAAAGCTCCTGAGGTTGAATGTGCTTGGAAATTCAAGGGAAAGCAAGGAGAACAGTGTGGCTAGAGCAGGGTGGTCAATCATGTGTGTATGGACCCAGCCTTGCAACGGTAGCCTCCTAGTACATAGCCAGGCAAGCTATCCCCTAGCCGTGGGACAGAAAACTCACAGATTTAAGACACACAAATCACACAGTTTATTGGAGCAATTTAAACCAAAGCATACAGTTAGAAGCAAGTGGAAGAAAATGGAGTGGATTGACATGCTTAGGCTGGGGTACGAGCAAAGGGAAGGGCCATGTCCCCTGAATTCTGTGTTACCAAATGTTCCTTTGTCCTGTTTCTCTCTGTGTCGCATCAGTCTCCCCCGCTGATGGTGTGGTTATGAGGACCACAGGTGTGGGTGAGGAAGACGATGCCTGGAGTCAGGACAGAGGGCAGGTGGGGCTTTACACAGGTGTCACCAACACCTGTGGCTAAAGTAGGACCTCACCAATAGTGAGTGCTTTATGTCCTCAGGTATATTGATGAATATTCAGTGCTTCCTGTGCCTCTTGTATATTTAGCGTGTCATGAATATTTATTATTTACTTGGTTCTTCCATTTCTTTCTATCTAGGTTCACATATATGTTCTAATTGCTTTATCTAACATATCTCCCAGGGAAATCATTGAATTATCTGTGCTTAACACATCTAATGATTTGCATCCATCTCATTTGATTTCTTGTCTTCTGTCACAGAACTGAATATTTTCAGTGTGGCAGATGCACATCCCATGAAATCCAAGAGATGGCTGTGTGTGTTTGGGTGGGGAGGAGGCTTTCTATTACGGTCTTATAAGCTATTGTAAGGACTTGATTTTTACTCTGAAGAGGATGGAGGAGCTGTTTGTCTAGATGAGCTTACAACTTCATCACGTGCACAGAAGATTTTAAGAAAGGCAGGAGGTAAGAAACATTATAGAAGCAGGGACCAGCCGATTCTTTGTAGATTGGTGTAGTATTAAAGTGCTAAGAATCGGGTTATTGGAGGTTGGGGTGGATCATAGATATTAATTTTACTTGTTTGTCTACCAGCTGTTTCAATCTTGTCACGGTGGCAAGGGGACAAGAGCATGCAGGATAAGACAGCCACCCCAGGATGCAAAGGGAGGTGCTGGGCACAGAGTGGACAAGAATTGTCCTAGAGACCAGATACAGCCAAGCTCTAGATGGAAGTTGAATGGGACAAGTTTGTAAGGTAGGAGATAAAGTAGTACCTTTAGGATTGAGAGGCATTGCTGCTTTTAACTCATCATTCAGTCTTTGCCATAAGCTTGACTTAACTCCCTAAGATGTCCTACTCCAGTTATTCTTTACATATTTCCTCCTGCCTGTTCGAATGAATTTTGGGTGACATATAATGCACTTTAATTACACCATTTCTGTGATTTGGGTTAGCTGGGGCAGAATACTCATCTATTTACCACTTGGATAAAGATATTGCAGTGTTTGTTCATAAAGCAAAAGAGTACAGCAGTTTCAACTGGTATATAACCCTAAAAAGTCAATTTTAGCTCTACTGAGAAAGTCATTTAAAAATGTTTTTGTGGAATATCATTGGTTTCACTTTTTTTTTTTTTTTTTGTGGTACGCGGCCTCTCTCTGTTGTGGCCTCTCCTGTTGCGGAGCACAGGCTCCAGACGCGCAGGCTCAGTGGCCATGGCTCACGGGCCTAGCTGCTCTGCAGCATGTGGGATCTTCCCTGACCGGGGCACGAACCCGTGTCCCCTGCATCGGCAGGCGGACTCTTAACCACTGCGCCACCAGGGAAGCCCTGGTTTGACTTTTTAAGGAGTCTCTCTTGCTGAAAAGAATTTGGAGATTATTCCTTTCTCATGTTCCTGTAATGCAGAATGTTGGTTATTTGTAAATTGCAGAATATGTTTCTTAAACATATATATAAAACTTATGAAATTACTGTAGTATATGATTAATATTTTTGAAAAGTAAGATTAATACATGAAAGCATAAAAGTAATTTCATCTTTATTTGTAGTCAAACATTGCTTGACCAGCAAACATGCTATGTTATTGCCTTAAATATACCTCGACTCACTGGTTGGCTGTATGGAAAAAAATAGCCTGGAATCCAACATAACTTTTTATAACAAAATAAGTTCCAGAAGGATCAAACATTTAATGAAAGTATCATGGTACTAGAAGAAAACATGGATAATTTAGTTATATTCTCAGAGTGGGAGTGATGCTTCTGTATATAACATCAAATTCAGAAGCCATAAAGGGAAAGGTTGATAGTTTGATTACATTAAAAAATTTTAAGTTGCATTTGGGGAATAACATCATTAATAAAGTCAAATAACAAAAAAGAGACTGGGGGAAATATTTGCAATGTATAATACCTCAGGCAAAGGGCCAATTCTTTTTACGGTCCTACAGCACTTATCTTGATTTTGTTTTATTTTTTAAATTTAATTTTTGTTTTATATTGGAGTACAGTTGATTTACAATGTTTTGTTAGTTTCAGGTGTACAGCAAAGTGATTCAGTTATACATATACATGGATACATTCTTTTCAGACTCTTTTCCCATATAGGTTATTACGGAATATTGAGTAGAGTTCCTTGTGCTGTACAGTAGGTCCTTGTTGATTGTCTATTTTATATATAAAAGGACCAATTTTCATACTCAGATTATTTTTAAAAGCATTGAGCCAGCAACCTCAGGTGGACAAAGGGTATGAACAGCTAGTTGACAGAAAAGGAACACAATGACGAATAGAAATACCAGAAGGTGGTCAGATGACATGTTACAGGGACAGCGGATTCATTTTTACTATTAGTACAGCAAAGGTTAAATGTTGGTGAAGGTGTGGGTCAGAGTTCCTACACTGTAGTAAGAAATGTTGTCAGGGGCAAATTTGGCACTGGTTGTCAAAAATGTAAATGCACATAGTAATTTCCTTTTGGGGAATTTAGCCTACAGCCATTCTCACTCAATTGCACAAAGACAGACGTGTTCACTGCATCGTTTTAAGCAACCAAGAACTACTTACACATCCATCAACATGGTCTGGTAACGGTAGAGCCACAATCAGTTCCCTGGGAAAGGATGAAGTAAGTCTTTGTATTCACATGCTATCATAGGCACAGCATGTTGTTAAATGGATTTGCTGGATGTTACATATAGGGTGTGGGAGTACAATCTCTTCTGTAAATAAATGAGTACGTATTTATATACATGTGTGTCGTATGTTTGTGTGTATGTATATGTGCATATTTGTGCAGTGTATTTGCATTTGGATAGAAAACCTGGAAAGCAAGCCTCTCACGTTGTTAACAGTGGTCACCTGTGATGAATGGGAAGTGGGGTGAAGTGGCCTAGAGGAGGAAAGGACTGTATTTTTAATTAATGTAATTGTGAACTGCGACTTTTTTAAATGATGGATGTGAATTACTTTAAAAATAAGCTGTCATTTCTCTCACCAAGAATTTGTGGCATGGTATCTGTCTCTATCTCTGTCCTATCTCCATTTCTCTTGCCTCTCTTCACTGTCTCTACTTGACTCATCTCTGTTTAGCTAATTTAGTATATATAACTTTAAGGGAGAATGTTTATTAGCTAGTTATAAAGTATTTCACAGTGATGTTAACTGCTTTGAAATTTATTGTACAAAGTTTGTCCTTATTTATTTGTGAATAATAGTTTATTTTATCATAACATGTGCATCCTTTTACATGTTTAATGAGGAAAGTGCTCAAACAAATAAATGTCTTTATTAATGATAGGTCAAGTACCCTCTTATGGTACTTAATATTTCAGAGTTAAAAATAGAACATATCAATTGTGATATAAAGCTCTTTAAATAGAGGTTTTATCTCATTTTGAAATAAGAATTTCATCATTTTAAGAAACTCAGTTGTGATGGGCATTTAGGAGTTAAACAATGGACTCCTCTGCATTATGGCTGCCATTTTTGAAAGGTAGCCTCCCTTGGAGACAAAGGACATATAGTGGCTTACGTGTTTAGCAAGAAATGAGTTTAGTGAGGAGTTAAGGTTAGTTAATGCCCAGAGTAACAGAAAGGTTTCCTTTTTTTTTTTTTTTTTTTTCCTGCTTAACATCTAGGGATAGGCAGTACCTGATGGAACCAGAAGCTACAAGCAGGCTTAGAATAGCTCTTAAAGCAAAGTAATCATGTCATCTTTCCATCTCATATACTCGTACATATTTCTATGTTAGTAGAGGTAAGCTTGCATTTTTAAAATTTTGCATTTGCCTGGAAAGTCTTTGCCTGTCCTGTCATTTCAAGCTTTCTGAATAATTTTAGATGTATCTCTTTTATGCAGAATAGAGATTAGTTTCTCTATGAAATCCAAAATGAAAATCTCTTTCTTCTAGTAGTTAACTTTAGCCCATTTTTATTTATGGCTATGAAAGATATGTTTGTTTCTCTTCTGTCATATTATTTTATGTTTTCCCTTTGTTTATTTTAACATGGTGATTTACTTTTGATATTTGAGAAGGTTTGTATTTTTGACAAATATTTTGTATTTTTGTATAAATATTTTATCTAACTCTCTTGGATTATATAAAGCCATAGTCACCTCATACAAAAGCTACATTATACAGTACAAAGGTATAATCCCAATTACGGTCCCCAGTAAAAAATTAGCTTATGTTCTCTCCTTTCTCTATATAGTCACCCTGTCTCAACTGTAGTGTTTTCTTTTTTGTTGTCACTTTTGTGTGCTAATTATGTTTTCACTCCCACCCCTTGTTTTGTCAGTATTAAAATATATTCTTTAGTCCTCACCTATTTTCTACCTCCTATGTTGTTCTATCAATTTTTATTTTATTATTTTTTAAAAAACATGTTATATAAAAACATTTTTCATACTTAAAAAAATTGTAAATGACTGGGTCCTTAAATATCCAGAGGATTATTTTTTTCATCTTAAAATTCCCATGGCTTTAATTAGAGTATGTCTCAATGTTGATTGTTCTGGTTTAACTTTTCATAATACATGATATGCCTTTTGAACGTATAGATACAAGTCTTCATTTATTTCAGGAGAGTTTTGTTACCGATCATTTAAAAATCCTTGCTCTGTTTTATTTTCCCCTCTGGAGGATTCCAATTATGTATATGTTGGATATCCTTTGACTTATGTATCTATTAGATAAAATTTATCTTTTATAATTATTATTGTCTCTCTAATTAAGATTTTTTCTTTATTTCTATTTCATTTTATTAGCTTATTTCTATATTTAATATTCCTTTTTGGTTTTCCACAGTTTCTATTTTCCCCTTTGCTCCTTACATTTAAAAAAAGAAAAACTCTGTTCTCTAACTTTTTTTTTTTTTAGCGGTACGCTGGCCTCTCACTGTTGCGGCCTCTCCCGTTGCGGAGCACAGGCTCTGGGCGCGCAGGCTCAGCGGCCATGGCTCACGGGCCCAGCCGTTCCGTGGCATGTGGGAGCTTCCCAGACCAGGGCACGAACCCATGTCCCCTGCATCGGCAGGCGGACTCTCAGCCACCGCGCCACCAGGGAAGCCCTCTAACTTTTTTTTCTTGTATTTTTTCCCAGAGTTCTGCCAGCACCTGTTTTACCCTCCCTCCTCTGCTCTGCATTCTTGTATTTTTATTTTGTAGTCTTCCTTTATGGAGATAATGGTTTCATTTTTTTTTAATATCATGGGAAAATTTGTGATTATAAGCTCATCTACTCTATGGCAGTATTTTTCTGAGTGTATTTTTAGCTGTTGCTAAGTTTTGATGCTTTCAAAAAGTTTTTTTAAAAAATATTGTGGTAATTGTGCTATGCATGACTGATTGGGTTTGATTTTCCTGGACCATCTATTTATAGGATGGTTTGTTAGGGGTGGGGAGCAGGGCAAGATGAAATTCTAGGCTTTTGTCACTCAAGATGCTTTCCTTTGCTTCCTGAGGGACATTGTGCTTCAATATGGTATCTTTGTGCTGTGGAGTCATGCTTCCTTTGCTTCTCTGACCTAATAGCATGATCTTAGCTCTGTTTCATCTCTGCTGTTCCAGAGTGACATGCTCTTTAATCTTTCACTTAGTGTATCTATCCCTTTCATTCTAAGAGTATTTGTACTTATACTTGTTGGGACCTGCA
Organism: Kogia breviceps; assembly: GCF_026419965.1. Classification (NCBI taxonomy): domain Eukaryota; kingdom Metazoa; phylum Chordata; class Mammalia; order Artiodactyla; family Physeteridae; genus Kogia; species Kogia breviceps. The sequence goes on along the minus strand of NC_081313.1, from coordinate 103,008,301 downwards.
GCCTTCTTGGTCCCTTCAAGCCTTCCCAGCCTGCTCTCTGCTGCTTCCAGGACAGCTTCGTTTTTTTTTTTTTTTTTAACATCTTTGTTGGAGAATAATTGCTTTACAATGGTGTGTTAGTTTCTGCTTTATAACAGAGTGAATCAGCTATACATATACATATCTCCCCATATCTCCTCCCTCTTGCATCTTCCTCCCACCCTCCCTATCCCACCCCTCTAGGTGGTCACAAAGCACTGAGCTGATCTCCCTGTGCTATGCGCCTGCTTCCCACTAGCTATCTGTTTTACATTTGGTAGTGTACATATGTCCATGCCACTCTCTCACTTCAGGACAGCTTCTTTTGGGGATCTGCTTGATCTCAGCTGTCTGAGACAGCATTAATAATAATAATAATACATTTGTAGTGTTCTTGGTATCCAAGTGTTACACAGAATTTTTTTTGCATGGTCATGGCTGTTCAGAACAGTTTCCAGGAAGAAAAGAGAAATCCTGAGTCAAACTGTCTCATTGTTTATACCAGAAATCCTTATTCTCATGTTTTAAACATTTTTGTTTCTGTTATATAATTTTTCATTGCACAAATCATATATAACTAAATAATTATTTTAAGAATTAATTTAAGCAAAAAGGAATAATAAAAGAAGTAAAAGTCTCCCCTCTTAGTCCTCCCCCCAACTCCTAAAGAATAACCATTTCTCATTGGTTGGTGCATATCCTTCCAGATATTTCTCTCTGTGTGTATATGAAATTTATATTACGTATTTTGCAGTTTGTATCTGTAATCTTGTCCTTCTTAATACTCAGTATTTTTCTGCTTTCAGTTCCCTTACCCCATCCTACCATTAACTTTGTTTTTATTCAGCAGCCACAGAACTTGCTGATAAATTGTTTTAGGAATTATTGGTCTTGAAATACAGCAGTTCCTTCTATCTTCAAGGGCAAAATGTTCAGTAAGAGTTGAACATGATGATTGTGGCGATTTTTCCATTTCTTTTATCTGAGCTTTCATGTAAACCCTTCTGTTTTCCAAAATCCAAACGCAAGAACTAAAGTTATCTTCCCTCCCCCCATCTCCGTTTCTTTCTCTCTCCATCTTTCTTTTTTATTCCTAGCAGATTCTAAGATCCTGTCTTGCAAACACAGGACAAAACCTCTCTCTGTGAAGATTGTTTTGGAGCAATACTCTTTTTTTTTTTCTTTTGCTAAAATTGTCTTTTTTCCCTCTGACGTGTAGTTAACTAAACTTTTAAATTGTGAGAATTATTTTAATTTAAATATTCAAATTCACATTTCTGAGGTGAACTTTATAAAATACTTTGTTTTGAGCAGTCACTTCAATGTTTAAACAATTTCTCTTTCTAATCGTAGCAATGAAAAAAGTTGCCTTATTATGTATAATTTTTTCTCGTTAGTAGTCACATATAGTCCTACATGATATAAGAAGATGAAAGAACATTTTTATTTTTGGCACTCTATGTCTTCACGCTGAGTCCTTAAATTAGACTCACTGCACAGCCTTAGCTCAGAACACTCATTTTCTTGTGCCAAATAAAGAAGGGCCGCCATCACTCTTGTGGCCACTGTGTGAGTCATCTGATTGAAAGCTTGGTCCTTGACAATCTATCATCTGGACAAAATAGTCATTTGGCACAGTTTAGATTTTCAGAGTTTATTCACAACAAAGATAACGAATAGCTGCATAAGGAGAATTCTGCACAAACAAAATTGCTTGGAAAGAAAAACAACAACAGACTTGGAAGGAAAAGAAAACCTAAAATTGTACTTATCTATGAGATGCAGATACTTCTCAAAGTGTTGGTTACCTCAGAAAGATGCTCTTGTTTCCATGTTATCAGCTAGGCCCCGGGCATGCATGAGTCCTCCTGAAATAGCAGGCAGCATTTTGAGTGACGTGGTCACATAGACATTTTTCTGGAGGGAAAGATCTGTAGTTTTAATTAGATCCCAAAGATATAAATGAATGAAGTTTAAGAAGTATTACTAGAAACACTTGTAGTTCATTACCACTTCGTTTCTGAATGTTATGGTCATTTGTTGTTTCTGCCTGGCATCCATCTCCCCTTCTTTGGTCACTTTACCTCAGTGTTCCTTTGGGGGGACTCGCTCTCCAGGCGGAGCCCGGGGCTCAGATGTGGCTGATGAGCATATTCTGCCCTCCTGGCCACAGTGATTGGTTGAGGAGTGAGCAAGTGACTCACTGTGAAATTTAGGTCCGACAGTTTGCCGGAACTACTGGGACAGAAGCACTTTCTTTTCAGTGGTGTTGCTGAAGAGATAAAATATAAATCTGAGTCTAACGGGGGCCTCCATGTGGTGATGGTTTTCCTGAAAGTGCGGCTAACGTGAAATCAAGTTGAGCCAGGGGATGGAGGGAAACAGTCGTGATACCTTTTTGAGCTCCTGAATCTAGTGGTGTCTAGAGCAGCCTTCTTGTGTACTTCTTCATTTATCTGAACCAATAAACACCCGTCCCCCACTCCTTTGTTTGTTTACATAAATCCATTTGAGCTGCAATTTTGTCACCTAGGTGACAACCTTGGCTGACATCTCTGCTCTATGGATATGTATGGTTTTGGAGTACATGTGAGAATGGTCTCTGTACACTTTGGTATGCATAGCAATAAACCGAGCATCATTTAAAAAATGAAAGGGACAGTTTTGCATGTTTTAAGTCTGGTGACATAAGATACTTTTATACGGGCTAAGAAGACAAATAACTCTTTGTTTTTCTAACAGGTATTATAGTTTATATTATGTTCTTGGCCTACCAAGTTTTGCTCCTGAAAAAAAAAAATAAATAATGCCTTTCTGCCAAAAATGACTCTCATGTGCATTAAGCTTTGTCTGATATTTGAACTGGGCATATTGGGAATGCCCTCATGGTACCCTGGGACCCAAAGAGGAAAGCAGAAGAAAGAAGACAACCTGGAGGGCACCCAACTGGGGCCTCAGGATTTTTCCTATTTCTTCCATTTGGCAATAAGTAAGAAAGAGTGCTTGTTCTCTTTAACTCAGTGAAGTAAGGAGAGAGAGCATTTTGAAAAATCTGCTCATAGTTTAAACAAAGTGGGTTCTCTTATCTAAGGTTCAGACACAACAAAGATAAAGATAAAAAAATTCTTTCATACACTCAAGTACTTTTTCAGGTTTTGGAAAAAATCAATACCGTATTCACATTAATGTTTGCTTGTATAAAATATTGACTGTAGCTCCATGTCTTTTAGTCCTTATGTAAAAACGCCCATCTTAATCGTCAGACGGGTTCTAATTGTTTCCCCTCCTCTCTCATGGAAAGAGTAAGAAGAGGACAGCTTAAAAGCATTACTATATAGTTATTTTATAACTGGCACTAACAAATTTCGCCAATTACAGAGTCCATTCTGTAAGCAGTGAATGTGAGTCTCCCAATTAATCTCGTGCACCTCTAGGCAAGGTCTAAATCAGCTGGATACAGCGAAAGCAATTTGCACACAGCTAAAAGCAAATTGGAAAATAAGTGTTCCACGCTGCTGCCTGTTTTTCGAAGCCAAAGACGCAATCAGTATTCTGGCAGCAGCCCTCTGTCATGTTATTTGCAGCTATCAATTTTAATTATAACAATTATTGATTAGTTAGGAAGGTGAATAATCTGAAGCTCAAAGAGATGACTCCGCTGCTCGAGGTCTCCTTCCTGCCCCTCACAAGGAGGTGTTAGTACTGAGTCTGACGTAAAGATTCCACCTGGATGTCTGGACTGGTCCCTCCACGTCCCACCACACACACAGTCTGAGTTTTGCAATTTGGCTTGAAGACTGATCTGACCTGAAATAAAGCTGGGTCAGCATCTTACTTCTAATCAGAAAATTCAGAGACAATTATAGAAAAGATACCTTGATTTTGAAGATTTGGAATTCATTAAACTATGCTTTGTTCAGTTGGGTGAAGAAGCGAGAAAAGAAATTCTGTAGGAAGAAAAATAGAACCACAAGAAAGAAGAAAAATGATCACTGTATCGTCAGACAGGGCAAACAAGACAGTGTGGTTTAGTGAAAAAAAAAAAAAGAAAGGAATTTGGGATCAAAAGGCATGAAAGAACCTTTCTTTTAAGCTCATCACACCACACTTGTTAACTCTGTGATCTTGTGGAAATCAAATAACATTGCAGAACCTTTGTCTCCTAATCTGTGAAATAGGGATGAGAATAACACAGTGAGAATAACACTTTCTTCATTAGGTAGTTTTATTTTTTTAGGTGGAAAGCGTTAGGAGCCGGGAGGCAACTAAGTGATTCAGTCTATCAGGAGGTTCTGTGAGATGGTTACAAATGTTACATTGAGCACTCCCCCACAAGTTCTATCATATTTGTTGAGTTAACCAGATTCCTCTCTACTCAATTTTCTCCTGTCAGGTTCTACATGAAGGAAGCCCCAGAGAGGTAAGCAGATATAGAGGTGATAGATATGAACATAAATAAATTCATCTCTCAGTTTATGAAATAGATGCATGCTGGCAAATTTGGCTATAAAGTGAATTTCTGCAAAGCAAATCCCATTTCCCTGTTGATGTCTATTATAAAATCAGATATATGTCCATGGAAAAGAATTTCCCAAGATACTAAGTCAAAAATTGTCACAGGACAGCAGTAGTTACTTTGAAGTATATTCAGAATTTTGAAGTGTTTGGCATGATTTTCCCAACTCTGGGATTCATCCTGGAACCTATCTTTGCAGAAGAGGTTGGTTAATAACTGAAAGAGATCAACAGCTCTTGGTACTAAGCTGCCCTCCTCCTCTGGTCTAGATGCTTACATAGTCTCTGGACCCGGGTTATAATAATATGTGCTACTAATAGATGGTGTAGCTTAGCATACAAAGCAGTACTGTCCCTTAAATTTTGGAGGAGGTAATAAGTCGATGGATTCTGTGTTTTGTCACTTTCTTAATCTAAAACTTCAGCATATTGAGCTTATTTATTAAAGGCTAGATAGAGCTGGACACCACCAGTGTGGTACATTAGGTGGTCCAGTCTGAATGCCATAGACACAGTCTAAGGCACTGATGGTCTGTGAAGTTCCAGAGTAGGATGTGATCCAAGAACTGAAGAAAGGCCAGAGCCTTGTTATCCTTAGCAGTTCCTACAAAAGAGCCATTAAAACCTCAAATAACTCATAATTAGCCTCTGCTTGATTCTTCTTGCAGGGAGAATCATACATTTGGAGAAGCATGCTTGTGGGACTCAAACCTCATGAAGAGAATAGCCAAATAGTTTCATGAAGTTCAACTTTTTTTCTGTAGATTTCTTATAAATAGTTTCAAATTGTGTAGGGGTAAAATCTACTTTTATTTTTCACTTACTCTAATTTAAGGAAAGGCATAGCCTACATAGTTTGTTCTGGATCAGAGAATGTGCTTTTTTTAAAAAGCATATATGATCATATGTCTGATTGCTAGCAAGTCTGTCACCATATTTCAAGGGACTCTATTTATTACTTTCATAAACATTTAAATTAAACACCGGGGTAAAAAAAAGATCTGCAATGGTGATATGAACAGGAATTCTAACTATTCTAGACTTAAAATTTTTTTAAGCATCCTATTTGAATATGCAAGATTAATTGTATTGGTCATATTTTAGAGTATCAAATTCTTTTTTTAAGGACCCCATTGTATTTTTGCTTTTAAATCTGCTTTAACATATATTATAAGACACGCAGTACTGTATTTCAATGTTTGCTACTTAAAATGCTTTAAGGATTTACCACATTTCAATCAATTGAAATTCTTACTATGAATAGAATGGGCATAAAAATGTCCTTCTTTGATAAAAGATTATTCACCAAGGGCTGTACTCAGATCAAGAATGTCCTTGGGTTATAGCTACGCTTAAAACTTAGGACTTTCTCCACTGAACATGGATGATTTGGTGGAATCAATCAAGAAGTGTCTATATTTAACTCAAATTATGAGATAGACCATAGGCATAGTAGAAGGAGCATGAGATTTGGTATCAGAAACACTCTGGTTAGACCCTGAATCTGTGCCCTTTGATTTTATGTCCCTGGGCAAGTTATTTAACCTCAAGGGGTATCAATTCTCTCATCTATAAGGTGGGGATAACAAAACAAAATGGATGTGTATTAAAGAGAAGTAAATAATGAATTGCAAAGTGCCTAATAGTTGCACACTAAACATTACTTTTCTTTCCCATTCCCTTTGCTATCTCAAAATAACATCAAGTGGTGCATGAGGTAGCCGGGGTTCCTCAACTGCTAAATGAAATGTATTTACAAACTTTCCGACTTCTCTGTGCTCAAAAATCCATCAAGAAATAAATTTTAAAATTGAGCTGGGATTCATTATTTAAAAAGACAAAATCTTTATTGTAAGGGAGTCTTTATCTAACCAAACACCTTTGAAATTCTAAGCTTTGGACAACATTCAGCAGTATTTTATAGACTCACAGAATCTTGATATTATTATAGAAGAGATTTTAAGCATCATCTGGTCTGTCTACCTAGTGTTCTAACCCCCTTTATCTTACAACTTGGTCCTGTCTGAACAGACACAGAGAGCGGACTGCTGGCGGGGGTTGGGAGGAAGGTGTCACCGGACTGGAGTTTCACCTGTGGAGCAGCATGGTGGGCTGTAACCATATGACCTTGTTAAGTTTGTTTCTTCTGGAATGGGCCCCATCTACAAGCCTTTGGGGTCCTTGGTAAGTTGAGGAAGGGTTCCCCCGCTTGTCCTGAGTGCTTATTTTCCTGTGCCTGCTCCAGGGGACCAGGCTGGCTGCTTGGGCTCCTCCATCTACAGAAGCTTCTGCCCAGGCTTGCACGCCCCTTTGGCCGATCTAGAGTCTAGACCGTTTGCCTCCCTTGCCTTTCTGTCCTTCATTGTTCTGGACAGGCGGACAGATTTGACACCCTAACGTATAAAGTGTTAATGATTATCTCCTCTCTTGGGATTATTTTCAGCCTAAAGGTGACTTGTCAAACTACAGTGGCCTCATCAGCAGACATGAAATGGGACTATCTATCTAGGAGTTGAGCAACGTCATGTAGGACGTATCTTGGGATAGCGAGGCATTTGGGAGGCCCTCCCTTCTAATCATACAGGGTATTTACCTTCCACGTGTTAGTAAGATTAGTGTGTACAAGCATTCATGTTCACCAGACAGAGAATGCCTCTCTCCTCTTACATGGTTACTCAGTGCAATTGAAATGCTTTAGCCTAACATTGAAATAACCCAGGGAAGGCTGATTCCTATCACGTTAGCTTCTAAATGCCTCAGCTGTTCAAAGTTTCTAGAAAGAAAAAGCCAGCCCAACTTCTTCATGTTTCAATCTGGCACCTTTTTAAGAGGCTGTGAACAGGTAGGGAAGGCCGGCGGGTGAACCCCTCTGACAGGGGGAGCTGGGAATTGTCATCCCTGTCTTCACAAGGCTTTGCTTTTGAGAAGCCAATACTCAAGTAATGTGACGGGGCTTCAGTTAGAAATACCAACGCACAGCTATAGAAATTCTGTGTGCTGAAGGGTTCATGCTGATGCTGTGAGCATTAGAAGGAATTACTCGGAAAAGTGGATTCCCCAGAAAGACTGTGCTGTTACCTATGCCGGGACCCTGACTTGGGCCTTTAGGTGTCTGTTCTATCCAGCCATGACTGGAGAGCATGAAGAGAAATTCAGAAATTAATTCAGTCTTTTCTTGGTTCTCCCAGATGCCATGATTGTCTGTGTAATGTTTCTCCAGGTTAAAAGAAAAAACCAACCAAAAAGATGTTTTTGTGCTATTTTCTTGCTGTGGTGAGTCCTCATTTTCGATTTTCATCCTCTCCTCACCCTCTCTCTTTCCTCACCCTCTCTTTCCTCGCTCCTGTCTTTAAGAAAGAAGGTCATTTTCCTTTTTGCCAAGTTTGCCCTTTTGTGCTCTCTTCCTCCCCTCCTTCCTCTCCACCTCCTTAGGGCCCTTCCCCTTGGGTTTATGTTGCCACCTCTATCGTCTTTAATGCTGCCTTCCCTTCTCACATAAACACGATCAGCTAAAAAAAATCTGAACTGCTCAACCATCTTAGCCCCTAGTGCATAATGCTGTCTCCCTCCTTTTCACCATCAGACTTCCTGAGCTCTCTATTGCCCTTGCCCCTTCTTTCTCACCAGGTGCTCAGTCCTTCTAGTTTTGAATCCTCGTGTAGAAATCTCAGTCGAAACCCTCACCTTTCCAATGAGAGCGCTTCCTTGAGCGGGGCCTGGTGATTGACAGATTGAATGGCATTTCTCTGAAGCATCTGTCCTTGATGTCTGCCGTGTCCCCAACTTTTTGCGCCCTTGGAGTCTGAGACTTGTTCCGCTGTAATCTTATCTTTGTTTTTTGAACTATTCTGTCTCTTTTGTGGCTCTTCTCCCTCCTTTTGCCCTCAAACTTTGATCTTCTTTTCCCCCTCAGGTCACTGTTCTCTTTGGTCCTCTCTTCAGGTTTCTTCCGTCTTCAGAACTTTAACTGCTACTGTCTACGTTACCACTTCCAAACCTGTATTTCTGTTAATGAAATAGAAATGTTTCTCCTATATTTCTGACTACCTCCTAATGACCTCCAGGTAACTCCACCTAGATGTCTTTGTCTGTCTTCACCTTAATAAATCTGAAACCTAAACCTCTGTCCTCCCCCTACACCAGCTTCATTTTCCGATCCCCCTGTGTCTTTCCAAGTGTGACCTACCACTTGTGCTCAAACCTTGGAGTCTTGTTAATTCCTCCTAAATGGTCAGGAATTTGTTACTTCTACTCTGCAGTTTCTCTTATATACACCTCTTACTTTTTTGTCATCACCATAGTTCAGGTTCTCATGCCTTCTTGTGTTTACTAAAATAACTTCCTGAATCATGTCTCTGATTCTTGGTTCTCTCCTCCAGGGAACTCTATATACTACAAGAGAAACCTATATGGTACAGAATATTTCTCTGTATACTATGGTAGAGATCCTCCTATTCGAAATCATCAGGGATTGGTAGCTCGTGGGTTTGTGAAAAGAACATCAGTTAAAACAGGGAATCATGAGTGATGATGGACACATACTTTAAACATTTTCTTTTAACTTATAGCATATAAATGTGCATTAATCTAACACTTTTCTGGGCCACCGATTCATGTCCTGCGTAATCTTTTCTGCATGAGCATCTCAGCTGCATGTTTTCTTTGTTTTTTCTTTTTAGAGGAAAAGGAACTTACATTTTTGAAGAAATCTGTAAACAAAATCTTCCTAAATTTTTATATTAACCCACCAGTCATTTACAATTTTTTCACCTACACCTAATTTGAGGACATTAAACAAAACAAAACAAAACAAAACAAACCTCAAAGAAAGTACAAATCTCTTTCTTCGGGCACTTTTATTTTATCAGTGTGTTTTAAATAGTAAATAAATGACATAATCATAATAACAAGGGCAATTTGTATAAACTGGTTGACGAGCAAACACAAGTTACTCTTGGTTAGTATACAGTACAACTGATGGAAGCAGAAGTGCTTAGATATTCTGTCTAGAGAGGAGCCCATTAGTGATGAGCTGTGCCGGCCATCTGTGTGTGGTGCCAAGAATCAGGACCAGGAAAGATCAGCTACTCTGGGAATTTGGCTCTTTGGGGGGCCGCTGGCAGAACGTGCACTGTATTGTCAAATTACCGGGAGTGAGATATCTTTGTTTCTGAAATCCTAAAGAATACCACTAACAATCCATAGAGATACCTGACCTCCTGAGGACCTTACCTTGAGGTGGGAGAGTGTTGCTGGAATAATACCTATCAATAACTTCTGCCATCGGCAGAGATGGCTAATGGTCTGCCATCCAACTAGGGGTCTTTTCAAAGAGACTTAAAAAAAATTCACATATGCAACAACAACCAAAAAAAAAATCATAATGAAGACATTTATACACATCTGATTTTAATATAGAATTTCCATAGCAACATAATACTCATTGTTTAATGTTCAGTAACTTAGAGGCCAATTTGCCCATAAAACAATTGGGTAATGTCAGATCTGGATTATAGGAACCTCATTCATTTATAAAATATTATGATCTTGAGCCTTTCCATCTACCATGAGTTAATGCCTACTCTGGGAATTGATAGCATATTCCCTAATTAGAATCACTTCTGGAGAGCAAAAATAATTTATGAGAAAGAAAAATCATAAAAGAAATCAAGTGTACTAATCCATGGATTAAAATATAATTTAGAAAACTCTTTCTGACTTAGAGTTCATCTTTGAAATGATTTGACTGAGTCTCATTCGCTGTGAATAGTGGCATTGCCCAAACCCAGAATCATTCCCCTTGAACATTTAAAAATGTATCACTAAGCCCAAAAGCCAGCCAAACACCATCTTGAGATTCTTGAAAAAGTGTTCCCCTTCCCAAATCAAGCCACTCACTCAGCACGTTTCCAGAGGTTTATTGACTATTAGACGATGTGAGGTCCAGATTTCATTGACATGAAGAGTGGACTCTGTATATTCTTGTAGGACCCTGAGACCAGGCCCCGAAAAGCTGGCTTGGCCCTTTCCCTTGGACCTGTGTCACTGTGCTGTCACTGGGACTTCGGAAACATTTGACAATGCAGCCCTGAACTCGGGTGCACGGATGACTTGTTTTTCTGAAAGGAAAGGAGGCCAGCATTACTATGTAAGCAGAGGAAGTTGACACGCTCTCATTCATGGGCCTTTCTTCTGTTTGTGTCAGGGAATCCGCCTCTGCAGAACAGCAAGCCACACATGGTTGTCTGCTTCATTTTCTTCATTCTTAACCTTTGCCTTCTCCTTGGAATGAAATGTGAAATACCGCCAAGACTCTACATTTTCTGTGTTATCTCCCTCACAACAGTTAGGAGGAGCAGGGTTAAAGATGTTTGCACATCCCCAAAATAACTCCAGCACCCAGGGCCAGATCAGAACAGCCACCTACCAATGGGAAGAGGTTCCACATAAAAATGGGTGCAGAGAGAAACATTGGTTTCTGTCTTCTACAACATACATGTTGTATTTAGTTAAATGTTGTCTCATTTAAATGTTAAATGTTAAATGTTGTCTAATTTAAATTAATGATAAAAATATCTTGTAAATAATGAAAGTCCTGAAAAGCAAAACTTTTATTTAACAGTACTAATTGCCTTTGAATCAGTTTTTCCCTTTAAAACTTTTAATCCAAGCAGCACATAAATTATTGAATACTATTTAAATCCTTGTAAGAATTTAATTTGCCTCATTGTATATGGTGGTGCTCTATTGTTTTTATTCTTTTGGTTGCTATACAGTTTTGTAGAATTATGAATAATTCTATAGATAAGATTATTCTGAGAAATGTAGAGATAAAAGGTTGGCTATTTGTAGCCAGCAATTAAATACACATTCTATGATGCCACACAAGACGTTTAGGAAGTTCTTTATCTCGGTCACAGTTGTGACCAGAAAACATTTTGTTTTTACTGGTTTACTTAAGAGGGAAATGAAATAGCTCTATTTCTAAATGTATGGTGCTAAGATCAGCTGGTAAACAGTGACCTTATTCAAGGTATTATATTTCTGAACTTCCTAGTTCTCATTCCCAAGGGAGGAAAAAGAAGGAAACCATACTCTATATAAGCATTTGAGAAGAGACTATAGAGGGCATTGTTTTATGATCTGTATATTAGAACTACAGCTCAATGAAATGTCACACATACCTCCGTTTTCCCTTTCCCGATCTTCTTCTTAATGCTCCATCTTACAGGAACCAAAGAGGACAAAATCCTCGTGGAACTCATTTTTCACCCTATGCTATGTGACTTTGGCAGCCTCGGGTCTCCCGGGAACCTGCACAGCACTCTGTGCCCCCATGAGGTCTGCCAGGAAAGAAGCCACTCAGGGCCACTTGCTGCTTTCTTCACATCTGATCTTAAAGGCACTGCTAGCTTCCTCCTACGGCTCTGTTTTTAATCTTTTTTTTTTTTTTTCCTTTACTCTTTGTTAATTATAACAACATGACAGCATTTTGGGAGACAGAATAGAGGAAAGACCCATTTCCTTTCATAAAATTATCCCAATACAAATTGGTATCATTGTTTTTTATCTATTGTCATCCAATCTCTTCTATATGATTTTTTTTTTACACAGTTTATAATCATGGTGCATGTGTTGGGTCTAATTTTTTTACACTTAGCACAGAAACATTGTTGCATGTTCCTACAGTCTTCTTCATCATTATGATTTAAAATAGCTGTAAAATAGTTCATGAAGGAGATGGTCCATCATTTAAGGATTCCTCCTATTTTTAAAAAATTTGTTTCTGTTTATTTTCTTTCACATATATGTGTAACTCTATAATAATCCTACCAATTCCTAAAACTTTCTCATTTTTAAAAATGTCCTTGGACTAGAGACCCAGAGCGGGTATACTAGATCAGTGGATATGAACTCTATAGCTCTTAATACACATGCCAAATTGATCTCCAAAGAGGCTGTCCCAATTTTTTTAAATTTTTTTATCATTTGTTTTTTATGGAAGTGGAGTTGATCTACAGTGTTGTGTTAATTTCAGCTGCACAGCACAGTGACTCAGTTATACATGTATATACATTCTCTTTCATATTCTTTTCCATTATGGTTTACTACAGGATATTGACTATGGTTCCCTGTGCTGTACGGTAGGACCTTGTTGTCCATCCATTCTATATGTAATAGTTTGCATCTGCCAACCCCAGAGTCCTGGTCCCTCCCTTCCCCAGGCAGCGCCAATTTATACTACAGGAATTAGGGATGACAATTCCAGTTTTGGTGCAGTCTATCTCACACTCTTCATGTCTACTCTATGCTGTAGCCTCAGGAAATAAACAGACAAGTAGTACTAGTTGGTTCCATGCTCTGTGAAGAGAAGAATATTGGTTGCAGGAATCAGCTTCAAGTGATTATTGGGAGAGAAAACTGACGTCTTTCACTGATAAGGCAAATTGGAGACCACGTTATACGTCGATGTTATACTATTTAAATTCTTAGTCTTTATTGTGTTTCTATTGCTTTTTCACATTTTATAAGTATGTGCTGTTTTAGTCATAAAGATATTTTGATAAAGTCATATTTTTATAGAAAAGGTATTCAAGTGTGGAAGCTTGTGTCAGACTCCAACTCAGCTGATTATATCTTTCCCTGCTCAAAAACCTCTCTAGACTCCATTACTTACAAGGTAAATTCTGAGTTCTTTAATGTGACATTTCAAGGCTTTCATTCCCTGGCCCCAAACTTCCTTCCATCCTTATATTTTACTACAAATTCTCGAGATGCCAGTCAATCAGTGATACTGACGTGATCCCCAAATATTCTCCACCGTCCTTGCTCACGTTCTGTCTGGCTCCCTCCCCCTCCCCCTGCTTCATCCTCCCGCTGAAATTCTACTGGGATTTCAAGATGTTGAGAGTCAAGCCCCACCACGATCTTCCCTGATTCCTGGGCAGACTTCTTCTTCCAAATGCCTGTAATTTCTTCCAACTCTGGATCATGGTCAAACTTTGGTTGTCGTTGTTGCTTTTCAAAATTTATTTCAACCAATGATTTACTTCACCTATATTTTTGAAGTCTCCCCCCCGACCCCAGCTTTATTGTGCTATAATTGACAAATTTAAATTGTACGTATTTAAGGTGTACAATGTGATGATTTGATAGTCATATACATGGTGAAATGATTACCACATTGAAGCTAATTCACACGTCCATCACCTTACATAGTTACCTGAACTATGGTAAAAGTTTTACTTCTCACTCTTAAAGCATTTATCATATTCTCTCTCATAGTCAGTGCTTATGAACTTGTCAAATCCCATTAAGTTGTAATATTTTTGAGGAGAGGAAAACTTCGTATTCATTTGTTAATTATTCATAATATTTAGCAGTGTGTTTTTATATAGTAGACATCTAGTACACATAGAGTATTAATAAATATTTGTTTAATTAAAGTATTACATTGAGCTCAAGAGACCCTCATGAGTGTTACCCACTATTTAGTAGCAGCCGTCAGAATACAGACATAAATCTCAAGAGGAAGTAGCTAGACATCTCTGCTTTTACGGTAACTGATGTGAATAATTCTGACCCTCCAGTGTTTTGAGATCCGTACGTTCCTCCTGAATCATCAAAGATAAAATGATGCTGTTTGGCTCTTTCAGGTTGAAAAGTAACCAATATATATTCAGGTTACTTCAATTAGGGTATTTATTGTGAGCATTCATAAGAAAATAAAGAATGATTAGAAATAATCTCATTTACCACACAGGTGTCCTGGAGAACAAGAATTTTCAGCTCTGTGGCTTAGTTTCCTTGTCTCCTTGGCATAGGCCTCTGTTCCTCCCAACTCCTGAATTTTTCCATTGAGGTCACATAATGGTCAGTCAGCTTCTGTTGGTCTTTGCTGCTACTGCTCTCATTAAGAAAGACTTGGTCGCCTTGGTGGTATAAGGGTGAGCATAGCTGCCTTACAAGAATGACTTTGTCATTCAAGTGGAAGATTTGAATGGTCAGCCAACCCCACCCTACTAGTGTCCTCCAGCCTTCTGTGGGTCGGACCACAGTCTGCAAGGAGGAGACCACATGCAAGAGCCTACAGACTGGGGCCCTACCTGTGTCCAGGGAATGTGGCCCAGCCAGCTGCATTGGGATGACTATTAACAACTGTGTAAACTCTGACTCCTTTTTCCATAAGGTATTACATGCGTGATTGACAGAGCATTCTGTCTCTTAAATGGGTTTAGTATTTCGATGATAAATTATTTTCTCATTTTGTAAAGTTGATAACCTGTATGTTATATGTAAACTGTATTCACTTGAATTTTATGTTAGAACATTTTCTAATTATGATATTTTACTTAATTATTGCTAACTTTATGAGGCACTTACCAGTGCAAATATATCTCCTCTTCACAAATACTCTGTGAATAAGCTGCTTTTATCCCCATTTCACAGATAAAGAAACTAAGGCCCAGAAAGGTGTATTAACTTGTCTAAAGTCTCACGATTGAGTCACTGAACCAGAATGTGAACCCAAGTCGGTCAGATCTCAAAGCCTGTACATGCACCATGCTCAAGCATGGACAATGTAGAGTTTGTATTACTTAACCACCATTTTTCTCTTAAAAAAAAAAAAAAAAGTAGGAAACATATCAGGGTTTTATGTAAGTATCAACTTCTTCACATTTCAGAGTGCATTTGGATATTTTGCAAGTGAAACCAAGAGTGGTGAGGCTGAAGAAGCACAAACTGAATTTCCGCGTTGTCAATATTCCTGCTCGTTCCACTGTGAAAGTCTCTCCCCTAACCCTTCCATGTCTATTCCCAAATATTAGGAAATGACCCAGAACACCTCATCAATGAAAAAGAATATGCACCATGCTGTGACAGCTTTATACTAAAGGGCTTTCAAGAGGGAGTTAAATGAGTGGTGAAGAAACCTTGCTCCCGTTTAAATAGCTTTCCCAAGCACAGCTCTCAGCTCAGGCATTACTGTTGCTTTTATAAATAATACAAAACAATTGAAGCAGTGTACTTAAATTTGCTAAACTTAAATCATTTTGCAGCGGAAAAAAACAAACCAACCAGGACCCAATTTCTTTTTCTTTCTTTTTCTTCTTTAGAAGCTGAACTGGGTTCCTCCGCATGGCATTTTCTAATTCAATGATAATTTAAAAACTCACTCCAGTTTCATCTACAATGTTATATTCCTTTACCTAGGATTCCAGGTTTCTCTCTCCTGTTTCTTGGGATTTGCAAAGCAGCAAAATCAGCCAGTTTACGTTTAAGGTGTTTTGATTCTTTTCTCAGACTCTTGCCAGTGTACTTAACGCAGAATGATTAAAAGCTGTGTGTTCTGTTAGAACTGTTATGGTGTTTAAACAAGGAAGTCTGTGTTTGTTTAAGAGAATGGGGAAATGGTTATCTTGACAGATTAGACTGAAAAAACAGGACAGCCACAGTCTAGCACAGATGTCCACATTTGCCACTTGGCTGGCTTTTTGAGGTATTCTAAACAAAACTGGCTTGTGTGCTGGTGCCTGAGCTCTGCTTGACACCTGACTGAGGAATGCAATTAAGAACCACTGCCAGGGCCTGGGTGTCTCTGTGGGCACATGTTCCCAGGTTTGAAATTTCTCAGAGTCTGTTTAACTGTGTCATAATTAAACTAATGGAACACAAGAGGAATTTCTCTAACTGGCTTAAAGACCCCGTTGCAATGTGATTTCATCTCACATCACACGCAGTTCCTGGGGCTTCACTGCAAAGTCGAAATGCAGCTGAGCAGAAACTGCGGAGTGACCACGTTCATCATTCTCTTACAAACGTGATCTTTAACTGGATGAAACATCAGGGGCAGCTGTGGTTAAGTGGCAATAGCACGGAATGAAAATTCAGGAAACCTGATTCAAGCCCTAACTCTCCCACTTACTAGCTGTTTGATCTTGGTCAAGTCCTCGTTTACCGCATTTAGGATCATGCAGCTGCTGTTGATGAGACTGATGACGGCAGCCCACGTTTATTGAGCCCGTCCTCCGTGCCAGGCACTGCTGCGGGCTTGACACACTGTACCTCGTCTGCTCCTCCAAAGAGCCCGATAAGGTGGGTACAGTTAGTTGTGCTGTTTCTTGTGGCATCTCAGAAAATCTAAGAGCTCTGCTTAGACGCACTTAGTCATGCTAGCTGGGATGTTTGAACCCAGGTCCGGCTAGTATTGGGTTTCGGCTTCCTCAGGCAACGTGATTTTCAAGGTAACTTCTAGCTGTGAAATCAACAATTGTGAAAGCTGAACACATCGACATGGCTTTAACTGTGTCTACAAATATATTTTTAAAAGACTGAGACTTAGCCTTGGTTGGTTATAATCATGGGTATGTGTAGGTATCTACGTCTGTTGCCTGGTTGCATAGTTTGCCTTAAATATTAACGTAAAGTTCTTTTATCATAAATTTTATGAAAATCTAGGACTCTTATTAAGTAGTAGTTGCTAAATAAGATCTTGGGGGCATGAAACTCTGGCATGTGTGATTTTGACTTTTTACTGAAGAGGAATTTCAAAATGTAGGACTTTGGGACATACTTGTTATGTTCTATCAGCAACTGCCGATTTAACTCTTTGTTGTCTTTTTTTACTATTAATAAGTACTTTATTTTATAGTATGGGTAATATTTGAGTACAATCTGAATTAAAATTTATTGTAATGAAGCTTTATTAGTAACAAAGGAATTTTCCATTGCCCTATTTTAAATAAATAAGATTTTGATTGATTCCTAACATATTCACATGTGGTATGTGAATGTATTTTCCAAAAGTCACGAGTACACAATGTTTTTTTGAAAATATAAAATGCAAAATGTCAAAGCAGCTGGCGGCAGTCCACTTCTGCTTTGGCTATTTTGTCAGTGTCAGTGGGATTACTTGTCAGG
Organism: Kogia breviceps; assembly: GCF_026419965.1. Classification (NCBI taxonomy): domain Eukaryota; kingdom Metazoa; phylum Chordata; class Mammalia; order Artiodactyla; family Physeteridae; genus Kogia; species Kogia breviceps. The sequence goes on along the minus strand of NC_081313.1, from coordinate 102,990,847 downwards.
ACTTTGGGAGGCCAGACAGGATTCCGACCATGGGTTCTACTGGCCTTTTAGAGAACACCTAGAGTCTTCAAAAAAATTTGTTTTACTTTTGGCTGCGTTGGGTCTTCGTTGTGGTGCACGGGCTTCTCATGGCGGTGGCTTCTCTTGTTGCGGCAGGGGCTCTAGGTGCGCGGGCTTCAGTAGTTGTGGCTCGTGAGCTCTAGAATGCAGGCGCAGCAGTTGCGGTGCACGGGCTTAGTTGCTCCGCAGCCTGTGGGATCTTCCCGGACCAGGGCTCGAACCCATGTCTTGTGCATTGGCAGGTGGATTCGTAACCAGTGCACCACCAGGGAAGTTCCCACCTGGAATCTTTAATGTAAAATCTAAGAAGTTGAAGAATTAAGTCTGTACCAATTTCGATACATCTGAACATAGCTATTAGATAATCAAAATGTTAAAGAATCAACTTGTGTGATTGTTTAAGTGATTTATGGTATTGTGTCTTAGCTCCTATAATCTTGACCCGACAACAGTCAGCCTAGATGTCTTCATTCCTAACCTTCCTGCCATAATCCTCTTCCTTTACTTCTTGACCTAACCCTGTTCCCTTGTAGATGTCATTAGTAACGTTTGGAACAATCTTTCACTCTATATCTGTTATTTGTTTTTTCTCCTAACAATTCTGTTTAGAAGAAATCTCTTGGAATTCTGCCCTCGACCATCAGTCTCTCCTGGATCTTTATCAAATGATAATAGGACTTAACCAATGCACTATTTTGTTTATCACAAAAATAAGGGCCTGCTTCTCCCCAGATAGGGATCTATTGTTTTATCTTATCCCTTATCGTGTAAGAATTGAAAGATCAGGGTCACTTGCTTATCCCCATACTGATAGAGTGCCTGGCAATTAATATTAACAGATAACAAGGGAATTTCATTATAATTATTTCTTAGGTACATTCCTGGCAGTGCGTCATATAATTTCACTGGTTTGATTTCTCTTGGAATTCCTAAGATCAGGAATTTAGATTAGTTTCTGCTAACATTTAACAGCAAATTGTGGCTGTCGTCTCTGTTTTCTGCATAGCTCAAAGATAAAGAGAAATAAAGCCGAGCTTAGATAGGTTGAATCATGTTTAGGAAAAGTGAGGTCCAAGTCTTTGGATGCTGTTGGGTCTAGAATGAGTCGTATGACCTGCCCCTTCCACTGAGTGTCTTTTCTTGGGAGAAAACAGGGTAATGATCTGAAGCTGCACAAAGACCATCTGTGAGGCAAGGGTGTGGGAGGCTTGTCTTGGTACTGGAGGTGATTCATGGAGGACTGTGTGTTTGTGAAGCTCAGGTGGTTTTTTCTTCAGGCTCAGCATCCAGACCATCTCCTTTCTGGTCCCCCCGCCCCCAGGACTAGTGCTGATTTGCCCACTTTTGAGCCACTGATTGTGTTCAAAACTCTAGGCCAAAGGCAATCACCAGGGTTTAGAGATAAAGAATTTTAGCAGGAGTGGCTTTTAGAGCAGAGTTTCCCACAATTGAGTCATTTGTGGATCCAGCTTTCCAAAATTTGCTAAATCTTAAAAAAAAAAAAAAAAAAAAAAAAAGCTGCTGACTTACCTTTTTATTCACCTAAATCTCTTATAAAAAGGAAACAGGATATCACATGCCAAAAAACAGAAGACTCAACACAAAAACTGTGAAGACAAAACAGTTTTCAGACTCTCAAGGCTAAAAAGGATCTGAGCTTGAAGCCTGGTCTCTTTTTCTTAAAAAGGAGATGTTAGTTTTAGGGAGGTGAGAAGGGTACTCTGCTGCCAAAATAAAATTTTTTCCTCAATTGCTTTGGAAGGGTTGAGAAATAATTGAAAATAGAATAACTTTATCACTCTGTGAGTTAAGTGTTATTTATTGCTGTGTTTGTGAACTGTTTCATCTTAAACACCTTCACTAGGATGACTCTTACACGTTGAGAAACATTGTTTTTAGACCTTGTCTGGACCAGCTAGTACCTGGCAGTGGATTCAAGGGGTCAACATGGGTTTACTGAATGTCTATGATGTGTAGCACTTATGCATGGCACTATGGGGAATAGAAATGAAACAGAAAAATGTGAATTAGAGTTAGAAAACATATATGTGTATGTGTGCATGCATATTTATATTTATGATTAGAAGACATCAATACATAATATGTATACATGTATTGTGTGTGCATATTTGTTTTTAATCATTTGAGATTTGAGACTAGGACTAAATTACATGTGAACAGGTGTGATAAAATACTGAAAATAGTCCCATTTAGTTGATGAATGACCTCAGAGTGTCCCTTCCACCCTAGATATCCCCTCAGAGTCAGCAACTAAAGGCAGGATAGAGGCCTCTAGACCCGCTCCAGCACTTTAGCCTGTGTCCATTCTGTATAGTTGGTACCTTGCCATAAAGATGGCTTACTATTTTGAATATCCTCTCTGTGTATTGGACTTTTGGGGCATTGTATTGTATCCACACACCTAGCACAGAGACTGCCATATAGTAGTGATCAATAAATAGTAAATGTTTAATCAAAAAATTAATTACTAGGGATTCAGTTGTGGGAGGTTAATAGACCACGTTTCTTGAAGCAAGTAAGATTTCAGTCAAGTTTTAAAAATCTTAACTGTGATTTTTTTTTAAGAATGGAAGAAATCAATGCATGTCATTGAATTTTCTGAAAATTCCAAAAAGTATAAAGAAGAAAATAATCAACTATAATTCTTCCATCCAAAGAGGACAACAGTCAACATTTTGATTTGTTTTCCTTAGGAATTTTCTATGTATGTATTCAGTCGTGTGTGTGTGTGTGTGTGTGTGTGCGCGCACACACACACATGGCCGGGCAGATATTTTAACATGTCAGTGTGGGCTTTCTGTCCTTCCTGGTGGAATCAAAGATGATTCCATGTTTGGCTCCTGGCCTCAATGTGCTAATCGGGTTAGTGGGGGAAGAGAATGGGGAGGAGCCAAGGGCAGCTGTGTGGGTTTACATGAGGGAGGACACTGAGTTACACTCTAAGCAGTCTGGAACCCAGAGTGGGGGGTCTGAGAGTGAGACAAAATTGAGGGGGGTAAAAGTGAGAAGAGGGCCCTGAAACAACGTAGCAGTGGCTGAAATGTGAGGAAGAAGGGAGATAACGGGGCAGTAGTTATCATGCTGACACTTGGGAGGTAGGGCCATGAAGAAAAAATTGAGGATGTTTTCTTATATGTCATGGAATATAATCAATCCTCCTTTTGTCTCCCCTTCAAGATACTGTCATTAAAGACGAATCATTTCAAGGCCTTTGTGGGAGTGGATGTGTAGTTTTGGATAGAAGTCTGTGGTGAGATGGACTTTAAGTTGGGAATAAGAAGGACAAGTTTGTTTAGACCCTGTGTGTGTGTGTGTGTGTGTGTGTGTGTGTGTGTGTGTGTGTGTGTGTGTATGTATGTGTTTGTGTGTGTGTAGTCTGAAAGAGGGATGTGGTGGTGATAGTAGTTTAAAATGGTTTGATGTGGTTTCTTTTGTCTTTCTAAGCACTTGACCTTAGTCTTAACTCCGTCCGAGGTATCCACCTATCCATCTACCATGAAAGCAGACAGGAAAAAATGAGATAGTACTCAACTTCTGATCTTCAAAAATAGGATTTGCAGCAAGTCAGTAGTCTTGAAAACCAGGGTATTGCTTTGAGAAAGAAATGTCTAAATCCTTTGTCTCCTTACTTGAGTATATCAAAGTCCACACTTAATCAGCTAGATCAGAAAAATTGCCTAATAGAGGGCCAGACCATAAGAGCATGACTCTCTTCCATCCCCAGATTGTTTAGGGGAAAGAAGGAAAGAGAAGTAGGGGAGGGATCAGATGTGTGCCCTGAGATGGGTTAGAAAAGTGAGGCTCACAGCAGCAGAGTTCTTGCCCACTCCCACCTTCTGATGTCTGCTGGGGTTGTGGGAGGAGGCTGCCAGGCTGGCTACCGCAGATCAGAAGTGAAGTCACAGCAAAATTACTGCCCTGCCCAGACAGCCTGCTCAGGCAGAGAGGGGCCCTAAAGTGCATCTCTTGGGAGCTGTCCTTGGTTCCCGTATGGCAAAGCAGGACTCAGAAGTAATTCAGCGTGACTGTGGAGACTGTCAAATGGGCTTACCACAGTGATGGCAGGCTGTCTCTGTCACACAAGGTTGAGAGCTCAAGTTGGGGCTCGGTGGGAATTGTAAGACCTGACAGGGATCTAGATTGCCAGGCTTGTCTAAGCTTTGAGACCAGTGACCAGCTCTACCAGCTGCAGATAGGTGCTATGATGGTATTGGCGCTAGTAGCATCCAGGTGGTGAGGTCATTGCTCCAGAGGCAAAGAAGGCCAAGGAGCTGGAAGAACATGCCTTATCCCTTTTGCCCTGAGGTCAGTGAGCCTCCCCCTCCCCCATGGTCTTACAACCACTTCTACTTGCTGCAGAGAAGCAGAGAGAGTAGGAGGATATTTGAAAGATTAGCATTTTATCCAATAACACTTTAAGAAGGAGTTTGATTTATAAGATCAAACTAAATGTTAAATTTGACAGTTAATTTAATTAATGTTTTCTTTTCTTATTTTTTTTTTTTTTTCTTTTGCGGTACACGGGCCTCTCACCGTTGTGGCCTCTCCCGTTGCAGAGCACAGGCTCCGGATGCGCAGGCTCAGCGGCCATGGCTCACAGGCCCAGCCGCTCTGTGGCATTTGGGTTCCTCCCAGACCGGGGCACGAACCCGTGTCCCCTGCATCGGCAGGCGGACCCCCAACCACTGCGCCACCAGGGAAGCCCAATTAATGTTTTCTTAACCAACGACATCTGGGTGCTAGAGAGGAGGAACAGAGCATCCGTAGACAAAAGAAAAATTATATACTTTCTCTACATATTCAAGTTGTGTTATTTAAAATTACTTAAATGCGCAAACACACACACTCAAATTAAAATCATCACACTGGGTATAGGGCTGTTCCTGTCAAAGTTCATTTGTTGGCAAGGATCAGAAGCCCCCTGAGGCTAACTCAGTCAAGGGGGTAAGGGGTAAGTGAAGGATTTCAGACAGGCCCCAGGGGAAATAGAATGGGAATTTCAAGATCTTAATTTACATTTATCACTGCTCAGAGATCACGTGATCTCTCTCACTCCTGGGTCTCTTTGCTTATTAAGCTTGTACTTGGTACAACATGGCAGCCATCCCCAAATCTATATCAAAACCATTTATTTAGAAGTCTTTCATCAACTGATGACTTCATTCTGGGCCTCTCAGCTCAAATTCCAATGAGACGCTTTTAACATTAAGTAACTAGAAATGGATCATAGATCTAAAGGTAAAATATAAAACTATGAAACTTTTAGAAAAAACCCATAGGATAAAATCTTTGTGATCTTGGGTTAGGCAGAGTTTTTAGTTATGACACCAAAAGCGTAATCCATAAAAGAAAACAAATTGATAAATTGGGACTTCATCACTATTAAAAATGTTTGCTGTGCAAGACACTGTTAAGAGAGTTAGAAGACAAGCCACACACTGGGAGAAGATATTTGCAAAACACCTACCTACAAACACTTGTACTGAGAATATATTAAAAATTCTTATAGCTGAATAATAAGAAAACCAACAACCTAATTAAAATATGGGCAGTTTTGAAGATACTTTACCAAACAATGCGTACAGATGACAAACAAACACATGAAAAGCTGCTCAGCATTATTAATTATTAGAGAAATGTAAATCAAAACCACAGTAAGATATATCATTACGTACCTATTAGAATGGTTTAAAAAAGCTGGCAGAGATGTAGAGCAACTGGAACTTTCCTGTGTTGCCACTGGAATGCAAAATGGTACAGCTATTTTGGAAAACAGTTTGTCAGTTTCTTATAAAGTTAAATATATATCTCCCATATGAAGCAGAAATTCTCGTTCTACCTATTTACCCAAGTGAAATGAAAAAAAAGTCTACAAAATTTTTATAGCAGCTTTATTCATAATTTCCTCAAACTGTTAACAACCCAAATGTCCCTCAACTGGGAATGCATAAGCAAATTGTGGTACATGCATACAATGGAATACTACTTACTTAGCAATAAAAATATACTGTTTATATGTGCAACAAGAGGAATGAATCTGGAATGCATTATGCTAAGTAAAAAAGCCAGATTCAAAAGGTGACATACTACATGATTCCATTTATATAGTATTCTCAGAAAGGCAAAATTATAGGAGTGAAGAACATATCCATGATTGCCGGGAGTTAGTGGTGACACTATTTGGCTACCAAGAGGTAGTGTAAGAGAATTTTTTAGGGTCAGTGGGGATGATGAAGATGTTCCGTATCCTGATTATGGTGGTCATGACATGGCTCTTTGCATTTGTCAAAATTTATAGAATTGTACACCAAAACAAATGTAAATTTACATATTAAATGGTATGTAAATTTTAAAACTTTTTAAGAAGGAAGTAGAAAAAAATATTCCAGTGAGAGAGAGAATATAATTGACTCCCTTAGATCAGATTCTAACCTTGGGCCAATCATTGATGATCCATCAGCAAGCAGAGCTCTAAGCTGTTTCTCCAGGTTTGATGGGGCAGTAACAAGGGGGTGGAAAATTGGACTGGTTGGCAAATGAACAGATTTGTCGGGAAATAGTTTTGCATTGTGATGTCATTGAATAACATTATTTAATGAGCATTTTCCCAAGTCATTGAAATTATTCTGTGTGCATCTGTTGAAAATATTGTTAGATTCATTCTACACAGGGCTGTCCCTGCTGAGTTTTAAAGAAGAATTTGAAAATAACTAGATAAAGAAGGCAAAGAAGCAGGAAAAGGTTTAAGTGTCTTCTGGTCTCAGAAGTGTCAGAATCAGGATCCACTCAGACAAGAAATTCTTTTGGAGAACTCATTTTAAATATAACATTGAGCTAAACAGTTTATATGTCATAAAAATATATATTAAGATTCAAACTTCCAGATGCCAAGGAGCTCACTTGTTAGGGAATAAAACTAACACACGGGAAAATGATAGAAGTATTCCTGTTTTCTGCTTTCTGTTTCTTATGGTCTCTGTAAAATTATATTACATCAAATATAAAAGTGGCCCTACTGAAAGAATTGAAGTATCAAGATCTATAAATCTTCTTTGAAAGTTGCAAACTTAGCTCAGGTAATCTCTACCTTTTTGGTACAAGACAGACGTTATATTTTACACTTCTATGTAGTTTTGGAATACTTCCTTGATTTTTCGCAATTATCTTTGTGCAATTGCTGAGCATCTTGAAAAATAATTAAAAATCAACATAACTAGATATTCGATACAAGCATCAAAGCATCAGCAATTAACCCAGAGCTGCTAGTTGATATTTAGAGATATGAAGTCACATTTTCTACACTCTGAAAAATTGTCCAAGCTTTGGTTCACAACATTAATATGGCTGAATCAGTATTATATCAGAAATCAGAATTAACATGGTTCCTGGCTACTCCTCCCAGGCAAAGAGCCACATAACTAATGTCACTAGGCTTAATTAAATCTCTTCCTTTAGGAACATTTCTAGGTTAAGACTGAGGATAGTGGCAAGACTGTATGTGTGTGGTAGTGATAGGAGTGTTTGCGGGGCAGGTAAGGGGGTTGGAGAATAATAGCTCAATCTCTTTTTATGAGGGCCCTTAGAGAGGCAAATATTAGAATGTTCTCATACTCCATTTTCTGATGAGCAAATACAGTAATCATCCAGGAGGCTCTTTAAAAGAAAAATAAGGAGACTTTCAGTAATCTCCTCTTGTTAGATGTTGCATAACAGAAATGTATCCTTGGAAGATGAAAGGCCAACTCATGAAAATAAAATAGAATGACTTGAGGTGATTCAGGGAGAAGGCAACACAGCCATTGTTTGTAAATGAAAGTTAATGATGTCTTTGCACTAGTTGCAATTTTGCAGCCTGAATATTTTGATGAATTATAGCTAGGTTGTATCATAATTTGTGACCTATATATAAAAGGGTCAAAGTGAAGTAGTTATCTGCATTTTATTGTCACAAGAGATATTTTTCCCCCTGATTAGAGCCCTCCCCTGCACCCTGCCAAGAAATCACTAGACTTTAAAAGAAATATTCAGAATTATGGTTCCCCCAGAAACCATGATAACATTGACCAGCCACAAAGCAAATAAAGAGAAAGAGAGAGAACCTCATCCACCAGAGGACAGACAGCAGAAGCAAGAAGAACTGCAATCCTGCAGCCTGTGGAACAAAAACCACATTCACAGAAAGATAGACAAGATGAAAAGGCAGAGGGCTATGTACCAGATGAAGGAACAAGATAAAACCCCAGAAAAGCAACTAAATGAAGTGGAGATAGGCAACCTTCCAGAAAAACAATTCAGAATAATGACAGTGAAGATGATCCAGGACCTCGGAAAGACAATGGAGGCAAAGATTGAGAAGATGCAAGAAATGTTTAACAAAGACCTAGAAGAATTAAAGAACAAACAAACAGAGATGAACAATACAATAACTGAAATGAAAACTACACTAGAAGGAAGCAATAGCAGAATAACTGAGGCAGAAGAACAGATAAGTGATGTGGAAGACAGAATGGTAGAATTCACTGCTGCAGAACAGAATAAAGAAAAAAGAATGAAAAGAAAGGAAGACAATATAAGAGACCACTGGGACAACATTAAAAGCAACAACATTCACATTATAGGGGTCCCAGAAGGAAAAGAGAGAGAGAAAGGACCCGAGAAAATATTTGAAGAGATTATAGTCGAAAACTTCCCTAACATGGGAAAGGAAGTAGCCACCCAAGTCCAGGAAGTGCAGCGAGTCCCATACAGGATAAACCCAAGGAGAAACATGCCAAGACACATAGTAATCAAATTGGCAAAAATTAAAGACAAAGAAAAATTATTGGAAGCAGGAAGGGAAAAACGACAAATAACACACAACAGAACTCCCATAAGGTTAACAGCTGATTTCTCAGCAGAAACTCTACAGGCCAGAAGGGAGTGGCATGATATACTTAAAGTGATGAAAGGGAAGAACCTACAACCATGATTACTCTACCTGGCAAGGATCTCATTCAGATTCTATGGAGAAATCAAACGCTTTACAGACAAGCAAAAGCTAAGAGAATTCACCACCAAACCAGCTCTACAACAAATGCTAAAGGAACTTCTCTAAGTGGGAAACACAAGAGAAGAAAAGGAACTACAAAAACAAACCCAAAGCAATTAAGAAAATGGTCATAGGAACATACATATCGATAATTACCCTAAATGTGAATGGATTAAATGCTCCAACAAAAGACACAGGCTGGGCTTCCCTGGTGGCGCAGTGGTTGTGAGTCTGCCTGCCGATGCAGGGGACACGGGTTTGTGCCCTGGTCCAGGAAGATCCCATATGCCGCGAAGCGGCTGGGCCCGTGAGCCATGGCCGCTGAGGCTGCGCGTCCTGAGTCTGTGCTCCACAACAGGAGAGGCCACAATGGTGAGAGGCCCGTGTATCACAAAGAAAAAAAAAAAAAAAGACACAGGCTTGCTGAATGGATACAAAAACAAGACCCATATATATGCTGTCTTCAAGGGACCCACTTCAGACCTAGTGATACATACAGACTGAAAGTGAGGGGATGGAAAAAGATATTCCATGCAAATAGAAATCAAAAGAAAGCTGGAGTAGCAATACTCATATCAGATAAAATAGACTTTAAAATAAAGACTGTTACAAGAGATAAGGATGGACACTACATAATGATCAAGGGATCAATCCAAGAAGAAGATATAAAAATCATAAATATATATGCCCCCAACATAGGAGCACCTCAATACAGAAGGCAACTGCTAACAGCTGTAAAAGAGAAAATCGACAATAACAAAATAACAGTGGGGGACTTTAACACCTCACTTACACCAATGGACAGATTATCCAAAATGAAAATAAATACGGAAACAGAATCTTTAAATGACCCAAAAGACCAGATAGATTTAATAGATGTTTATAGGACATTCCATTCAAAAAGAGCAGATTACACTTTCTTCTAAAGTGCGTACGGAACATTCTCCAGGATAGATCACAATTTGGGTCACAAGTCAAGGCTCAGTAAATTTAAGAAAATTGAAATCATATCAAGCATCTTTTCTGACCACAATGCTCTGAGATTAGAAATGAATTATAGGGGAAAAAAACATAAAAAACACAAACACAATGAGGCTAAACACTACGTTACTAAATTACCAAGAGATCACTGAAGAAATCAAAGAGGAAATCAAAAAATACCTAGAGACAAATGACAATGAAAACACCACAATCCAACACCTATGGGATGCAGCAAAAGCAGTTCTAAGAGAGAAGTTTATAGCTATACAAGCCTACCTCAAGAAACAAGAAAAGTCTCAAATAAATAATCTAACCTTATGTCTAAAGGAACTAGAGAAAGAGAAACAAACAAAACCCAAAGTTAGCAGAAGGAAAGAAATCATACAGATCTGAGCAGAAATAAATGAAATAGAAATAAAGAAAACAATAGCAAAGATCAATAAAACTAAAAGCTGGTTCTTTGAGAAGATAAAATTGTTAAACCATTAGCCAAACTCATCAAGAAAAAGAGGGAGAGGTCTCAAAGCAATAAAATTAGAAATGAAAAAGGTGAAGCTGCAACAGACACCACAGAAATACAAAGCATCCTAAGAGACTACTACAAGCAACTCTATGCCAATAGAATGGACAACCTGGAAGAAATGGACAAATTCTTAGAAAGGTATAACCTTCCAAGACTGAACCAGGAATAAATAGAAAATATGAACAGATCAATCACAAGTAATGAAATTGAAACTGTGATTAAAAATGTTCCAACAAACAAAGGTCCAGGAGATGGCTTCACAGGTGAATTCTATCCAACATTTAGGGAAGAGCTAACACCCATCCTTCTCAAACTCTTCCAAAAAATTGTAAAGGAAGGAACATTCCCAAACTCATTCTATGAGGCCACCATCACCATGATACCAAAATCAGACAAAGATACTACAAAAAAAGAAAATTACAGACCAATATCACTGATGAATATAGGTGCAAAACTCCTCAACAAAATACTAGCAAACAGAATCCAACAACACATTAAAAGGATCATACACCATGATCAAGTGGGACTTATCCCAGGGATGAAAGGATTCTTCAGTATACGCAAATCAATCAATGTGATACACCATATTAACATATTGAGGGAGAAAAACCATATGATCATCTCAATAGTTGCAGAAAAAGCTTTTGGCAAAATTCAACACCGATTTATGATAAAAACTCTCCAGAAAGTGGGCATACAGGGAACCTGCCTCAACATAATAAAGACCGTATATGACAAACCCACAGCAAACATCATTCTCAATGGTGAAAAACTGAAAGCATTTCCTCTAAGATCAGGAACAAGACAAGGATGTCCACTCTCACTGCTATTATTCAACATAGTGTTGGAAGTCCTAGCAATCACAGAAGAAAAAGAAATAAAAGGAATACAAATTGGAAAAGAAGAAGTAGAACTGTCACTGTTTGCAGATGACATGATACTATACATAGAGAATCCTAAAGATGCCACCAGAAAACTACTAGAGCTAATCAATGAATTTGGTAAGGTTGCAGGATACAAAATTAAAGCACAGAAATCTCTTGCATTCCTATACACTAATGATGAAATATCCGAAAGAGAAATTAAGGAAACATTCCCATTTACCACTGCAACAAAAAGAATAAAATACCTAGGAATAAACCTACCTAGGGAGACAAAAGACCTGTATGCAGAAATCTATAAGACACTGATGAAAGAAATCAAAGATGATACCAACAGATGGAGAGATATACCATGTTCTTGGATTGCAAGAATCAATATTGTGAAAATGACTATACTACCCAAAGCAATCTACAGATTCAATGCAATCTCTATCAAATTACCGATGGCATTTTTTACAGAACTAGAGCAAAAAATTTTAAAATTTGTTTGGAGACACACAAGACCCCGAATAGCCAAAGCAGTCTTGAGGGAAAACAGTGGAGCTGGAGGAATCAGACTCCCTGACTTCAGACTATACTATAAAGCTACAGTAATCAAGACAATATGGTACTGGCACAAAAACAGAAACATAGATCAGTGGAAAAAGAGAGAAATCCCAGAGATAAACCCATGCACCTATGATCAACTAATCTATGACAAAGGAGGCAAGGATGTACAATGGAGAAAAGACAGTGTCTTCAGTAAGTGGTGCTGGGAAAACTGGACAGCTACATGTAAAAGAGTGAAATTAGAGCACTCCCTAACACCGTACACAAAAATAAACTCAAAATGGATTAGAGTCATAAATGTAAGAACGGACCCTATAAAACTCTTAGAGGAAAACATAGGCAGAACACTCTATGACATAAATCACAGCAAGATCCTTTTTGACCCACCTCCTAGAGTAATGGAAATCAAAACAAAAATAAACAAATGGGACCTAATGAAACTTAAAAGCTTTTGCACAGCAAAGGAAACCATAAACAAGACAAACAGACAACCCTCAGAATGGGAGAAAATATTTGCAAATGAATCAACAAAGGATTAA